>NC_066876.1:35729957-36060362 GCF_022985175.1 Labeo rohita | reverse complement strand
GGCTCTCCGCGCTGCTTCTGTAAAGATACACGCATATGCCTCTTTTGAATAAATTAAAGCCCAAATCCATCCAAATCCCACCATAATCCATTGCCATGACTTATATTTGACAGTTTAAGCGCAATAAGACAGGAATTTAGTTTAGTTGATATGGTTTGATACGGCTTTAAAACGCATGACTTCAGTGCGATAGACATGATAATCAAATCCAAACAGATGTTAACCAAACTGATGATATTCACAGCATTAAATTACTTAGCATAGGCTGATTTTTATTATTTTATTATATATATATATATATATATATATATATATATATTTTTTTTTTTTTTTTTTTTAATTTTATTTTTTTTGCTTTTTATTCATTTTTAGAACTATTGATATTGCTTTGATTATCGTACTTGCTTTAATATGGTTTAATCTTTGTATTATTGTGTTTGTTATTGTATACTGGAAGCTAATGACACTAAGCATACTTGGCAATAAAGCTCTTTCTGATTCTGATTCTGAAAAAAAAAAGCATGAGATATTAATGGTTTTAAGACAGTTCATGTCATATTTTGTTGGTGATTTGAAATATGTTATTTAAATTTGAGTGTGGCAAGGATTTCGCCATTGAAGTAGACAGAAGTTGGTCTTTGAATTAATCTGTGTGTGTTTTTTTTTTAAATTGATTGGGCGAATAGGTGTTTCAGTAATCAATCATAATACTGGCCACGTGAACAGTGCTTTGCTTAGGATCACAGAAATCACTTCTCCACCCGGAATAAATCACAATCCGAATGCACAAGTTTTATCACTGAGGTGCCATGTAAATTCATTTATACAGACGTCCACGAAATAATTACCATCCAAATAGGGCTTCTGATTGCACTTCAGATGGCTGTTAGTCCCTCGGCCTCTGCAAGCCTATCTGAGACTTCACATTTTGTTTTTATATATTACTAGTGAGGATTAGTTATTGTGAATAATTGCAAACACATTTGGCACTGTTTTTTTTTTTTTAATGTTATTTTTGGCATTAGTTTGTGCACAATAATAATTAAAATAATAAAAGTTGTCTTAATTCAAGGTCCTCAAGGCTGCTTTTAAGACTCTTAAAAGCAGTAACCATGTTCTTTTCTTGATGTAATAATGCTTGAATTTGTTTCTGCTCAGACTAAGCTTTGACAACGACATTAAGAATGTTCAATAAACACATTTTAAATATCACTTAGTCTCTTGCCTCTTGCATCACAAATTATTGTATATGTCTCTTTTGGCTGAAATATTCTTTTAAGTCGCTGTTGTCAACTGTCGTGAGACAGTGTAAGCAAACGCAGCTTCAAAAAGAAAGCCCAAAACAAGCCCAATATTATTTGATTACTTATTTTCATCAATATTACATATTAAACAAAAGCCACTTTTATACTTTTATATTTGAAAAGCAAAAACAGTTTGAAAAGCAAAAACAGAAGTTACAAAAGGTTACAAAAGCAGGAGATAAGAGTTCTGGTTCCTTGCTGCTGTCGCCTCTGGCTTGACCATTTTTTTTTTTTTTTTTTTTTTTTTTAAAAACCATATCGTATACTATTTGAACTGAACTGAGCTAGATAATGACATCATTGAATCCAGTGATGAACTGCCTTTGCCTGAAAATTGAGTGTTCACTGTTGCCCTTTTGCATCACTGATGCACCATTCCTTATTCAATACTGTACTGCCCCTTTGTCACAATTCTGTATTGTTAAAAGCGGTATACAAATAAAGGTGACTTGACTTGACTTGACACTCCACTTATCTCCAATCACCTGCGAGCAGAATAAGATTGGAGAGATGGAAAAGGACGAAAATCAAGAGCTTTAAGCTGCAGCATAGCCACATATTTATAGCCTAACAAAATGTATTTGAACCAAATGTTTATACTATTAGTTTTATATTAAAAGGTCTACTTGTTTTTTTTTTTTTTTTTTTTATTTACTATAGCCCATGATAATTAAAAAAAAAGCTTACCTTATAAAAGAATGTCATCCCTTTTTAAGCATCACAAGCCTTCCTGTGTTTTTATGTCACAAACACAACTCTGCCTAGCATTCATTTGCGAATCGCTTCCTGTGCATTTTTGGATTTTGAAACATTTCTAGTGTCAAGAAGTGCAGATAAATGCATAAATAGGAGTACTCACTGATCAATCAATCAATCAATCAATCAACATTTATTTACATAGCACATTTAAAACAACACCAGTTGACCAAAGTGCTTTACGTGTCTAAAAATGACCCAAACAGACACAATACACAATATCCATCACTGTTTAATGTCCCAAAAGCTAGGGGCAACTATGCCACAGAGCGAAGGTGTGTTTTCAACACTGATTTAAAACAGTCTAATGAGTCACATGATCTAATGTGCAATGGGAGACTATTCCAAAGACATGGGGCTGCCACAGAAAAGGCTCACGTTTTGCTTTACGCTCAGGGGTGGCAATGAATTCATTTTGCACCACAGAAAGGAGTTACATTCTGTGGCTTCCTTCAAACTGATTTTAAGTGCTGTTTGTGTAGTTAAAACACAGTGCTTCCAAAATATTATCAGAGTTTAAGGCTTCTTTATATTTCCTTTAGGATGAGTGACTCTGGGGCCTGTACCATGAAGCTGGTTTAGCCAGCTACCCAGGTAAGTTTCAGTTTAGTTTGTGCCAACTCTGGATTTTAGGTACCATGAAAGTGGTTTGGCTTTTAGAGGCATTTATCGCCATAGTAACTGCTGTGGGGCAGGTTATGTTCTGGTTTAGAGCTCTCAAACTTAGATTTGACCAATCAGCTTTAAGCAAAGTGACACATCTCTGACACAAGTCACTCCCCCAGTTTCTCTTGCTCCAAATTAAATTTTTAAAGATAAAATTGTCTTCTAGAGAAGATTATTTATTATATCATTATTATAATCATTATACCATTAATCCACTACACAAGTCAGTTTAGTTTAATAATTGTTAAGCATTTATTTTAAATCAATATAAATATATAAAGATAATCCGCAATATAAGTTTTAGAATCAACAGCTTTAAACATGATTACATATGAGCTTAGATTTTTGAGTTTTTTTTTTTAACAACTAACTTTCACTTGCGCTGAAATGGCAAAATGTTTTCTTTAAGTTGTCCTCTTTTATGGATAGATTGTTTCATCTTGCTGTGTAAATGTTCTTAAATTCTTATATTTGTGACCCTGGACCACAAAAGCAGTCTTAAGTAGCACTTAAGCAATAGCCAACAATACTGTATGGGTCAAAATTATCAATTCTTCTTTTGTGCCAAAAATCATAAGGATATTAAGTAAATCTGTTCCATGAAGATATTTTGTCAATTTCCTACCGTAAATTTACCAAAACTTAATTTTTGATTAGTAATATGCATTGCAAAGAACTTCATTTGAACAACTTTAAAGGTAATTTTCTCAATATTTTGATTATTTTGCACCCTCAGATTCCAGATTTTCAAATAGTTGTGTCTCAGCCAAATATTGTCCTATCGTAACTGAAAGCTGATTTATTCAGATGTATAAATCTCAGTTTTAAAAATGACCCTTGACTGGTTTTGTGGTCCAGGGTCACATTTTTCAGTCTTTTAATCTTTGGCAGTGATCGCACTGACTATCTCATGAGAAGTGAATTGCAGTTTCAAGGCATGTAATTGGCTGTTCATTACTGATGTCACACTTTCATGTGCACATGCTCCATAAACTCAGGATCAAAGCCTGAGTTGACAGAGAAAGTCGATGATCAGCATCATGGTACCAAAAAAAGTTGGACTGGATCCATCAACTGGAATCCAGTAAGCCTGAGATTGTTCAGCCATGATCATGATCCAAGCCTCGGATGTTGAAGAATCACTCACACCAAAACAAAACAGACATTCTGACAAAGAATGCACATTTCAAAATGTTTTTTTTTGTGTGTGTGTGTGTGTGTGTTTTTGAAAGGCACTATAGGAATGGACGCCATTTGTAGGGATCTTCCAAACGAAAGTAAACAACTGAATCTCTTCACAAAGGGCCCTTCCAGAAGTCTGTTAGTGAAGGAAACATGCAGTGGTCACTTCAAGGAAGTAATTTCGTCAGCTTTTCACAGGCAAGCACTTTTGGGATAGACGTTAATTTAAAAGAACTATTTTACTTAACACCAGTATTATATCTGAAGTAATTGTAATATTTTGTATAAACACAAGAGTATATTTATTCATTTTCTGAATATTTATGCTCTTTGTTTGTACATTTAAGATACTGTGAAATAGCAATATCTTAAATTTCATTATTTTATTTGTTGGTTTTATGTATAATTAGTATAGTGAGCATAGTGAAGCTTACTTCTTCTATTTGGAATTTTGAAATATTCACAAATTTCCTAAATATCTGCAAACATATTATGGCATTTTTATGCTTTATTGTAGTAATTTCACATAAATTTTACATAAAATTACATACAGCACCTTTTCTGTTACACAATATTGTTGATTCCAACTGCAGTTTTCAGATGACTCTTTCAATGACTCTGCATTGTTTCACAGTAATTTAAATGTGATATTATTTCACAATACCTTCAACCGCCACTAGAGAGAAGCATTTACTTGTGTTAGTACTTCTGTTAATGTTTATATGCAGTCTGTAGTAAGATTTGCCTTTAGGGCCCCTGGTGACTGAGAGATTTCAAAAGACTGTGCATCTGAATATACACAATTGCACAGACATTAAAAACACTTTCCTTTACAGCTTCCTTTTTATGAAGGTGAAAATACTATGCATATTTTTCATTTCAGTTCTACAGTCAGTAAAGCCTAAAACTGCTAGAAACTAATACAAAAGGATTTTGTTTTAACAGCTCCGTGTGGCCTGTATCCCCTGATAGAGCTATACAGTGAATCCATACATGATGAATAGTTTTTTCCTCTACAAGCTTTTGAAATCTTTGTCCTCATTGCCCTTTTTGCTGTGCTCACTCTCTCTGTCTTTCTTGCATTGCATTGCCAATCCATTTCTGTAATTTCCTCCTCCACTCTCCGAGAACCCATCCCAGCCCGGACTGGAAGATAATCGATTCATGCTGTCAGTAAAAAGCTCTGCGTCAGAGTCTCGCCGCCTGCTATAAAAGCCCTGCCGGTGCCACTGCATCCTCGCAGACCTCTCTCCACAGCAGCAGCAGCACTGCGGAAACCGTCTCTGCTCTCTTCTCTCTTTAGCAAACATGAGCTCCTTGAGTTACAACCCCTATCTCCCATCTGTGCAGCGGAGAAGGGTGGTGGTGCGCAGCGGGACGCCCTTCACCGGAGGAAGCAGTCGCTCTCGCTCCGTCTACTCGACCTATTCATCCCCATCCCGTGCCTCGGTTCTCTCCTCCACTGCAGGTCTGCATCTTTCTGCTGCATCACCGGATCTGGACCTGAGCCAAGCCACTCAGCTGAGCTCTGAGTTCAAAGCAGTGCGGACGCAGGAGAGGGCTCAACTTCAGGACCTTAATGACCGCTTTGCCGGCTTCATTGAGCGCGTGCATGGCCTGGAGCAACAGAACCGTGCCCTGGAGGCAGAGCTGCTCTTGTTGCGCCAGAGGCACTGCGAACCCTCCCGTCTGAGGGGGCTGTACGAGCAAGAGGCGAGGGAGCTCCGTGCAGCAGTAGACGAGGCCCGCAGGGAGCGCCAAGCGGCGCAAGAAAGGCGGGACCGACTGGAAGAGGCGCTCAAGGCCTTGCAGAGCCGCTACGAAGAAGAAGTCCTAGCCCGTGAGGAAGTCGAAAGACGGCTGGTGGATGCCAGGAAGGGGGTGGACAATGCTGCATTGGCCCGAGCTGAGCTCGAAAAACGGGCTGACAATCTTCTGGATGAGCTGGCCTTCCTCAAGAGGCTCCACGAAAGTGAAATCGCCGAGCTCCAAGCCCAAGTCCAATACAGCGCCCAGGTGTCCGTTGAGATGGAAGTGGCCAAACCGGACCTCTCGGTAGCTCTCAGAGACATCCGAGGTCAGTACGAGCGCCTGGCGCAGCAAAACATCCACGCTGCGGAAGAGTGGTTCCGTGGGAAGGTGAGCACCATGGCGGAAGACACGACCAAACACACGGAGAACATCCGCTCCGCTAAAGACGAGGCTGGAGAGTACCGTCGCCTGCTGAAAGCTCGTGACCTGGAGATCGACGCGTGCCAGGGCTTGAACCAAGCACTTGAGCGCCAACTGCAAGAGGTCGAGGAGAAACAGAGCTCAGAGATCGCCGCCCTACAGGTCAGAATGATAATTACATATGCTTAATTTACATTTATTAATCAAAAGCTATATACTGCACTACTGTTGTACACAAAAAGCTAAACTTTTTTTAATACATTTGACTGGACAGGATACCATCAGTGACTTGGAGAATGAGCTAAGGACCATGAAGAGTGAAATGGCCCGTTACCTCAAAGAATATCAGGACCTTCTCAATGTGAAAATGGCCTTGGACATTGAGATTGCTGCTTACAGGTTAGTAATATTATCGTTAGCATATTAGTCAATCGGTACAATACATTTGATTAATTGGCACAATACCCCTCCCATTATTGAATATTTCTTTACATCCTTAAATACAAAGTCTGTTTGCATTCCAACAGGAAGCTTCTGGAAGGAGAAGAAACCCGATTCAACGTGGGCGGCATTGGCGGTATCTCCAGTGTGTTTTCTCCCTCCATCGCCGCCACTCCTTCTTTCGGACGTCCCGTTTTCTCTGTGCAGGCCAGTCTGAGTTCTGGCGCCCCCTATCTTCTGGGAACAAGACTGATGAGCTACTCTGCCACACCAGATGAGATCATCGAATCCAGCAAGGCTCAAGAGGCTGGTGCAAGTCCAGAGGAGGAAGAGGAGGAGGAAGAAGCTGAGAAGGAGGAGGTAGAGGAGGAAGAGGGAGAGAAGGACGAGGAAGAAGAAGAGGGTGAGAAGGAGGAGGAGGAAGAAGAAAAAAAGGAAGAGGAAAAAGAAGAGGGTGAGGATCATTAGTTTTTTATATATTGTATATCTAAATTAAAATAGTTTTTTTCTTCATTTAGTGAAAAAATTGATTATAACTAGATTTCTCATGTATTTAACATATGTAATGTAATCAAAATGCGAAATATGATTGTTGTAGCACCCAGCCCTACTGCAGTGGTGATATTTGTAACTGGTTTCTTTTACAGGTGAAGAAGGAGGTGAAGAGGGAGGAGAGGAAGAAGGTGAGGAAGGAGGAGAACAGGAAGAGGAAGAAGGAAAAGAAGCAGAGGAAGAGGAAGAAGGAAAAGAGGCAGAGGAAGCAAAAGAGGAAGGAGGAGAGGGTGAAGAGGGTGAGGCTGAAGAAAAAGAGGAGGAGGCCGAGAAGGAAGATGCTGGAAAAGGAGAAGATAAAGAGAGTAAAGATGAAAAAGCCAAGCCAAAAGAGAAGTAAACACACCGGACCAAACACCCTGGTGCTATCTGGAGGTGTTCAAACCTCGTGCATTTATCTCACACATGCTGGCATCTTAACAACGACTTCACTGTGTCCTGCTGCCTGATTTCAGATTCAGTTCAAATTAAAAGCAAACCACGATGTACGCAAAACGAGAATTATAAATGCAACCATAGAGATCGGCCCAAGCCAGAGTAGCCTTTGCATGAAGACATGCCTTACGTTTGCGCTTGGCAGGGACGTTGCAATTGCAGGTTTTTTGTGTTGTTTTAATTGTCGTTTTATTCACTAAAATGCAAATGATATTCTTTGAGCATTGTGTCAGTATGCCTTCAGCATTAATCACACTGTCGACTGCCTATGATAACACAAGTGTGCTTAGTATTCAAAATGCCTTAGACCAGATCCTCAAAGAAAGGCTGATTGCCTACCAATAAAAAATTAACAAACCTCCTTAACTTGGTATGTTACTCTGTTGTTGTTAACTGTGTGCAGTATACACTATATGCTATGTGACATGCATAATTCAGCAAGTGGCATCTTATTACTGGTTGCTTTGCATTTTTTGTTAAATTGTGTGAAAAGTAATTGGTCAACAAAAATGTAAAAATTGCTGAAAAGAGGAGAAAGAGTGGCCATCCCAGATATAGATGGGTTTGTTTCTTTATGGGAACAGATTTGGAGAAATGTAGCATTATATCCCTTGCTCACCAACGGATCCTCTGCAGTGAATGGGTGCCTTCAGAATGAGAGTCCAAACAGCTGATAAAAACATCACAATAATCCACAGTAATCCACACCACTCCAGTCCATCAGTTAACATCTTGTGAAATCAAAAGCTACATGTTTGTTACCTTCTAACTATAATATCACTTTCTCCAGTAAAAAAGTCACCTTGTCTGAATCAGGAGAGAAATATGCACAGATCAAACACAGTTTACAATTGAAAACAGTCCTAAACAAATATGTCAGTGAATTTTGATGTGAGAGAACAAGAAGAGATGGACTTTTCACTAGCGGAAGTGTTATTAAGCAAAGGTTTTACATTAAAACATCTTAACAATGGATTTTTTTTTCTTACAAACTTGCATTTTTTCACTTTACAAGATGATAATTGATGAACTGGAGTGGTGTGGATTACTTGTGAATTATCATGATGTTTTTATCAGCTGTTTGGACTCTCATTCTGACGGCACCCATTGACTGTAGAGGGACCACTGGAACTATTGAGCAAGTGATGCAATGCTACATTTCTCCAAATCTATTTCAAGTAAAATTTTCATTTTAGGATAAACTATTGCTTTAAATTCTGAAAAATTGCTTCCTGTTCATTCGTAATGCTGGAAATGAAAGGTTGAGTGCAATGCATTGTGGTATAGGATGTCCCACATAGTGTGGTCTGTTGTTTCCTGCAAATTTTAGGTAATCCATGTATTTAAGGCATACAGAAAATGTGCATACTGCACACAATATATATTGCATACTGCAGAGATAGTACTATTCCAAGCACGGCCCCTGTTCTCAATCAGGTACAATACAACCCACTAAATCTGTTAGTATGCAGCCATCAACTCCAGTACAGCTCTGTGCATTGATTATTTATTCATGACAGCTGTAATCAATATAATGCAAGAAACCCAGAGCTCAGCTAAAGTGATTCACTAGAGTGATGTCATGTGACCATTTTGTGCACAATCAGCACTTTAACAACAGCACAGTGATTCACACATCCATGCATGTATACATGAGGTGAGTGTTGCATAGTGGTTAAAATCTGAACTGTTAAAACTGTAGGTTTAAACTCTATTAGAGTTCATCTGTGCACTAAGTGTATCACCCCAGTTGTGGTCCCAAACCAAACCCAGAGATCAGCACAAATCTGTATTGATTTAACGTTTGCATTGCAGAATTAGTGTTTTTAAGCATGCAAATCCAATTACTGCTCCCTCAGTGACAAATTCAGTTACCTGATGACCCAGAGCTCTTGGCTCAAGCTCTAACAAGCCAGTGCAGCACATGTTCTCCATTATCCTAATTGAGAGCTACACGCTGATGTCTAGTCACACTAATGGAGGGGGATAGAGAGTGGTCTCGTTTGAGAAGAAAAATGTGATTAATGTCCATGCCGTGATGAAACGTTTGTGAGATCAGTCATGCTTCACTATTTCGGTCTAGCTGATATTCCTTGCATTTGCCCATGTAGAAAAAAGGAAGGTTTTATTGCCTACTATTAATCTTAGTTTACGTGTAGAGGACTTTATCTTCCAATGGACGGATAACCTTTTTAAAAACTTGTAATCTTAAGATCTTTATTATGCAGGAAGCATTTAACATACATATATATTTAGGGTTATATGCAGTGTTGCCAAGTCTGCAGTTTTCTGTTGCCGCCATTGCTATGGTTGCTGTGGGTTGTTTTTCATGTCCGTGATATATAGCCCCTGAAATGCACATTTTACTAAGGCAACCCTGCCAAAATTGTATTGTATTGTATTTTACCCGCCTGGACGTTATTTTTACTGGGGAGCCATTGTCAAAATGCGTTTAGGCTAGTTTTGAGGAGCAGTTGGGCGGGGGTTTTGTGAGAACCTGGCAACCCTGGTTATGTGTCACTTTTCCAAGAGGATATTATGTTGATTTTTTATGATAATCTGCAATCTGTGCTATTCAGTTTTAAAATCTTTGGAGTGCAAATGTTTATTAAGAGAAATTAACACTTTTATTCAGCAAGCATGCATTCAATTGATTAAAAGTGACAGTAAAGACATTTATAATGTTGCAAATTTCTATTTCAAATAAATGGCATTTTAAAACTTTTTTAAATCAGAAAAAGCATGGTTTATATTTTAAGTTGGATATTATTTTATATTTTCTGTTTTCACTTTAATTGTAAGTTTGTGGCTTTTCAAATTATTGTCTATTTTTATTCTTTTTTAATTATTGGTTTTAGCTTTAAATATTTTACTTCAAGTTAAACTAAACAAAAATTAAAATGTTGCCTTGACGATAGCTGAAATAAAATAAGTTGTTGTTTTTTTTCCAACATAAATAGTTTTAGTTTACTTTATTAACCATGTTGTTCAACCTTTATAAGAAATGTTTTGTAAGCAGCATATTAGAATGATTTCTGAAGGATCATGTGACACTGAAGACTGGAGTAATGATGCTGAAAATTCAGCTTTGCATCACAGAAATAAATAATATCTTAAAATATTTCAAAAAATGCAGAGTTACATAGATTTGATGTGATAATCTGTGCTATTCGTTTTTTTTTTTAAATCTTTGCACTTTTATTCAGTGAGGATGCATTAAATTGATCAAAAGTGACAGTAAAGACATTTACAATGTTACAGTGTTATTTTCTATTTCAAGTAAATGCCATTTTTAAACCTTGTTTTAATTTCAAAAAAAGTAAGTAAATGTTGAAAAAGCATGGTTTACACAAAAAAATTAAGCATATTTTAAATGAGATATTATTTTATATTTTCTGTTTTATCTTTAATTGTAAATTTTTTTGTATTTTTGTAATTTTTAAGGGTTTTCTTTGGGCTTTTATTTATTGGCTTTAGCTTTAGTTATTTAACTTAGTTAAACTAAACCAAAATAAGAAATACTGCTTTGGCAATAGCTGAGATAAAATAAGTTGAAATGTTTTTGTATTCTGTTATTTTAGTTAACATTTGTTTTATTTCAACAAATATTTTTTGTAATGGTTTTAGTTAACCCTAATAACCCTGTTGTTTTCACCATTTATAAGAAATGTTTCTTGAGCAGCATAGAGTGATTTCTGAAGGATCATGTGACAAGGAACACTATTTTTTAAACAATAAATGCAGCTTTGAAGAGACTATTTCCAAAACACAAAAATCAACCCCAAACTTTTAGACAGCAGTGTGCAGCAGCATAAATTCAAACACACTGGGAGTTTTGTAAGGATTTGATGAGCTTTTATTGATTGAGGTGAGATTGCAAAGAGCAGCACCTTTAGCTTTCACAGTATCATTGTTAACAGCTCTTGTGTTTCATGTTAACAAACCGAGTCTTGTCATTGATTCAGTGCATTATGTCTTAAGGCAAGAAGTATACTAGAAAGACATCATATAATTTTAAATAATGAAATGGAGTTTCAGCTCAGTTTGCGCCTGCGAATGATGATATTATAGCACCATTATTGCCAAACAACTGCTGAAGAACTTGACATGACTGTAAATCTCTCATCATTAGCAGCATAAATGTACTTGCACTTTAATTCGAAGGCGCAATAGTTTCTGTTTCAGACGCGACGGCTCAGCATGGCTCAGTACTGTACGTCCCTCCAGACCACACATGCAAGTCAATCATTACCACGCATGCAATAATTTTTGCTAGCTGAATCAAACGCCATTTGCATCAAATAGAATTATTTCTAACAATTGGTTATAACTAATTCCCTGCCAAAGTCATTTGCATCAGTCTTTTCCTTTGATTTCCTTTGCTTGTGGACTGACCTTCTCCACCTTCTTAGTGACTTTCTTTTTCTCCTGAGGCTTTTCCTCTGGTTTCTTCTCTTTATCTGTGTCAGGTTTGCTCTCCTTGTCTCCATTGGTGATGGTTTCCACTGTTCTGGTTTGGACCTCTTCTTTCGGACTGGCTTCTTCTTTGGC
Organism: Labeo rohita; assembly: GCF_022985175.1. NCBI lineage: Eukaryota > Metazoa > Chordata > Actinopteri > Cypriniformes > Cyprinidae > Labeo > Labeo rohita. The sequence goes on along the minus strand of NC_066876.1, from coordinate 36,048,303 downwards.
CGGGCTCTTCTGGTCTCCGTTGGGAACAACTTCTTCTTCTTTTTCGTCTTCTTTTTCTTCCTGCTTTTCTTCTACTGGGCTTTCTGGTTTTTCCTTTTCTGGTGATTTCTTCTCGTCTTCTGAATCGCTCTTTTTGTCGCTCTTCTCTGATTCAGCCTTAGTTTCCTCTCCTCCAGACTCGTCTTTCTTTTCTTCATCTCCTTCGGATTTGGTCTCCTCTTTCTCGTCGGCTTTTTCATCAGCTTCTTCTTTCTCCTCCTCATCATCTTTGGTTTCTTCTTTGCTTTCCGCCTCTTGTTCTTCACCACCTTCCTCCTCCTTCTCTTCCTTTACCTCTGCGTCTTTCTCACTGCCGTCTTTCTCACTTCCTTCTTTCTCACTTTCTTCTTTCTCACTGCCTTCTTTCTCGGCTGTTGGAGATTTTTCACCGCTCAGTTCTGTCTCCTCAATCACTTCCACTCGTTGTTCCTCTTCCTCCTCGGCTTCTTCCGCTTCTCCTCCCTCTTCTGCTTCCTCTTCTCCTTCTTTCTCCTCCTCCTCAGCGGCTTCTCCCTCTTCTCCCTCTTCAGCAGTTTCTTCCTCATCTCCTCCTTCTGCCTCTGCCTCTTCCTCTTCTTCGGCCTCAGGAGCAGCAGAAGTCACTTCGGCCTGACTTGCGGCAACGATCTCTTCTTCCTTTTCCTCCTCTTCTTCCTTTTCCTCCTCCTCACCCTCAGCAGCTTCTTCTGCTACTTCTTTAGCAACCTCTGCCAGATCATCATCGAGGTCGCTCTCTCCTTTGGTCTCTTCAATGATCTCCTCCACTATTTTATGCTTGACCTTAGAGGTTTTAGGCTGGCTGTAGGCAAACACAGGGCCTGAAATACTTCCAGAGACGGTACGGAAGCGCGTCTCCTCGCCCTCCAGGAGTTTCCTACATTTGAGAGAGAAAACGTTGTCAGTAATCAAACAAATGGCACGCAGAAGAGCAAAAAGGTGCACAACTCTACCTGTAAGCAGCTATTTCAGCATCAAGTGCCATCTTGACATTAAGCAGATCCTGATATTCCCGAAGATGACGAGCCATTTCCCATTTTGTTCCCTTCAGATCATTTTCCAACTGGTGAATCATTTCCTGTTGAAGCAGATGCGATACATTTATTTACAACTACATTAGATTCAACAAAAAAGTTTTTATGAAGCAACTTGCAATAAACAACTAAATTCTTATTTAGGGTTCAATGTTCTCTTAGTACCCAGTGTAGCACCCCACATCCGTTTTAGGACTTGTTTAATAAATTATACCAAATCTGGCTCAGACTAACCCAGTAGGCCACTAAAACGAAATCCTGCAGTGCTAGTAAAACGTAAGTGTGCGCATTGCTCGTTGCGCATGATTACGCACGCAGTGCGCAAACCACCTGTGAAATAATGGCTGCGTTTCAAGACCGAGTATGCAGCTTTTTTGGGCCATTCTGTGTGTAGCCTCTATTTAGGACGTTAGAATCAGCAAGTAAACACGGGCTACGAACAAAACATCGTTAAACTGCGTAAACGCATCAGAAAGCCATTTTTAAGTCGTTTGCGCAACGCGCAACGGCGCAGTGTTTACATTTACATAATACTGCTAGTGCAGCAGGATTTGTTTTGATTTTGTTTTTCAGATCTGATGCAAATCATAAAACAACGACAGCACATTTGAATTCTTTCGATATATATATATTACATTTTAACAAAAACTGTGCATAAAATACATAGTAATTACGTGTTTTTAGTTAGTTTAATGTTACTGCATTCAATATTTTAAATTAAACTTATAATGTATCAGCTTTTGTTTAGTAAACTGACCTGATAACTGCCAACGTCGGTGTTGTGGCGGTCTTCGATATCATGCAGCTGCCTTTCCAATGAATCTTTGGTGCCACGAAGAGCCTCGAGTTCAATGTTCTTGGCTTGGATCTGACGGCGGTAGTCTGCGATCTCGTCCCGTATGGACTTTATAGCATCCTTGTTGTGTTCCGCGGCGTCCGTCAGCATGGCATAGCGGCACTTGAACACCTCTTCAGCCTGCTGGAGGTTCTTGGAGGAGAGCCCGTCCAGTTGTGCGCGGATCTCCCGGAGCGCGGAGGTGATGTCGGTCTTCTGGAGGTCCCTCATCTCCACCACCGGCACCTGCGCGGCTTGAAGCTGAGCCAGAAGCTCGCTGATCTCCTCCTCGTGGTTCTGCCGCAAGAAGTCCATTTCGTCCACCAGCGCCTGGACTTTCCTTTCCAACTCCAGCTTCATCAGAAGCGAGTCGTCCTTGTCTTTCTTCATGCCCCGGATCGCAGCCTCCATGTGCTCTCTGAGCCTGGCTTCATCTTCGTAGCGCTCTCGGATCCGCTGCAGATCCTCATCCATGTGGTCTGTGTCGAGCATCATCTGCGCCTTCTCCTTGTGGAGCTGCTCCAGGGCGCAGCGCAAGTCTTGGAGCTCGCGGTCGTACGCATCGCTTTGCAGGGACTGCGACAGGTTCTGCTGCTTTAGCGCTTGGATCTCAGCCTCCAGCTGCTTGTTTTGGTCCTCGAGGAAGCGAACCTTGTCGATGTAGCTGGCGAAGCGGTCGTTGAGCCCCTGGAGCTGCTCCTTCTCGTTACTGCGCACCGGGTCTCCATTGAGCGCTGCGCTCAGCTCGAAGCCTTCCGGAGACGCGAGCACGGCGGGGCTGTAGGCAGCCCTGGATGCGGCCACATTTGTGGATCTTTTGAAAGACAGGGGGCTGGTTTTAGCCCACGAGCGCATAGTGGAGGACGGCTGGCGGATAGTCCGTGTCTCCAGACCCCTTCTGCGGGACGAGGTCACTATCATGTCCATAGTGAATGGTGCTTGTGAATAGATGGTGTGGTGAGGGAATGAGTTCTGTCGTTCTGTATTTATACGCCGGCTTACTTTGTCAACGAGGCAGGAGCGGCACCCTCCCCTTGGAAAATCAATGAAGTTGAAGGAGGACGTTGGGACGTTGGGATGTTCAGCAATTCACCTCAATGCCCCAAAATAGTCGAAGTCTTTTAAAATTGTATAAAAGGTGAAGTCAAGAGGCTGTGACTTTCTGCATTATTAAATGCATAAAACATGCATCACGTGTTGTTTAGTGCACTTGCTGCATTTTTTTCACTTGTTTAATCACTTACCTTATTGCAGCTACACTTTATATGCTCACTCAGTTAAACTCTTCATCTACATGTTTAAACACACGTGTAATGCATATGTCAAAAGTCTTGATAAATTGAGATTTTTTTTTAAATATTTTGGAAGAAAAGTGGCTGCATTTATTTGTTAAAAGTACTGTAATATTGTGAAATATTAGTACAGTTTAAAATAGCTGTTTTCTATTTGAATATATTTTAAATGAAATTTATTTCTGTGATCCAAAGCTGAATTTTCAGCATCATTACTACAGTCTTCAGTGTCACATGGTCCTTTAGAAATCATTCTAATATGCTGACTTGCATGCTCAAAAAAATCTTCTGTCTTTCTATAGATTTTATGTGATTTTATGTGAAAATAGAAGATTTGTTTTTAATACCACATACGTATTTATTAATATATAAAATACATTTTTTCAATCCATTCTGATTTGGCTGTGTTCTTTGGATCAAACCAAAAAGTTAAATGCCTTGCAAGTAAAAGTTTCTTTGCCAATATTTTTTTTTTTTTTTTTGCTTCGGATTCATTATAAATATCTTCGTTATTTTTATGCATGCAAACGCAAGCAAAGTCAGGTTTATTGCACACGCAGAGCAATGCAAACACAAGAAATGCAATTTCTACAATGAGGTAATATGACTGAACTTGGCACCAAAAAATAAATAAATAAATTTAGCTTAAATATGATATGTATATAATTTTCTGTAACTGATCACTGTTTTAAAGAAACCTTTTATTGCACTATTTTTATAACAAATGTTCCATGTAGTCTTTAAACTAATTTATAGTCATAAAACCGCATGCATATGTAAAAGCATTATGAACGTGTTTAAAATAGCTTATATAGATTAATATACAAATGAATTATGAAATGCCAGTATACTGCACTTCCATCAAAGAGAGACCGAAGTTTTTGTTTTTTTGTTTGTTTTTTTCACAAAAAAGTTTGCTAAAAATTGCAATGCAATATTTATAGGTAACCTGTGATTTATATTAATATTTATCTCTTTAACTGATCACTTTCTATTAAAAATCTTTTGCTTTACTAGACACATACACTCAGATTCTGTGCACATGCCAAGACAACGCAGCCAATCGGCTGTCAGCCTGAGCTGATGCATTGAGGATCTGGCCTCTGTTGTCAGGAAGGTCCAATAATGCAGCAAAGCACCCAAGGTTATAAGAAGTTTTCTAATTAATTTTACAGACCACACGGGAGTCTTTTTACTCCAATGCATAATAAAAAAACAAGAGCCTTCTTAAAATAATAATTACATTTTCTTTATAAGGGAAGTTCCCAGGGGATCAAAACGCATCTTGAATACAAATGCCAGTGCATATTAAAAGACATATAATATGGGGTAAAAATCTCTAAGACGTTGTTATGATAACAATAAGGATAACCCAATAAAACTGCAGTTTACCATGCAACTAAATAATTTAACCAGATAATAGCCATGACTAGTAAAAACAGCACACATACTGGAAGCAGTAAGGGATGATGGGAAATATGGTACACATATGTCAGGTTACCAGAAGCTTTTGCAAAGGAACCTGATCAATACAAATGATAGATAATCAATAGAAAACATAAATCTGACAATCAAATGCAGAAAGTAGCTGTGAGACTCTGTAGCCAATGATAGTGATAATGGAGGCAGATATATAACTTATAAAATTAGTTAGTTATTATAAGTTTAGTTAAGTTGGACATTTGACAAATTTTAAGTTGCTGTAACTAATTGCAGCAACATTTTTACAGTGCGCATGCATTAACAATTTTTATTGTAAATATTCATGTTTGATTTTTAAATTACAAATATTCCATGTTAGAATGCGTGGCGTATTTGCTTGAATATTGCACTTATATAATATTTTGAGCTAACTGTTTGTGCATCACATCTAGTACCTCATCCGTCTTATAAACTGTACATAGTATGTGTAATATGTATAATATGTTGATCTAGCTGTTTGTGCAAAATCTCCAGTGTCTTATACGTCTCATATATCCCTGTTGATTTCGTGATAGGGAATCGCCTGCCGCAGTGGAACACTAGAAGCTCGGATGTAATTGTAAGGCCCAACAAAGTTGCTTTTTGCCGGTTCTAAAATTGCACAGTCATGCTTTTGGGTGCTTAGACAGTGCGCCGTTGATGCTTCAACTCAGGCTGCGAGCCAACAGCAGGCTGCAGAGATGCTGAGTCAGCGCCAGAAAGACTGGAGCGACCGATACAAGGAACACAGCACAGCTCGATTACTGGAGCAAAGAAACGCGAATGTAAGACAGATAGTACTACACGATATTTAAGTATCTGTTTGTGTGTTTTCTACGCTGCAAAACAGTATACTGATACTAGAAAGATGCTTGCATTTTTGGTTTGCTATCTTTGTGTTCGTGAACTTCTGGAATGGTGATTTGAGTATTGCATTTCTCACTCAAACCCAAAGGAAGCGAACAGAGTCTTCACCCGGCCGTCAGCATCTCTCTCCTCCCGTCTGGCTGACAGCACTGCTTTTCCTGCAGACTCACACGCGCGTTCTTCCTTCAGGTCGTCTACACATTGCTGGGTGTAAATCACAGGCTCATAAAGCTCCGCCCCTCTGCAGCACACGATTGCACGAGGCTCAATACTCACCGACCACAAAAGTAAGGCCGATGTCTCATTTACACAGCCTGACAGGCTCGAAACCCTGTGTATGTCAGTGTAAGAAAGATAGTATTACAAAACACACATTTGTTTTTTTCTGCAATGTTTTTATACTAAGCTAATGATATTTTATACCCTCTAACACTAAAGTTGCTGCATTTTTAGATTTTCATCAGCACATTACTGAAGCTGTTTAATAAGCAGTTTTTCTCGTGAGGCCCGTTAGCTGCTTATCACTGTGGGTGATTTCAGATTTTACTAGTCTTCCAGGGAAATGTGCTCACAATAATGAAGGCAAAACAGAATGTTCTTGTTTTGTACCTATGCATAATAAATTACAAACTACAGGGTAATAAAATGGGCAAAGATGCCTCCTTTAAAAACAATGTGCATTTACTTAAATTGTAACATGTAAGTTTAGCATGTGCAGGATGGTTATACATGAGGTTATGTGAAATGCAAACATTTCCTGATTAAGGATTTTTTGGGATTTGATTTAGGATTTGATCCAAAATACAGCAAAAGCAGTAATATTGTGATTTTTTTTACTATTTAAAATAACTGCTTTCTGTTTTAATATGTTTTAAAAAGTAATTTATTTCTGTGATCAAAGCTGAATTTTCAGCATCATTACTCCAGTCTTCAGTGTCACAGGATCCTTCAGAAATCATTCTAACATGCTGATTTGCTTTGCAAGAAACATTTGTCATCATTATTATTATTTAAAACAGTTGAGTACATTTTTTCAGGATTCACTGATGAATAGAAAGATCCAAAGAACAGCATTTATCTGAAATAAAAAGCTTTATGCACTATTACGCACTAAGAAATGATAGAAATTAGTACTTTTATCTAGCAAGGATTCTTTAAATTGATCAAAAGTGATGATAAACACATTTACAATTTTACAAAAGATTTCTATTACAAATAAATGCTGTTCTTCTGAACTTTCTATTCATCAACGAAACCTGAAAAAATATACTCATCTGTTTTCAACATAATTAGAATTAGAATGATTTCTGAAGGATCGTGTGACTGGAGTAATGCTGCTAAAATTCAGCTTTGAAATCACAAGAATAAATTATTTTTGAAAATATATTCAAATAGAAAACAGTTATTTTAAATAGTAAAAATATTTCAAAATTGTACTGTTTTGCTGTACTTTGGATCAAATAAATTCAGGCTTGGTGAGCAGAAGAGACTTCTATTAAAACATTAAAAACTGGTATGTGTATATATATATATACATATATACATATATAATCCTGAATAATAATAAAGACAGTAGTAACTAAGAACTTTAGACAGTGCTGCAGTTCCATTTAAATACAGACTGTGGGTTTACTGTCATATTCAATATAATGTTTAACTGCCCCATGCTTGAAAAACAGCTGCTCCACATCTTCACAATCTGTGCTGAAATGTTCCTCTCTCACTCAGATCAGACTGAAATGATCTGGAGCAGAAGCAACACAATTTTTTGACAGATTTACTCTTACTGTTAGGTTTTGTGCTGCTGATAATCCTTTTCATCCTTATTGCATGACTGTGCACAGTTGGCCATATGGGCCATATTTTTGAGCACAGAACAGTTAACGCTAATGTGGACAGGCATGTGTTGATGTTTTTGCTGGTCTGACATCAGGAAGTTGCAGAAGTTCAGAATGAGACATTTTTGCAACTTTGCAGCTTGGATATAGATGAAGCATACAGTATGTTTTCATACAAAAAAATGGTATTTTAGATTGAGGAAACTATAATTCCTCATATTATGGTCATTGCATATTGATCTTTACACACTCACCTATGCAAACTCAAATCACTAGCAACCTAATGAACTATTAACACTGTCACTAACAATACATCACTACCAAGAGACAAAATCAATATCTGATATCGTTACTGTGGATGTTCCTTGTGTTTTTATGATCTTCTGTAATCAAATGTCTCCTCAAAAGAACAGACCTTGAAACAAGCATTTGAAGAGAATCTTTTTTTGTGTCTGTCCTTTGTGTCTCGCTGTCCGTCTGTAGTGTGTATGTATACAGCGCCCCCTATTGGTATAATTGCATGAATCGGAATGCATTACTGTACTAACGCAGGATTCACAAACATCAAGTTTTCAAAGCATTTCTCTTTTTGTTAACTGTTTAATATGTCATTAATTAATTGTAATTCATTGTTTTTCACACACACACACACACACACACACACACATGTTTGTTTTTGTGAATTGTGGGGACTTTCCATAGACTTCTATAGATTTTGTACTGACCAAACGATATTGTCTATCCCCTAACCCAACCCTAACCCTAAACCTAGCCCTCACAGAAAACATGTTTGCATCGTTACACTTTCAGATAAACATCATTTACTATTTTTAATCATTTTTTAACATTGTGGGGACCGCAGGCCGGTCCCCACAATGTCAAAAATTTCAGGTTTTACTATCATTGTGGGGACATTTGGTCCCCACTATGTAGCAAAAACAAGTACACACACACACACACACACACACACACACACACACATGTCTGGTTTATTATCCTTGCGGGGACTCTCCATAAGTTTTTTATACTCTCCACACTGTATTTTCTATGCCCTTACCCTAACCCTACCCCTAAACCTAACCCTTACAGAAAACTTTCTGCATTTTTACTTTCTCAAAAAAACTCATTCTGTATGATTTACAAGCTTTTGTACCCATGGGGACCTCAATTCAGGTCCCCACGGTGACACTAGTCCCCATGAGTCTGTGTGTATTCAGGTTTAGGTTCCCACAAGGATATAAAAACAAGTCCACACACACACATGTTGTGTTTCCATGTTTTATGGGGACATTCCATAGGCGTAATGGTTTTTATACTGTACAAACCATATTTTCTATCACCCTACACCGACCCTATACCTAAACCTAGCCCTCACAGGAGACTGTGCACACTTTTACTTTCTCAAAAAAGCTCATTCTGCATGATTTATAAGCCTGTTTCCTCTTGGGGACCTGAAAAATGTCCCCACAAGGTCAAAATTTACTGGTATTACTATCCTTGAGGGGACATTTGGTCCCCATAACGTGATAAATAACAGGTGCACACACACACAGATACACACACACACTCACTCATGTTGTGTTTCCATGTTTTATGGGGACATTCCATAGGCGTAATGGTTTTTATACTGTACGAACCGTATATATATATATATATATATATATATATATATATATATAATGCTTTCTGGATCTGGACTTGGTTATTATGCATAATAATAATAATAATAATAATAATAATAATAATAATAATAATAGGACTATTACTATTGTGTATTGTAATAATAATAATAATAATAATAGGACTATTACTATTGTGTATTGTAATAATAATAATAATAATAATAACATAAAAGGGCTAACTATTACTATTACTGTTATAAATAATTATAAAATTTGATTTCTTCACATTTTATAGGTACACTACCAGTCAAAAGTTTTTGAACAGTAAGATTTTTATTGTTTTTTAAAGTCTTCTCTTCTGCTCACCAAGCCTGCATTTATTGGATCTAAAATACAGCAAAAGCAGTAATATTGTGACATATTTTTACTATTTAAAATAACTGCTTTTTATATATATATTAAAATGCAATTTATTCCTGCATTTATTCCTCCTAAATTTTCTAATATGCTGATTTGCTGTTCAAGAAACAATTATTTTTATTATTATTATCAATATTTAAAACAGTTGAGTACATTTTTTCAGAATTCTTTGATGAATAGAAAGATCCATCAATCCGTTCTTTGATTGATCCAAAGATCAGCATTTATCTGAAATAAAAAGCTTTTGTAACATTATACACTATACCATTCAAAAGCTTGGAGTGAGTGGAAATAAATGATAGAAATTAATACTTTTATTTAGCAAGGATGCTTTAAATTGATCAAAAGTGATAATAAAGACATTTATAATGTTACAAAAGATTTCTGTTTCAGATAAATGCTGTTCTTCTGAACTTTCTATTTATCAAAGAAACCTGAAAAATCTACTTAGCTGTTTTCAACATAATAATAATAATAATAATAAAATGTTTTTTAAGCAGCAAATCAGAATATTGGAATGATTTCTGAAGGATCATGTGACTGGAGTAATGATGCTAAAAATTTAGCTTTGAAATCACAGAAATAAATTACATTTTTAAATATATTCAAATAGAAAACGGTTATTTTAAATAGTAAAAATATTTCAAAAGTTTACTGTTTTTGCTGTACTTTGGATCACATAATTTTTTTAAAAAACATTAAAAAAACGTACAGTTCAAAACGTTTGACTTGTAATGTATTTTTGCGCTTTCTGGATCTGATCCTGGTCTCTTTTGAAAAACTGTTTTTTTTTTTTTTTTTCCTCAATGTGACTAACATAGTTAAATATAAGTATAATAAACACTTAATACTACCACCACTACTACTAGTACTAATAATAAAGGGACTAATTTGGCTAAACCAAGACAAACTACTACTATTACACATAATAATAATTATGTTTGTATTATTATTATGTAACTAGATTTGCTCACAGTTTAGTGTTTTAATGCTTTAATATATTATACAATTATCCTGGTCTCTTTGAGAAACAGATCTTGATGGGACATCAATATAAATATTAAATGTGTAATAATAATAATCATAAATATTTAGTAATCATTTATTTTTGCTTGCCACCACTTAAACATCCTAATTCAGTCATGAATTAGCTAACATTTGGATATATTTTGGGAAATTGCATGTGCACAATAATATACACAGGAAGATTTAATAACAAAAACACGCTTTTTGTTTTTACACATTTAGGAAGCAAAACACACAATAAATAATGGGCAGTGTCACTTTGCGCATATGATATGTATCATGAGGCGGAGGTGTCTGGGGTAAAGCTGTACTATCGTCCTGCTGCAGAGCTCTTATGAGGTATTTAATGCTTCTGCCAAAGAACAGAGCGAGTGTAACTTCATTACTGCAGTGGATATAAATCTCCCACAAATGCGCGTGTGGCCGCCTCTAGCACACGCGCACACACACAAGGAGAGCTACGTCTAAGACCATTGAGCCCTGATGATTAATAACCTCTACATCTGCTCCAGCTTTCATTGTAATTTCCATTATACGGCTGTATCGGGACACCTGTCTCACTCGCTCCTTATTATTGCTGCTTCACTGAAACTTGTAAAAACAGGATAACCTTGGGTTGCATGTGAATTATTTACCATGCATTTGGTGCAAAAGATGCTGCATTCTGTCTAGCTCCACCACTGTCACCTGACCTTTACCCTCTATCCAGGACCTGAAAGGCAACACCCAGAATCTGCAGTGTTTTCCTCCTCTCTCTCCCTCTCTGTCTCAGTGCGATATTGGCAAGCGCAGTTACAGATGAGGAGAGGTGGTCCCACTTGTGACGTGGATCTGTCCAGCACTGCATTGCACCCAGACCACACCCCACAACACAAGAGCGGCCACAGCCACACCGCGCACACCTTCAGACGGGCGCTGATGAATCGCTGCCTATATTTGAGCCAGTTGTGCTGCAATGCTGCTTTGGAGCGGATTGGCACGGCTCACTAAGTTCACGAAGTTCAGTTGGTTTATTCTGCCAAGCTCCTGTGTCATCTGATCTGGGTGCTGAAATGCTCAATAATGCACAGTGGTTGTCGCTGAACGAAGACAGCATTTATAGGGTGGTGTTAAAAGCAGTAAAATGCATTAAAGTAACAATGAGCTACTGCTAGGAATGGGCTGACGAAGACAATATTATAACAAAGCATGAGCTTGTCATGCATAAACACACACAAACTTTGTGTGTGTTGAGGTTAGATTAAGTTTCAAACTTTTTTTTTTTTTAATAATAAATGATCTAAGAAGCAATAATGCACTGAAAAATGTTTGTGCAGGAATTACTTTAAAACTGTTTTTGCTCAGAAATTGCAAGTAAATTGCACAATTGCAAAGAAATTACAAGTAACAACTTGAATGAATTATTTCATTTTTTTTTTTTTAAAAAACGGAAATAATATGTTTTTTTTTTATAAAAAAATGTACTCAAACTATGGAAAAATCACTTTTTTTAACAGTGTACTAGTAAGTGCACACCTTTTATCCCTACTCTGGTGCATTATTTGTTCTGCACTGTTTGTGCCATGGACTTGAATCATGTGATTTTTTTTTTTTTTTTTAAAGAGGCATGCTCTAGGCAAATAGACTAGTTGTAAGTATTTTGGAGTATGTTTTACAATGAAACACTATTTGTGATCATGGACCACAAAACCAGTCATAAGTAGCACGGATATATTTGTAGCAATAGCCAACAATACATTGTATGGGTCAAAATTATCGTTTTTTTTAAATTCCAAAAATCATTTGGATATTAAGTAAAGATCATGTTCCGTGAAGATATTTTGTAAATTTCCTACCGTAAATATATCAAAACTTAATTTTTGATTAGTAATTTCCATTGCTAAGAACTTCATTTGGACAACTTTAAAGGCGATTTTCTCAATATTTTGATTTTTTTCCCACCCTCAAATTCCAGATTTTCAAATATTGTCCTATCCTAACAAATCATACATCAATGGAAAGCTTATTTATTCAGCTTTCATGTGATGTATAAATCTCAATTTAAAAAAATTGACCATTATGTTTTGTGGTCAAGGGTCACATTTCAGTCTTTCTACTTCAGTGATTCAGTTACTTGTCAATTCTGTGTATTATTTATAAAACTTATAGCAATTTCTCAGTAAAAATGTTTTCTACACCAACTTTTTTCAGCATACAGAGTACTTACTGAAAAACAACGTTGTAGAATTCACTCAGAAACAATTTTCACTCAGTAATTGCTAGTGCATTTCACAAAGAATTACAAAGAAAAACTATGGCAAGTAACACATTGAATTAAATGTGTAGTTTTTAAATTTGTAACAGAAAGACTGAAAAAACAGCTTTGAAAATCATTTTTACAGTACAGTGCAAGTTTTGCACTAACATTTATGTATTTGATAGACACTTTTTCAGTAGTGTCTTTCCAGGGAATAAAATCCATAACCTTTGATGAACTTTGCAATGTTAACCATTTTTGAACTGAACTGAATTAACATTGAACTAAATTGAACTGAATAATGATTCAGTTCAGTTCTGTTTATAACTAGAACTGAGTTTCATTAGATTTAATTTTCATTCATCAAGTTATGGTAACATTAAGTTCTGGAGGTTGGAAACATAAAAAATGTAAAAACTAGGGCTGTCAGTCGATTAAAATTTTTAATCGAATGAATTACATGATGTGTCGATTAATTAATCTAATTAATCGCAAAAATAAATTTGACTGAAAATTCCCACATAAGATTATATAAAGCTATTTTTGTGTTAAATAAGAAAGTATGAAGTAGACATTAAAAATTGTAGCTTTAGAAAGAAATATTTTGTTGATGCCACAATATTTATAGCACATGAACATTTAGGCTGTAAACTATGGAACATATGAGAAGATAATTTGAGAAACATCTCAGTATTTTTGTTCATATAATGAAAGTCATGGTTTTGTTGCCAACAGTCTTCAAAATACTTTCTTTTATGTTCCACAAAAGAAAGGTTTGAAACGACATAAGGGTGAGTAAATGATGACAGAATTTCTTTTTTGGGGGGTGAAGCATCCCTTTAATGTTCTGATACTTTAAAAAAGAAACTACATCTGCCAACAGGTGGCAGTAAATGTTTTTATGAGTCATTCACTCAGTCGATTCAATTCGTTGAAACAATTAATTCAGGAATTAAGTAAATGGCTCTATTTTTGAATAGGCCGATTCATTCAGAAACCAAACACCACTCGGAGACCCGCAACAATTCTGCTATGGCTTCAAAGGCAATATGTTATCTGTAAAAATGAGCAAAGATACATAATATAATGCTTGAAATATAACACAATATCAATTTATTTTTTGCTGAACTGTTGTGTAAAATCACATTTAAGCTCGTTGTAGATCGGGACAAAATCAGCACTCTTGCTGCCAGTGTGATGTTGTGATATGTAATATATATATATATGAGACAAAACACACAAAGGGGCATTTTTTGCAACAGTATCTTGAATTTTAGGGCATAACTGCATTTGTGGAGTTGTTGCCTTGCATCATATTTGTCAACTATATTAAAATAATAGAAGATGATGTACAGGTCTGGGGGTGGGGTCAGCGTGTTAACTGCATTAAAATATTTTAATCATGTTATTTTTTTTTATAACTATTTAATTAAGTTAACATGTTAAACTGACAGCCCTAGTAAAAACATTTTTTCCTTGGTTATGTGAATGAATATTAAGGGAATGTTCAATGCAATAATTTTGCAAACATTATAGAATGTTACATTTGAATGTTCTTTGAACATTCTAAAATAAATACATAGTAACAGAAAAACAAAAGAATATCTAATATGTTTCATTAACACTGCATTATAAAGAATGTAATTAAAGACTACATATAACTTTAAATGAACATTCTATTAAAGTTACTTGAAGAACGTTCATCAAACATCTTGCCAGAACATTAGGCAAGTTCTGAGAATGTTCCCTGTTAGCTGGAAAGTGCTATATAAATAAATGACTTGAATTGGCATTGCTAACACCAACACTGTGTGTAACTGCCATTCACAGCTTTTGCAGAAAATGTAAAAACAGAGGGGATTTGCCCTTGACTAAACGCACAGAAACACTAGACTCAGGCGCAGACGAAAGAGACACGAGAATCAATACTGAACAATGTAATTTAGCATTCCGCAGTGTAAATGTCATTTCATAAATGGATGGAATGTGAAATTTTAATCAATCCCAGTTTTGGATTCCAAAAGCAGACGGTTGCCATCGTTTTGAAGGAGTTAGAGGTAGAGCGGTCACATCCATGGAACCGGATCAACCCCATCAGCACTTCCGAGCCCAGAAACGCTGCATTTCCTTGACAAGATTTAAGGTCGAAGTGCTGAGCCTTTGACTTCCACTGAGATGTTTTAGCAGAAAGATGCTGCTCTGGCCGAAAGCACCGGCCTCGGTCACGCAAGCACTTACGGATTGGATGTGCCCGGCACTGCTGATCAATTCAGTTTAATGGCAGGGAAAGCGAGGTGGGGGGGCCTGGAGGAGAGGAGAATTTCAATTAGAAACTGTGCATGTCCTTTACTTTTGTAAAGACATCCTGTATGCTTGCTTTCTTTTTTCTTTTTGTTAAACTCGATTGTCAAAACAGCACTTGAAAAAGCAGATTGCATGAAACCTGAACTTTGCTTATGCTTTATGCACTTTTACAAGCAGATGAAAGGCAGTACTTGCTTTAATTCAAAGCTTTCGCTGAGCTTTAATGGCACACTTCATCAGATGTACTTCACATGCACCTTCATTCTCTTCATTTTTGATAAGTATATTCTTGCTTTGATCCAGCCCATATCACCACTGTCCATCTTATCGTAAGATAGAAAACCTCTCGCAATGAGAGAAATGGGATAGAAAAAGGCAATGAGAATGATAAGAAAATCCCAGTTATTGTTTTCAGATTTGCAAAGAAATTTGAGCATGAATTCAAACATTTCTCATCAGATTCATTTTATAGCTCTGCATACTATTAATTCATGTTTGTTTACTTAAATTGTTTTTAACACTTTACAAGGCCCAATTAATTTACATTAACCAACAATGAGAAATACGTTTGTTACATTATCTTATGTTATCTCTTGTTCATGTTATCTCAATTTTATTTCAAAATTGTATGAGTATATGTTGAAATTAACATTAATGAATGTTTTGTTAAAGGGATAGTTCACCCAAAAATGAAATTGGAAAATGTTTACATTTCTTTATTTTGCTGAATACAAAAGAAGATATTTTGCAGAATGTTTGTAACCAAATATTTGCTGGCTCCCACTGACATCCATACTATGTTGTTTCCCCATACTATGGAAGTCAGTGGGGACTAGCAACTGTTTGGTTACAAACATTCTCCAAAATATCTTCTTTTGTGTTCAGTGGAAGAAAGAAACTCATACAGGTTTGAAACAACTTGAGGGTGAGTAAATTATGGGTGAATTATCTTTTTAACTAATGCAGTCAACCCAGAGCTGCCAACTTGTAAGTTCAGCTTGGAGTGAGATTTTTTATTTTTTTTGGTTTTGGAGGGGGGTTTTGGATACTTTTTTTTTTTAGCACCATTTTAAACTTGGTTCAGTATATTCAGTAAATTCAGTATTTGCTTGCATTTATTGTGTGTACTTATACAAGTATCATTAAAAAAGGATGTAAGTTATTAACCTTTTAATTTTCACATTTAAAAATATAGTGTTTAATCATTTCTAAATATTTATTGAAATGAAAAACTTAACAATAAGTAAGCAGGTATGACCTGCAATATTTTAGATACATGTATATTCAGTAAAGAGCCATACAGGTACCTAGTGGGTAAACCATGGCATTACAAATGAAAAATGATATAATTTGCCTCTTTGCATTGGAATTTAAAACCCTTGTCTCTATTTAACCTTAAATACTACACTAATTTTAATATATATATATATTTATTTATTTTTTATTATTACCATTTGTATAACCATCGTTTTTTTTTTTTTTTTACAAATACTATGGTTAAACTATATGGTTAGTGTAGCAAGACCATGGTCAAATTGTGGTTACCATGGTTTAACTACAGTAACCATGGTTTTTTGGGTTTATTTGTAATAAAACCATATTTAATTTTCATAAGGGTTGCCTCTCCATCACTCTCCAGAATAAAATTATACTGTAAATGTCATTGACGTAAAAATCAGTGCATAACATGCTGTAATGTTTACCACAAATTGCTGCAAATACCTGTGTACCCTGGTGAAAAAAACAGCATATGCTGGTACACTGTAAAAAACAATTTGTTGAGTCAACTTAAAATAATTTGTAACCTGGCTGCCTTAAAATTTTAAGTTCAGTCAACTCAGAAAAAGTTTATTCAACTTGAAATGTTAAATTATACTAAGTGACAGCTTAGATATTTGAGTTGAATCAACTTAAAATTTTAAGGCAGCTGGGTTACTTACCCATCTGTTAAGTTTAGCAAACACAAATATCTAAGTTGTTACTTAGTACAACTTAACATTTCAAGTTGACTAAACTTGTTTTAGTTGACTGAACTTAAAATTTTAAGGCAGCAGGGTAACAAATTATTTTAAGCTGACTCAACAAATTGTGATTTTTGTTTTTTACAGTGTAGGTATGTTTTGATGCTGGCATAAACCAGCTAAAGACCATCTTAAACCAGCAACAAAACATACCTAACCAGCATATGCTGTTTTTTTCACCACGGTAGTGAAGCTGTCGTCTCTATCCCACTTAAACAAATTTAAGTTTACTGTCAACGCTGGTTTGTTTTGAAAGCTTCGTAAATCACGTGACCGCGTGGCGGCGACGCCGGCGAGATCAAAGCTTGTCGCAGCTCTGTTTTGTTTAATGGCTCTGGCGTTAACAGAAGCGATACATTTTACGATTTACGCCACATTACGTGCGCCAAAACGGTGTTTATCGTTTGAACTTAGTATTAAAAGTTACAACATTTGAAAGCTGAAACTTTGTGTAAAATCGCAAGCAGCGTTGCCGATTTTGCATGAGATTTACAAAGGCAGATGTGAGAGTTGGCAACCCTAACCAATGTTAACAAATGTTAACAAATGGAACCTTACAGTAAAGAGTTACAATATTGTTTCTATTATTGCATTATTTATTTACATTTTAGGAGAAGCATCCAAAACTGATTCTTACAGTAAAGGTATCACAACTCAGAGCTCCAGTAAAGTCACCTATTGAGGTAGGCTACAAAAGAGCAACTGAGCAATATTTTTTTCCCCTTGCTATAAAATAAATAATCTGCGTAAGGAAAGATCGACACTTGACTGAAAATATCTGTTGAATGTGCTATAAATACTAACACCGAGGGGGAACAAACCTTGATGACCCAATAGAAAAATGAGGAGCAAGCACTTGATTCTGCTGAGGAAACACAGGCCATTGATTGCCGAGAAAACTGATTTTTTTTCCCCTTCTTTTTTTGTAACCAGCACAGGCTGACGAGAAGATTGCTGAAGAGGTCGAGACAAAACCAGTGCGTGAGTTGGACTAGAAATATTAACATAAATATGTGACAGGAATAATGTGATTGTAAACAGTTATTTGGCAGTGGCAGGAAACATCCAAATCCTGAAAATCTTGAACAATGGGCTGATTTCCACTTAATTGTTGTATCAGTCAGTCAAGTATCCAAAACCTTAAGTATTTTCATACCTTTAGCCTCTCTTTTGATGAAAGCTTTATCGCTTAACCTTATCTCTGTAGCATATAAAAATGATCCTTCTGCAGATGTTGAGTACAATAACTCCCCCTACTGGACACTGGCAGCACTGCTTTAAGTCAAAATTGTCATACCAACGTATTACCAGAGACATACAGGAGACATTTTGTATTGTTTAAATATTTACATATTTTTGTCCACAGAAATGTCAATATATAAATACAAAATGTAAAAGTTTGTTTTCTTTCTAAAGGGTGTTTGTGCAATACCAGTAAACCATGACCAGTGATTTGTAAACAGATCTGGATTAGATAATGCAGTTTTGCCTATTTTTCCCCTTTATAATGCAGTTAATAATACTTGTTAAGAAATTAAAACAATCTAAATATATATATATATATATATTTTTTTTTAATAGACAAAAA
The DNA here is from genome assembly GCF_022985175.1 of Labeo rohita. Taxonomy (NCBI): domain Eukaryota; kingdom Metazoa; phylum Chordata; class Actinopteri; order Cypriniformes; family Cyprinidae; genus Labeo; species Labeo rohita. The sequence continues at coordinate 36,029,723 of NC_066876.1, read as the reverse complement.
AATCTTCTACTTCTACACTAACTAGACTAGTTTCTTGTCCAGTCCTTACATTATTTTTTTTTCTTAGGAGTTCACAGATATCTTCCTCTGCTAACTGTGTTTGTCATCTGTACTTTAGGCTACTTTGGGTTTGACTCTGTGAATGAGTCTGAAGGTTTTGTGCGATGACTAAAGGCCACATTCCTCACTGATTAGTCAGTTAATGACTAAAGAGGTAAAAATAAAAAAAATAAAAAAAGAAAGAAAGAAAAGGAAAGTAAAAAGTAAACCAGTACAAAGTACCTTTTTTTTGTTTTGTTTTACAATTTAACACACAATTGGAAACATATATATATATATGCATTCTGTGATGTTGACAGGTCATGACCATCAGATTCATTTTATGCTGTTTGTGACTCCAGAAGAGCATCCAGGTATTATCTTTAACCTTCAAAGTAAAATAAAATTAAATAAAAATCATACTACTAATCAACTATTCATTTTTTTTTTTTTTTTTACAATTTAAAATTAGGCATAAATGGTTAAAATATATAAATGAAATGTTTTCTAGGTGGCATGACCTTCTGATTCAATTCATGGTGTTTATGATCCAGAGACTGGAAGTTCAAGTATTGTTAAAGTATTGACTCGCAGAAAACACTAGATGGCGCTCTGTCCCTGTCAAAAACAAAGACTAACAATACTTGAGCCCTTTGGGGGCCTGTGTGAAATGACTCTTAATTTGACATTTTGTCATTGTGCCTGATTCATTCTGTATTTCAGTTCTCCTCTTTACATCTAGAGTTATTTGACATTTGTCACTGATATGTTGACATATAAAGGGCACGGAAGCAAAACATAAAATATTCAGAGCATTTTTATCTTGTTTTAAACTACCTTTTAACCTTAAAAAAATAAATAAAAAACAAATATACCATGACTGTTTGGTGGAGTTTGTAAGATTCAACCAAAGGATGAGTAGCCAAATTTAACTACACAATAAACACCAGTACTATCATTTAAAGGAATTATAGCCTAGGCCTATTGACCAAATGTGCTTCACTCGCAGGCGTTTGCTGAATCATCCAAACCTTGAATTGGTACAAAATTGAAGGCAGAACAATAAGCCAGAACAGAATGACAGAATGTTCTCTCAACACATTTTGTTGGCAACAGAAGGTCTGTGTGTTTGCAGAAGGATCATGGAATTTGTTTTGTCCAAATAATCCGGAGACACAGAAGTGGCAATCATATGAGGTGGGTAGTTAGTTAAATCCTCACTTAAACAGCTGGGGTCCTGTAGAAACCGGGGGGGATGGGGAAGCCGGCCCTCCTCCCTGTTACAGCACTTACTGTAACTGTGTTTTTTCTGTTCTCTTGCATAAAACTATACAGAACCTGACACGTCATGGAATGTTTTTGGTGTCAAATCCTTGTTATGCCTATAAACTTACACACGACTACACAAACACATGCACTCACAGAGAGACAGACAGAGAGATGTAGCAGTTGCTGTAACAATAGAAGATTCCAAACATTCCTTCCCATCTCGACTCATTCTGGCGCAGTTCACCGTCTGTGAAAATATTCCAGTAATAATTAAAGCCTTGTACTACATGCAAAGTAATATTGAAAAAAGAAGACAGCAGTTTTTCAAAGTAATACATTTGTTGGATAATCTGAGGGAACTGTACACAGAAAATAAAATATAAAATAGATAATAAATAATAAATAGAGACATAAAAAAATGCCTAATCAAATGTTTAAGGAATGCATTTATTTATGCATATTTAAGTCAGTCTTAATGTATTGTTATTGTTTCATACATTCATTCATTGCAGGACCAAGTGAAAACAACAAACAAAAAAGATGTAGTTTCCCAGGAAACCTTGACACAAACATTGTGAAAAGCACTTTTTAAAAGAGGAATGTTGCAGACAGTAAACATGATAGAAAATAAATACAGACTACATACGTTAGACAAAGTAAAAATAAATCAGTTATGCAACATCCTGTAATAAAACAAATTAATGAAATTGAAGTGCCACAACTTAGGTAATAATATAATATAGCGTAATATAATATAATATAATATAATATATGCATGTATTAAATCTAGAAATAACTATCTATCACTCTGTAATCCTGTAATAAAACAGATAAATTAAATTTCAGTGCTACAAATTAGGTAATAATATAATATAATATAATATAATATAATATAATATAATGCACGTATTACATCTTTAAAAAGCAAACAATTACAAATATTCAAACGTTTAATTAATATCTATTTAAAGAAACAAAATATAATATAATTAATATAATATATGCATGTATTAAATCTAGAAATATATTCCCAATATATGCTAACATAACAGTTCTATCTATCTATCTATCTATCTGTCGCTCTGTAATCCTGTAATAAAACAAACAAATGAAATTTAAGTGCTACAAATTAGGTAATATAATATAATATAATACAATACAATACAATACAATATAATATAATATAATATAATATAATATAATATAATATAATATAATACAATATAATATAATATAATATAATAATTATAAGAGAAATATGTTATTTATGTGCAAAATATTTTTATTTATATATAATATAAATTATATAAAAATTATAAAAAATACATATACTTGTCTATCTATCTATCAAATAAATTATTGAATATTTGTAACTATTTGTTTATAGGCCCTATTAGTTAAACGGAACCGTTGCGTAATGTTAACGTTAAGTATTTAAGTATTTCGTATTTTTAGTATTTAAAAAAGAAAATGAATACTTTTAGTTTTCAAATAAATAAATTTCCCATGATCACAGACTTTACGGCCTCTGTGTGTGTGTGTGTGTTTGAGAGAGTGCGCGCGAGCCCGAGGGCGCGTCACACACGCGCGCAGCGAGCGGTTCTTTGCGTAACACCGGAACTGTGATGTGCGGACCGCTGCAGCCCTACAACTCCACAACACTATTACTGTTCATATGATTTATTTCACTTCACTCAAGTGTTCCTGCCATGACGCGCTGGATTCCCACTAAAAGAGAGAAATATGGAGTGGGTGAGTGACTTTCAACGCGCTTTTGTTAGTTTTTACTCAGTGTTTCACTCTGGAAACTTGCGTTGGAGTTTGAGGAGCGTTCAGCCGCACCTTTACCTGGACACACACAACACGCGCTTCTGATACCTGTATGAAAACTTGCCCGTTTTTATACATAAACTACTCAGACGCTTTAACACATTAACAGGATATAGATTTGTTGACATATTTTGTAAGAGAAGTTTGGATGGGTGTCACATTGCACTTTCGGGTCACCAAACAACACATTTGTTTCACTATACTTTGTTTATAAGTACACAGTAGAGTCAATGTTGTTCCTGCAGGTTTGACAGAACAATACAATTACAATAAATACAGCAACAGAGCCGCCGGTGTTTCAGTGATCTCAGCCATAAACAGCATTTCCCTTCCAGTCACTTTAATCTGTGCACATGAGCTCAGGTTAACACACCCATAAAATCAAACAGAATGAACTCTTCTATCTCACATTGCAGCTCACTGGCTGGGTTGTTTTGCAAATGTACTTTATTATTGTTTGTGGATTGATAAGGGCATTTCGATACTGTACATTTGTGGTTAGTTGACATGCTGCTTCCAATCGCAACTATCCAATTTATGTCACATGCTTCAGTTGAATTTACTGAATTCTCAAGACAATTATAGTGTTTGCCTGTCAAATGAAATCAACTTTATATGCACAAGATATCATAACACAGTAAACGCTCTGCTGGTCTCAAGCAATTTTTAAGTCCTTGTTTTCTTCATGTTCTTTTTTTCACACACACACAAAACAGAAAACCCTTGCCTTTGAAATAACAATTATAGAGACTAATTATAGAGCAAATCTGACAGCTGTCAGCTTATACATATGTGTACATGCATATGTCTATATATCTACACTACCAAAGTGTACTAAGGGTTTTTTTTTTTTTTTAAAGAATTGTCTTCCGCTCATCAAGGCTGCATTTATTTGATCCAAAATACAGCAAAAACAGTACCTTTTGAAATATTTAAAATAACTGTTTTCTATTTGATTATATTTTAAAATGTAATATATTCCTGTGATTTCAAAGCTCATTCCTCCAGTCACATAAGGCTTCTAATAATGTTCTGATTTGCAGCTCAAAAAACATTATTATTGTTATTATGTTGAAAACAAGTTTCTTTGATGAATAGAGCGTTCAGAAGAACAGCATTCATCTGAAATGGAAATCTTTTGTAACATTAAAAATATCCTTATCATCACTTTTGAACAGTTTAAAGCATCCTTGCTAAATAAAAGAAAACAAATGTAAAAACCGGTTTAAATATTAATAATAAAAATGTTTCTTGAACAGCAAATCAGCATATTAGAGTGATTTCTGAAGTATCATGTGAAGATCACTGAAGAGTGGAGTAATGAAAATGTAGCTTTGATCGCAGGAATAAATTATATTTTAAAAATATATTCAAATAGAAAACAGTTATTTAAAATAGTAAGATTATTTCAAATTTGCACTGTTTTTGCTGTACTTTGGATCAAATAAATGCAGACTTGGTGAGCAGAAGAGACTTCCTTAAAAAAAACCCATTAAAAATCTTATACTGATAGTGTATACCTATTTTTCTCTTGATTTTAAAATGTATTATTTATTATTTTATTTATTAGTTACTGGACAGTCAGTGTATAAAAATATAAATAAATGCTGGACTAAATAATTATGAAAAAAACTGCTAGAAAGTTTAGCAAGATTTTGTTCACCTGACAGGCCTAGAATATAGCATTATGTCATACTGTGCATGTTAGATAACAAACTGAGAACACATTTTAATATTTGGACCACATTTGTTGACCTTTCTGGCCTGAGCGCTGCTTCATTTCTGATCCTGGCTCTTGCACATGTATTTATTCTGTTGCTGTGGTGCAATACTGTACTTACTATTCATGCCAAGAGCGGTCAGCTGGCCAGTTTAACGCACACAGGGACGATTGTTGTGGTGGAGTGTTCTTAAGGGATATGTAATCTGTTGGTCAGACATCAAGCGGTCTGGTTCCTACTGGGCTGATTTTCCCACCCCTGAAAACTTTGACATACATTTGAGGAATTTGAATTAAAGCTGCTTTTTGCGTCCGATGAGGAATTGGTAATAAAAACATCTTTTTTGTGCATTGTTTGGTATTGCATTTCTACAGTTAGCAATATATTTTGTAAAGGATTTTAATTTTAATTTTAAAGTTAATGTATGTTTATCACACTATACTTTGAGTTATGTCACTCTGACATTAAATTACAGAAAACTAGTTAATGCTGAAGCCAGTGTAATCAACCTTTCTGTATTTTTTGCTTATTTATAAGGTCATAGAAATGCTGTCATGGATTTTACTTTCACTATTGGAGCAAATAGGAACACAAGTATTATATTTCTCGTAATTTCCATTCACTACTCTAGAAGTGCACCCGACAACTTCCACTTCTGAGAATATTTTTTTTTGCGCCTGAACTCTTGATCGCACACATTTGTGTTGTTTTTGCACCATAATGTGCATGTCACTATAACCACAAGGCATTAGTTACACTGTGCGATCTCAGATCTGTTCTCTGAAATTGCCTGGTTCATCGTTGCACTTGAGCAAAGCGTATGAAAACGCTCATGGCAACATGACAAGTGGCAGTGTGCTAGTGTGTGGCCTGCCTGTCAGTGATGTCATAGAGAAGTGTATACAAAGGCCGGTCAGAATGAAGCCTGTTAGCACAGCCCACATCCCAGCATGCACTAGGCCTCAGCACTGTGACACCTCTATGGCCCATTTGGCCGAGAAAACAAATCACACGCTCAAATGGTGCCTAGTGTGTGAACTGAATCATTGTCTGTGATGCCTGGACTGTGATAAAAGTCTTAATATGGCATTTTTGCCTTAATGACATGCATTTCTTAGCTGAGCATTTTAAATGTAGCCAGGGGTGATGAAATTCTTTGTTTGACACTCCTTCGTGAGGCCTGGATTTGTTTGGGTGTGGACAGGAAGTTTCATGCACCTGTATTATAAATGATTAATCTGAGCGAACGAGACCGAAGTTTATGGGCTGATTTTACGAGTTGTGGAAGTTATGAGATATGGTGGCGTTTTTTTTTTTTCTTCACTGTGGCAGATTGTAATGAGCTTGTTTTGTGGAGACTTAGCTGCAGATTAAACGGAAATGGAAAGTTGCTTCATACTTTTTTTGCCGTGAAAAAGAAGCGGACGGATTTATCAGTTGAGTGTGTTTGAGATCTGCAGTGCACTAGTGGAAGCATGTTGTGAAACGTGGCCTCAAGCTTTTCGGTTTATCTACGAGTCTTTATTTGAACTGAACAATATGCATGCCTGAACAAGGCCTGAACCATTTTCCCTTGGGCTGAGTGTCAGCACGCTGCAGATAGCGTGGCATTGAAAAATCTCATTCTTTTTTAGCCGTAGTTTATCTTTTTTATTGTTTAATGCGTCAGCTGGAGGTGGGAGATTTAAGTGAAAAAACACAATGTGGACACTATGGTTCAGAAACCTCTTATTTATTAGAGCAAAATTACAATAAAATCAGTAAAATTGTGAAATATTATTAAAAGTTAAAGTAATTGTTTTATGTTTGAAATTTATGGCTAAAATGTATTTATTTCTGTGATGCAAAGCTGCATTTTCAGCATCATTGTTTCAGTGTCACATGATCCTTCAGAAATCATTCTAATATGCTGATTTGCTCAATAAATATTTTTTATTAATATCAGTGTTGAAAACACTTGTGCTGCTTAATATTTTATGGAGACCAGACTATGTATTTGTATTTTTCAGGATTTCAGTATGTCATTAATTTGAATTTTTTTTACTGCCCCTTATGATAAATTTATTGCATTCTTGCTGTATAAAAGTAATTTCTGTGATCATTAATTGCAACATGACAATCACAGTCAGTGTATAAACATACAGAAATAAATGGTTTCTGGATTCTGAAGTTGTGAAAGATTTGGATATACTGGACTAAATTTATAATTCTCATAATTAAAAATAAAATATAAACTAAAATCTATAATTTTGTCAGTGTTAAATCAATTCTGCTATGCTTAAGTGAGTTTAGGCATCTCAAAATGATATTATGATACACTGCTGTTTAAGGTTTTTAGTCTCTTTGCTCATCAAGGCTTTATTTATTTGATCAAAAATACAGAAAAAAACAGTAATGTTGTGAAATATTATTGCAATTTCTAATATTGGTTTCTTATTTGAATCTACTTTAAACTATAATTTATGTCTGTGACACAGCTGTGAATTTTCATCAGCCATTACTCCAGTCTTCAGTGTCACATGATCCTTTTAATATTTTTCAGAAGCTTTTTTGAAAAGTTTACTTTAAATTTTTGATAAATAAAAAGTAAAAAAGAACAACATTTCAAAATAGAAATCTTTTCTAACAATATAAGTCTTTACTATCACTTTGCTATCACTTTTTTTCCATTTATCACTTGCTGAATAAAAGCATTCTTTTCTTTAAAAAAGAAATGTACTGACCCCGAACTTTTGAATAGAAGTGTATATTATAACACAAAATTTCTATTTTGAATGAACACTGTTCCTTTTAACTTTTTATTTATCAAAGAATCATGAAAAAAAGTATTGCAGGTGCCAGAAAATATTAAGCAGCACTGATAATAAATCAACATTTTATAAGGATTTCTGAAAGATCATGTGAAGGTGAAAATTCTGCTTTGCTTCACAGGAATAAATTATATTTTAAAGTATGTTAAAATAGAAAACTGTTGCTTTTAAATTGCAATAATATTTCACAAAAATAACATTTATTTTCTGTTTTTTTTTAATCAAATACACACAGCCTTGATGAGCATAAGAAACCTCTTTGAAAACAATAAAACATTAAACTTACTGATCCTAAACTTTTGAACAGCAGTGTATATTTAGATTTTTTTTTATTTGCTCTCAAAAGGTTAAATGTTCGCTGTACTCTTCTGTTTCCTTTTTAGCTAGCTAATTGCAGAAGTAATCTGACGTCTCAAAAATAGATTGACATTAGCATCCACAATTAAATTTCCTATAAAAATAACCAATGTAGTCCTGATATATTGTGTAGCCCTAGTTAATCTACATCTTTGGAACTGCTTTTATTTTTACGGTTATTCACTCAATTGCATAATTATAAATGTCTTTACTGTCACTTTTGGGGGCAGGGCTTAGTGACAGGTTTTAAAGTGACCGGTGTGTATTGCATTCTTGCATTGATATATGATACTGGGAAGTTATTTTAAATAGGTTGAGGTTTATCACCCACCTCCAGTAGCAGCCATGCATGTTTCAGTGATTGCATCTGTATCTGAATCTAACATGTATTAGGAATAAGGATATTACTGTGCTTAGCTTTCCTAGATTGCATCTTTGTTCGCACATACGCAGTTTTTTTTGTTTGTATTCAGCAGATGGAAAGCAGTGTGGAGGCAGATGCATGGCACAAGGAAATCTTGCACTCCCACTAAGTGTCCTTCAGCACTGAAGAGGGAGGGGAAACTCAGGCCTTCAGTCTTGTAGTGTAGACATGCACTCTCAAGTTCATCTGCAGTTCAACAGCCCCAAAAATGTTGCTACTAGTAAGAGGAAAGCACTCAGCACCTCTCAGTACATTCACACACTACGAATCAGCACTTGCAGAGTGTCCATGTCAGAAGCTGTTTGTGCAAGCCGATATTTCATCCAAGTACAGCACAGACTCTACTATTGTCTGGTGTAACCCTTACAGTATGGTGAAACTGACTCTGATATTTTTTAAGAGGTGTTTGCCAAGGCAAGCATTGCTATTACTATTGCTGGCTCTATCTTTATTAAATTATAGACTACAGACTTAATATGGGCTCTTCTGAATTAGGCCAGCACGATGAATCAAAATGAAACCAAATTCCTGATATGGCACATTTGTTAAATAGAAAAGGCTGTGATTTAACTAAATAACTATGCAGTATGCATCTGCTTTTGAGGTTGTGTTGCTTTTATGTGCATTTAAGAATGCAACTTGCACCAACCACCTTCCCATACTTGCAAATGAGAGGTGCTTATCAACAAAAGAGAAGCTTTAAGAGCTTTGTGTTTTTTTTTTTTTTTTTTTTTTTTCCTGTCAATGGTTTGATGGTTTATCATTGAAAATTAACAAATTAAGACTGTCATAAATCATAGAATTGTAATTTTACAGTTGTAGTATAAATAAAAATATTATTTTTAATGATTTCTTGTTTTTATTTTACAGTAGTTATACTAATTATTTTAATTATTGTGTAGTTAATTTTGTATTTAGTAATTTTTTTAGTACAAATAATACAATATACTATACAAATAATACAATATATACAAAAATATACAAATCAAAATATACAAATAATAATAATCAGGGTTCATACAAGGTGCTTTTGTCACAGCACATATCTTTTCACGCAACATTCAAAAAAATACCTTTTTTGTTTATTTCAGTTAATGTCAGAATTGAGCTAAGCATGCAGTAGTACTGACAGTGTCTTGTAAACATGGCTGAAGATTTTGCGTCGCAAAATAATTCACTATTTCAAAGCGCTCCAATCGGATCGTATATCGTAAATCATTTGTTTCAGATCGGGACTTTAAATTATGCAATTTAGATTGGAACTTTGCGTATCATGAATCATTTGATTTAGATCGGAACAGGTTTGTGAATCATTTAGCGAATTGAATGATTCAAATGAAATGATTCGCAGTACACAATTTGAAGTCCCAATCTAAATCAAATTCAGAGCATGTATCGCAAATCAGTTGATATAGATCTGAACTTCGGAGCAGGTTTGTAAATCTTTTGCTTTAGATCGAAACTTTGTATTGCGTATTGCAAATCATTTGATTCAGAATGGAATTTTGGTGCGGGTTTGCAAATCTTTTGCTTTAGATCAAAACCTTGGAGCGTGCATCGCAAATCATGTGATTTAGATGGGAACTTCAGAGTTCGGATTGAGAATCATTTGTTGTAGATCAGAACTTCGGATCAGGTTCACGAATCTTTTCATGAATCTTTTTGCTGATATTTTATATACGTATATCTTTTTTCTTAAACGGTTGAAAACATCAAACCATTAATACAGTACAGTTACAAAAACCAACCAAAAAAAACAAAACAAAACACAAATGCACAGACACATATCCCTTTGTAATACTTTAGTATTAATAGCTCACACATGCTTCACTTTATTTTTGCCTTTTTAATTAGTATTTCTCTTTTTTTAGAATTTGAAATGGAACACATTGTTCGATAAGTGAGATCTCTGATCGAAGTCCTTGAAAAAGTAGTTCTTGAAAGTCCTGGAATTTCATTTTTTATTGCAACCACAGTTTATGTCAGAAAATTCGCTATTAGATTTTTTTCCCCAAAGCATGCACACCCTAGCAACTACATAGCAGTGCCATTGCATTGGCTTGTTTTCCAGGGGAAAAATCAACTCACATTATCTTCTGAAAATCTTTTTTTTTATTGTAATCTCATTGGGAGTTTGTTTTGCATTTGGCTGTTAGTTTTGAAGATTTGAGTCATACCGATAGACGTCAGACATGTCAACTGGCTGTTTCCCTGCAGAACTTGAGAACTTTCTACTCAAGAACTTGTTCAACAGTTGGTGCGCTGTCATTTTTTTTCTCTCTTTCACAGGACAGACAGCAGCCTTGTTGTTTTTTATTTTTTGGTTTCTCTTTGCTCTCTGCAGTCTGTGACACCCTTTTGTCTCAATTTCAGCTATCTATAACTATGATGCCAAAGGAGAGCCAGAGCTGAGTCTTCAGGTGGGGGACACGGTACACATACTTGAGACGTTTGAAGGTGAGTGTCGAGTTCCAGCGTGTCTTGACACGTCCACCCACACTTTCTTATAGCTTGTTCACACTTGCACTCAACATAATCTGGGGTATCCCAGTGTTCTGCTGAAGCTCTGAGGAAAGAATGTACTTCAAACTAAGATGATTTAGATGGTTTAAGGCGCTTATTTTTTATTTTACCTAGAGTCCAATGTTAAAATGTTAATGTTTTCCATGACCATTTTTTATCTTCTCTTTGACCTTCAAGCTCTGTTTACTATTGGTCTTAAAGGCATAGTTCACCCTAAAATAAAAATTCTAAATATTCAGAAGAAAGCAATCAGTATAGGTTTGCAACAACTTGAGAGTTTAGTGACAGAATTTTCATTTTTGGGTGATCAATCGTAAGTGCTGAATGCTCATGTACAGTACCAGTGAAAAGTTTGGGTAGATTTTAAGGCTGAATTTATTTAATGAAAATCAGTAAAATATTATAATTTTAAGGGGACCTATTATGCAAAATACACTTTTGTAAGGTGTTTGAACACTGGTGTGTGTAAACAACCAGCCTGTAATGATAAAAACCCACCCACTACTTTTTTTAATCATCTGTGTAAATCAGAAGCAGTGTCTGAAAATGCTGTTTCAGATATCCCCCTTTTGTGACATCACAGTGGGAATAAGCGCCGCCCATGACTAGTGATGATTTGCCTTATTCGCATTGACCCCGCTCTGATTGAACTGCACATAATCCGTAAAAAAAGTTCAAAGTATCATTGCTATAGCTCCTATTTGCACACTGTCTGCACTAGGGATGGGCGATGTCTTATCGTTTTCAATACACCGGTAATAATAATGAGTCTACAGTAGCACGTGTGCAGTACAGTTTTGCATATGAGCCTGTTTACTAACCTGTTTTCCAATAAAGGTGTCATTTATTGATGTGTTTTTTCTCTAAATTAACTTCATAACATAGTCGAGTGTTTGAAATAACCTCTTGCTATCAGCCGATGCAATCCGTCGGGATTTGGACAGAAATCATGTCCATGTATGAGCGAATGTATTAAACACTTATTAAGGTCATTGTAGTATGAAGCAGGGTGGGGGTGAAAGTCATAGAAGTGAAACGAGGACGCTGGAGGATTGCAAATAAAGCACGAGCACAATACACAACTCAAAAGCAGTGGAGCTTTTATTATGCCACCGTCGACCGCTTCCGCTTCTTCCGGTCATGCGTATGTAGGAAAAAGCAGCTCTGTTTACTTCTCAATTCTCAATATAATATTGAACCATTCGGTACGACATCCACGGTTCAATACGCGCTTGTGAATTGCGTTTTTTTTATAACTTCCTTGTTTTATTTCTCTCGGAATTGCTGTATATTTGCCCGTGATTTCACGTGCTGAAATGAGGAAATGCTTCCCCGTTTATATCTGAAAAAGCAACACACGCCGAGCATCTTTCATTCTAATGACATGCAATGATAAGCCTTTCTAAACCTGTTGTCCAACAAAAGAGTTATAAAAACAAAAACTATTATAACTTGTTTTTATTTCACAACATCAGTTAAGTGTTTGAAATAACTTCCTTATGTGATCTGATGTGGATTCGTATCTCAGAATGAGACAGACAATAAATTCTATACTCATATTCTGTGTGTAGATTAGCAATGGCTTATGAAAATACACAAGATGGCTTGAAGAACACAGATAAACCATATATTATTGCAGACAAGTGTTTAGTGTCCTTACATTTCATCATTCAAAACGTTTAATGTTATATCTTGTTTTATTCAGTAAAAGCAATAGACCAATTATCTCTTTGTAAACATTCGGGATGCGCACGCAGCATGGTTGCAGGAAACCCCTTTACGGCTAGAGAATTACATGGATATGGTATAAATGACTGATTTAAAAAGAATATAGGTTATAATGATTAGATGTCATTTTCAAAATGTTATTTGCATATTACAAGGGCTTGTCACCCAGCGATAAGCACTGTTATTCCACGAAATTGACGTTAGATAGTGGAGTAGTCTTACAGATCCGAAACAGGGATGTTTCTTTTGTGGGTGGTTCAAGTGGCAGTCTGTGGAGCCTTGGAAGAATAAAAAAAAGGTTAATTTAACTTTATATTTCAAAATTCTGACTTTATTTTCTTAATTCCGAGATTATATCTCACAACTCTAGAGGAAAAACAACTCGTCATTCTCTCTTTTCCTTTTGGCTCAGAGTTTATATCCCACACTTCTGGCTCCCCCCCCCCAACAGAATTAACAAACTCACGAGTTATAAAGTCTGAATTAGGAGATGTAAACTTGCATTTGTGAGAAAAAAGGTCAGAATTGTAAGATAAAATAAAAAATGTTATGTAAAAATGTTAATAGTAATAGTTTTAAATAATATTTCATGCTGTAACTGTAGGGCTAATACAGTACATCCCCTATGATCAGCATATGTGAATATTATGTAGACCTATTGTTTAAATCAAATTAATGCTTTAAAAGCAGAGTAATCATAGCAGTTTTCATCCATAGTATGTCTGCTTAAACATCTGGGTTTAGTTTCAAATGGCGTCTTTGACTACAGTATTCTATAAAAATGACTTGCATTCTGATTTTGACATCAAAAGGCACAAAAATATTTTTTTTTCTCTTATTCCATGGATTTTACCCATTTATCTCCACTTGTTACCAGTGTTTTTCTGCAACCACTATGTGCGTGAAGCTGCAAATGACGTCACTGTGACGTCTACTCAAAATTGGTCTTTAGCGGTGCCTTTATCCATATTAGAGAAGCTGGAATGGAACGTTATCAGTGATTTGTGGATTTTCTGCACGAGGGCGCCCTCTGGTGTCCAGTATGGATGAAACCCATTCTATTTTGCGTAAAAATTAAAAAATAATACCTCTCTCAAAAGAAAAACTAAGCAGATATATACTAAACCACGCTTTTTCCAGTGTACAGAGGTTTACGGGAGTATTTTGTTAATTTGTTGCAAAAAAAAAAACACACTGAAGTGGCAAGATATCAGAACCGAACCGAACTGAAAACCGTGGTTAAAAACCGAGGTACGTCTTGAACCGTGTACTAACTGTATTGTTGCATCCCTAGTTGATAGTACTGTTATAATGCTATTCTGTGCGTCCGTCACCTGTTTAATAAAATGCATAACATTAAAGTGTCTTTGGGGTTTCCATGTTTTCTACAACAGGGCTCTAGACTAAAGTTTTGCACTGGTTGCACTGGTGTGCCTAACTTTTTTTCTTAGGTGCACCAGCACATAAGTTAGGTGCAACCAAATTTTCAACCGCATCGTATTTAATAGCTATTTACAATTATTCTAATTCTTATTTTTGCATGATGAATAGATGGTTCATTTTTAACAGCAAATTCAGCTGATCTCTACATCCCTGCACACTTATATAAGCTTATAATCACTTGTGCTTTTAAGCCAAATCCACGCTTAAAAGAATAGCGTTAACTGACATCTGGACGTGACTCTCCACAATCTCTGATGAAATCAGTTGGCTGTTTGAACGCCTACTGGATTATTGGACAAAAGTTTACAGGGGTTCACTCAGTTTAAGAAATTTCTGATCGTAAAAATCTAATTATTTACATTTTAATGTATTGATTTTGTTAAAATGTACTGATTCAAATTAGTAATCAATAATAATTCTTATTTTAATACTTGGCGTGGCTCCCTTGACATGCTCTCGCGTATGAACAGGCAGCAAATCCGGTGCGGGCGCATCAGGCGCAATCATCAAACATATTTCAAAAGAAGCTGGCGCCACGGTCCTTATCGTCTTTACTGGGTGATTTGAGCGAATATTTGCATTTTTTCACATAAGATTTAATTAGAAATGGTGGCCTGTCATGATTTTGGCTAATGCAGGACACTACTGAATGATGCGCATCAGAGGGGATTTAGAAGTGGGTATACGCAAAGCCGACTGATAAAGAAATGGGTATACGCAGGTTCTGCACTGCATTGCATATTACCCTACTCAATAACATTAACACAGGCGTAACTCGCTTTAAACTTTATCTGGAATGTCACCTTTTCTGTCACGACTTTTCAAACAGACACACACATACACACAAATGAAATTGTTTGCCTGATGAAAAAATCCACCCGCGACCCACCCGCAAATAATCAGAATGCATTTTTTATTACCCGACCCACCCGACCTGCGGATTATCCGCAGTGCCCGCGGATATAACCACCATCCGCGCATCACGAATTGCCGGCCATGGTCTTCCTACACTCCCTTCACTTTCTCTGATTGGTTTAGATCACGATACGGGCCTAATGTGTGTCTGTTGAACCACAGTCGTGGAGACTTTTTTTTTTTGTTTTTTTTTTTTGCCCTCGAACGGCTGGTTGCAGCGGTGCGACCTCAGATTTTTTTGTAGTCGCACAATTGAGAAATTAGGTTGCACGTGTGACCAAATTGGTTGCACGTGCAACCAAATTGGTCGCACGTGCAACCAAATTGGTCGCACTCTAGAACCCTGTACAAAATAACACCGGAAAATCGAGGGTGTATGACATCATTGGCAGGCGACGTAATGACACGGTCCATTGCACTAGTTAAAATGGTTTATATCCAGAGAAATAAGCATTCTTTGAAACATTTGGGATGATGTAAGTACAAGTCAGCAAAATATATAACACTGTTCTAGTGGTTTTTGGATATTTTAAATAAAAAAAAAAAACTTGCATATTGTGCCTTTAAAGGTATGCACACAAAAAACGTTTTTTTTTTTTTGTTTTATGCTCACACCCAAAGAATAGCAAATTTGACATGTTATAGTAAAAGATCTGTGGGGTATTTTGAGCTGAAACTTCACAGACACATTCTGTGGACACACAAGAGACTTTTATTGTGCATTGTAAAAAGGGGCATAATAGGTCCCCCTTTAAAATAACTGTGTTGTGTTTTAATATATATAATATATAAATTTTATTCCCATTATACAAAGCTGAATTTTCAGCATCATTACTCCAGTCTTCAGTGTCACATGATCCTTGAGAAATCATTGTACTATGCTGATTTGATGCACAAGAAACATGTGCTGCTTAATATTTTTCTTTAAACCATAGTACTTTTAGGATTATATGATGAATAGAAAGTTCCAAAAGATCAGCATTTATTTGAAATAGTAATGTTTTATAAAGTTTCACTTATAAAGTGTCACTTTTGATCAGTTTAATGAATAAAAGTGTTAGTTTCTTTTTAAAAAATCCCACTGACCCCAAACTTTTGAATGGTAGCCTGAACACCATTCAAAAAGCTTTGTGATCACTCAAACTATTCTTGGGTGTAAGAAGAAATGTATGTAACTAGATTGCATTTATAGTGTAAATGAAATTACATCCTGATGAGACAATAGAAAACAATGATGGACCGCCTACTCACCTGTCAATCAAGCATTGTGTTAAATCAAGTGTTTTTAATGTTGTTGTCCACATGCAGCTTTAAAAGAAAGCAACCATCTGATCTCAGAATTTCAGTCCTTCTGAGAAGGACTTTGAAAATTAAAATTGTATGACGTGCATGATTTTTTTTTTTCTAACCGAGTAACAAAATGAGTAGCAAAAGAGCATTCTTGTACTGCAAAAGAGAATGGTGGGAAGTGTAATTAAAGTCTCGCTAAATTAATATTTTCTGGCAGGCTTTATAGCTTTTTTTCTTTAACAGCATACAAAATGCACACAAGCTAAATTGTACAGTCAACATTTACTAAGAAATTATTATTTTTACTGGTATCAGTCAGCTTCCACCATAATTTTTTTTTTTTTTTAACTTACACGCCATGAACTCAAAAAGTCATATCTTAAAGACAATACAGAATGTCTAGCTGTTAATTATGACATTGTAGTGCTTCCATTCATGTCTCACATCTTGTAAATATTTTCCATTTCCTTTTTCAAGAATGGAAAAATCTGATTTTGCTGCTTATGACTACCCAAGTTTCTCTAGTGATTTTGCTAACGCTGAACAAACAGAACATCTGCCTTATTCTGTTACATAAATAATATAGAACGACATCTGCCATGTGGCTTCATCTGTCTTTTTTCTCTCTCTCCTTCTCCCAGGGTGGTACCGAGGATACACACTACGACAGAAATCACAAAAGGTGTTGGGATAATTATCATCCTACTGATAAACTGACAATCTAATCATTACCTGACATTCTGCAGCAGGCGGAATGAATTGCGTGGGTTCTCACAAATGCTTCTTTGTCTTATTTCAAAGGGCATTTTCCCTGCCAGCTATATTCATCTGAAAGAAGCGAAAGTTGAGGGAACAGGGTAAGAGGCAGATCATGTGTTAATTATGCTTTATAATTCATTAATGGCAAATTGTCAATCACTTAATTAAGCGTGTGCTGTCAGAGGAATCCACAGTGACCGTCATCTGCCGTTGGCTTGTGGTTTTGCTTATTTACCCTCGGAGATCCACCGTAGCACAATTGTAGCACTTGTTCAAAGCATTTAAATTATGCATAATCCATAAATATGGGTTAAAATACTCTGAAATGTATCATAGCAACACATTTGGCAAGAAAATATAGTCTGAATCTTCCAGCATGCCAAAGTCACACAACATGGTCACTGCATTGCTAACACAATTGCTAAGTGTTTTGGATCAAATTTAGCAGTCTTCTATGTAAGTGTTTGACCGGAAATATTTTTTCCCACTTCTCAACATGTTTAGTGATAGAAGATTAGTGTTGTTCCAATATGTGTATATATATATATATATATATATATATATATATATATATATATCAACCTGTGTAAATAAGAGGCAGCTTGTTGCAGAAATGTGGACTGAGTATATTTAGTCAATAATATATAAATTATTCCAAATGTTTTTGATGTAGCCTAATGAAAGTTTATAGAGCGTATGATGGGTGTGCTGAGATGAGCATACCTAAGTTTACTAGGAAGTCTCATATAGAGGTCAGTGAAACTGCTCTAGGCCTCTAACTGTGCATTTTGAGGTAGTTTATGGAAGGTTGGTGAGGTGTATGAATATTCAGGGCTCATGAAATTTTACAGAGATGAACATAGTTATAGCATCCTAGCTTTCTGAGATACCTATGCTGTATGTTTGTATAAAGCAATTGAATAAAACCTAACTTGCATGCCCTGAAATTCTCACACAGTAGTGAATGTTACAGGAATAATTTGGTTACACTTTACAGTAAGATCTCATTTGTTAACATTAGTTAATACATTAACTAACATGAACTAACTGTGAGCAATATGTATTTTTACAGCTTTTATTAAAGTAATAATTCACCCAAAAATGAAAATTACCCCGTGATTTACTCAGCTTCAAGCCATCCTAGATGTATATGACTTTCTTCTTTCAGGCGAGTACAATTGGAGTTATATTAAAAAATGTCCTGGCTCTTTCAAGGTTTATAATGGCAGTAAATGGCTGTTAAGATTCTGAAGTCCAATGAAGTGCATCCATCCATCATAAAAATACTCCACACAACTCCAGGGGTTTAATAAAAGCCTCCCAAAGAGAATCAATGCGTTTGTGTAAGAAAACCAGTCTTTTCTTTGCTTATATCAAAATTCTCCTACGTTTTTATTCACAAATATATTTGGCAGAGATACATTTGAAAATCTGGAATCTGAGGGTGCAAGAAAATCTAAATATTGAGAAAATCACCTTTAAAGTTGTCCAAATGAAGTTCTAAGAAATGCATATTACTAATCAAAAAATAAGTTTTGATATATTTATGGTAGGAAATATTTAATATCCTAATTGTTTTTGGCATAAAAGGAAAATTGATCATTTTGACCCATACAATGTCTTGCTGGCTATTGCTACAAATATACCCATGCTACTTAAGACTTGTTGGTTTTGTGGTCCAGGGTCACATTTCTCTTACACAAATGCATCAGATTGCTTCAGAACGCCTTTATTAACCCCCCGGAGCTGTGTGAAGCACTTTTTATCGTGAATGGATGTACTTTATTGGACTTCAAATTCTCAACACCCATTCACTGCTATTATAAAGCTTGGAAGAGCCAGGACATTTTTTAATGTAACTCCGATTGTATCTGTCTGACAAAAGAAAGTCATATACACCTAGGATGGCTTGAGGGTGAGAAAATCATTTTTGGGTGAACTACTTCTTTTAACCTAAAAATAGTAAATTTTAGTTCACAGTGCATTAACTAATATTAACAGATATAACTTGATCTTAAAAATATGTTAGTATATATGTGACCCCGGACCACAAAACCAGTCATAAGGGTTATATTTGGTCAAGATACAACTATTTGAAAATCTGAGGGTGCAAAAAAAAAAAAAAAAAAAAAAAAAAAAAAAAATTGAGAAAATCACCTTTAAAGTTGTCCAAATGAAGTTCTTAGCAATGCATATTACTAATCAAAAATTAAGTATACATATATTAACGGTATGAAATTTACAAAATATCTTTATGGAACATGATCTTTACTTAATATCCTATTGACTTTTGGCTAAAAGAAAAATATTATAAAAAAATAAAGAATAATTTTTAACCATACGATGTATTTTAGTTAGACTAGTTTTGTGGTCCAGGGTCACATACTGAGAATAACTTTAATAAAAAAATAATAAGATGCAGAAGCATTGTTAATTAATTCATGTCAACTAATATAAAAAGTTAACAAATGAAATCTTATTGTAAAGTGTTACCGATTAAATTTTTTTCAGCGGTTTTAAAAGTATTTTGGCCTTGTTGATATAAAAAATATATATTTTATATATAATTTTTATACATTTTAATATGTATTTTTTTTATTTTCATTATACAATTGTAATTATAATTATAACACGTTACATATGAAATATACTTTTTCAAAAGATATCAATATTTGTTACATGATCAAGTAGTGAAGCCTCTCAGCTTTTTGTGACTATCCTTACTAAAATATTTATTATTATTTATTATGCTGAATTGTTGTGAATTCAAAAATACTGTTGTACTTTCACAAAATACTGTTGTAATTATAGTCCTAAATGTCCAGTGCTGCAATTTTGCAAATTATTCCTCAATGCGAATTTTGCAAATGAAATTTTTTTTTTGTTCCTAAAGAAATTTTAAAAGATAATAGGTACTATTAAGAACTGCGAATGATCTTTTTATACCTGAGAGCCTAATTGAATCATGTTTTTCTTCTAACTTTCTGTTGATGTGTAGGAAACAAGAGACTGTCGTACCTACAGATTTGCCCTTGGTCCAGGAGCTGGGCACCACGTTACGAGAATGGACACAAATATGGCACAAGCTCTACGTGGTACGTGAACCCAACTGTGTCACATTTGCGGTTTGTTTGAGGTCACCAAACCACCGTTTCAGCTCGACACAGAGCTTCCCACGATGTGTTTGATCAACAAAGACAAATCCCATCCGTAGTGTTTTGTAAGCCGTGATATCGTTGTAATCACCTGTTCGTCTGCACACCAGAGCAACAAGACCACGCTGTTCCGGAACGTTCAGCAGATGGCCTACAGCCTGATCGAGTATCGCTCGCAGATTGTGTCCGGCACGCTTCCCAACGACGACCTTGTCGAGCTCAAGAAGAAAGTCACAGCAAAAATCGATTATGGGAACAGGTGCAATTTTGCTTCCTGTGCTTCCTCATGTTTTTTCACCAAGCAGATATTTAAATAACTTTTCATTTGAGAGGTCTGATTGTCTGAATATGTGATTCACTGATACCATGAAGCATATATTTTGAGTTTACCCAATTTAAGTTGCTGGAATGCATTAAAACTGTATATTATTGATTATTATAATACGGTAGGGATGTGTTAGTATTCCTGTGTTGTAGAATTTGTCTGTCTGTCGCACAGGATCCTGGGGCTTGATTTAGTGGTGCGCGATGAAGCAGGAAACACATTAGACCCTGAACGCACCAGCACGGTCAGTCTATTCAGGGCTCATGAGTCAGCATCACACAGTATTGATGAGAGGATACAGGAGGAGAAGGTAAAAGATTTGTTTTTGCTCCGTGCATTATCAAACTGGTACTAGGTATCAGCATACTGTATATGCTGGTACTAGGAAAATGTTTTCT
This sequence comes from Labeo rohita, assembly GCF_022985175.1. NCBI lineage: Eukaryota > Metazoa > Chordata > Actinopteri > Cypriniformes > Cyprinidae > Labeo > Labeo rohita. The sequence goes on along the minus strand of NC_066876.1, from coordinate 36,008,737 downwards.
TTTTAGTTGCATGTTGAAGCCCGGGTCCAGGATTAGCACATGGCTATTGCCAAATTGGATTTGATGAGTAGTTAAAATAGTTGGCTCTTAACTATATAAATGCATTGTTCGAATTGCAGTGTAAAAACGGCAGGAATCGCTGATTGAATCAAAGTGATGCAGACGGTCTGCTAAAGGAAAAAGTTATTTACTGGTTGAGTGAAAAGTTATTTTGCTGTTTTGAGGTTTGAGAAATATAAATGCGTGTGTGTGTGTGTGTATATATATATTGCACAAAACTACCATAGGCCACAAAAATGAAGATAAACAGATGCATAACAAACAATTCTTTATTGTTAACAAACCTTTAACATAATAATAACAAACCTTGCATGAGAGCTTTTTTAATGCATTTATTTATAATAATTTTTTTTTTTCAAAATTAATCAACATTAATTCAGTTCACTGTATTGGTGTGTTGTTAAAACCTTGTTTTCTAAATATTAAATATCATTTATATATAATATATCTTTGGTTTGTTGCAAAATTGGTCTCAAAATCTTTTTTAAATCCTTACTCTTTTGTGTAAAAACTACAATAAATTAAGTTTTAATAAATTTCCTTTAATTTCCTTCCGTTAAAGCAGCACTCACAGACTTTTACTTCCAAGTGTTGTTTTTTTTTTTTACTTTTTAAAGTTCATGCATTTGGCAGATGCTTTCATTCAAAGGAACTTGCATTGCATTTAGGTTATACGTTTTTTTTTAGTTCATGCATTCTCTTTGAATTAGCACATGGCTATTGCCAAATTGGCTTTGAGTAATTAATATGCAGTAGTTGGCTGGTAACTGTATAAATGCATGGTTCGAATTGCAATGTAGAAATGACAGGAATTGCTGACTGAATCAAAGTTATGCAAACGATTTGCTATATGTATGTACGTATAACTTTTTATTGCTTAAAACTACTATAGTCCACAAAAAAATGAAGATAAACAGATGCATAACAATTCTCAGAAAATAACTGATGATAAATACTCTCTGCGAAGTTGCATTTAGAGAAGCTGCAAATATAAATTGAAAAACTATTAAAGTTATAAATGTAAAAAAAAAAAAATCTAAATAAACTTGTCAGTATCACTAAAAAACTAGCCGGCTGGTAAATGACTAGTAGAGCACAGTAATAAAAACAAACAAAAAAACAAAATAATAATGCAAAAGACGTCCCATGGCTGGTAAGAAATAATTATGGCTGTTTTTTTTCTTTAACAACTAAACTTAAAACTGAAAGGTGGGGCAAAAAGTTATTTTTTGACCTTCCATGAGAACTTTCTTTATACATTTCTTTTTTATTAAATAATTAATCTCAAAATTAATCAACATTACTTCAGTTCACTATATTGGTGTGGTGTTAACTATGTTTTCTAAACATTGAATTTATTTATATAAAAGAAATCTTTAGTTTGTTGCAAAATGGAATCAAAATCTTTTTAAATCCTTATTCTTTTGCGTAAAAAGTGCAATTTTTTGCAAAAACTTAATGAAACGAAATAAATTTCCTTTCAACTTTAAAACAACACTCACAGACTTTTTTCTCCCAAGTGTCGTTAAAGGTTACATTTAATTAAAGGTTTATGGATTTAGCAATGTTTTTTTCATTCAAAGGAACTTACATTGCAGGCTATACATTTCATGGATTCTCTGCGAATTTAACCCATAACCTTGGCATTGTTAGTGCCATTCTCTTCCGTTTCAGCACTGTTTCAGTTTGTTTTGAAGATGTACAGATCTTCAGTCAAACGATTCACACCTTGTCTCGAATCATAAATTTAGCTGTCTTTTTTATCGGTAGATGCGGCTTCAGAACCTGGAGAAACGACGTCAGACGCTATTCAGCGGCGTGCACACGTTCAGCCTTCTGATAAATCTCAGAAACTTTGTATGCAACATCGGCGAGGACGCTGAGCTCTTCATGTCATTATACGATCCTGACAAATCTGAATTTATTAGGTGAGTCAGTCTCTTTCTTCTGATTTTTTTTTTTTCTTCTCTTTGTTGTTTTTTAAAAAGCAGAAGGAGAATATTGTATTATACACGCTACGTATGAATTCCTGACAAGAAGTGTATGTGAATACTTATTTCTTTGAAAGCAGAAGTATATCGGTATACATCACAATGAGCAGCTAGTGAGCTTCTGTCAGTTTCAGTGGGGAAAAGGTAGTTTTTGTGACACGCTTTGTCTTTTCCTATAAGTGAAAACTTCCTGGTACGGTGGGACAGCACTGGCATGCCGAAAGAGATAGAAAAACTCAACAACCTCCCTGCACTCTTCACGGTAACAAAGATCAAAAGAATACTTTTTCTCAGGTTTTTACAGTCCCATATACTAGCATTCAACAGTTTGGGTTCAGTAAGATTTTTGAAAAAGTCTCTTATGCATACCCAGGCTGCGTTTATTTGTTCAAAATACAGTAAAAACACTTATATTGTGAAATATTATTACAATTTAAAAAACTTTTTTTCTGAATATGTTTTAAAATGTCATTTATTCCTGTGATGCAAAGCTGAAATTTTACCATCATTACTCCAGTCTTCAGTGTCACATGACCCTCATCCAAACTCATTTAATGTGCATTTCTTTTCAGGATTCTTTGATGAACAGGAGGTTCAAAAGAACATCTTTTATTTGAAATAGAAACCTTTTATAACATTGTAAAAGCCTTCGATTCACTTTTGATCAATTTAAAATGTCATTGCTGAATAAAAGTATTAAAAAAGGTTTTGAACCCAAACTTTTGAATGGCAGATCTAAAAATGAGGGGGAAAAAAGCATTGAGTTTCTTTTTTTGTGCTAATGAAACAATTTTCTGTGGCATCTCTGTGTTTAGGATCTGAGCAGCAGTGACCTCATCAGACAGCGTCTCTTCCTGGTGTGTCAGATCATTCGTGTGGGCTGCATGGAGCTGAAGGAGGGAAAGAAGCACACAGGAGGACTGAGAAGGCCGTTTGGAGTAGCAGGTTCTGGACTTAGAAATAGATTCTTTATTGTTAGTACAGTTAGTATAACTGTAGACGGTCTAGAGGTTTTACTAGATCACATTTCATATGTGTTATTTGTTTACAAACGCCAACCAACCTTGAAGGTAAAGTAATTTTTACGCCACTAGCTTAGTGTTGCAAAATTGCACAGAGTATTTTTCAGGCAGATTTTCCAAACACTGACCCTCACCGACTCGCCCTCAGGCTGCCCAAGTTGTAAATGAGTTTGTTTCCTCATCTGAACAGATTCTGATAACTATAGCATTACATCACTCACCAATGGATAATCTGCAGTGAATGGGTGCCGTCAGAATGAGAGTCCGAACAGCTGATAAAAACGTCACAATAATCCACAAGTAATCTACACCACTTCAGTCCATCAGTTAATGTCTTGTGAAGTAAAAAACTACATGTTTCATTACAGGGTTTTAACTTCAAACCATTGCTTCTGGCCATAATCCATAATAACGCTTTCTCCAGTGGAAAAAGTCCATCCCCTGTTGTCCTCTCACATCAAAATCCACCCATGTATTTGTTTAGGAGTGTTTTGGATTTTGTTTGTAATCGGTGCTTGATCTGTGCACATTTCTCTTCTCTTTTTTAACTGGAGAAAGCAACATTAGGGACTCATATTTTAGCCAGAATCAACATTTAAAAATGAAATAAAAAAGGTCTTGATGGATTTGTTCTCTACAAACATGCAGCTTTTCATTTCACAAGACTAATTGATGGACAGGAGTGGTGTGGATACTTATTTGGACTCTCATTCTGACGGCACCCATTCACTGCAGAGGATCCATTGGTGAGCGAATGATGTAATGCTAAACTTCTCCAAATCTGTTCCCGATGAACAAACAAACTTGGAAGGCCTGAGGGTAAATTTTTAATTTAAAAGTTCTTCCACCTCAAAATAACAATTCAGACAGCTTTACAGCTCAAATAACACGCATTTTGTTCTACTGACGAATGCATCTAAGTGCTTTAAGAACAACAACACCACAAATATTTCAGCTTTTAAGCGGTTCAGCTGTCTTGGCTCTTGGGCTTCAATTCTAAGTGCATTACTACAAATGCATTTTTGGTCCGTTTTCACGACCTTGAGGGATGAGTCAACTTTGTTTTGTGTGGTGTTAGATCTTAACCCTACAGATGACATGTGTGTGAACAATAGTTTAATTGCATCAAGAGAGTCACACCACACTACTTCTCTGGTATTTTGATAACAGCACTTTTACTCTTGTTCTTTCAGCACTACCTCGCATTGTCAAATAACTGAGCAGAAGACGTTATTTATCCATATTGCCAATTTTCTGTCGAAGAGAATGACATTTTCCGAGTCAAGCGCACACATGTGTTGCACATATCACTTTTTCTTCTGTTTGTCCTGTTATTATATATCAGTTAAAAATAGTTTTCAGCCCTGCCAGTAGCTGAAAGGCCCAACGTTACTATTGTTGTCTTTCCTTGTTGGGTGAGCTCCAAAACGTCATATGAAATAGTTACATTGTCAGTAGATGTTTGTATCAAACCTACAGGCCACCTGCATTTGCTGAAAATAGTGTTGCTTTTTTGTTTCAAAAGGATGTTGTGTCAAATGGTTTGACCCTTTTTTGCTGCTGAGTCACTTTACGCAATAACGTCAGGTTGAATGCCTGCATTGTATTTTTCAAGATGAAAAAAGACGTTTTTTACCATAAGTTTTAAAGACACATTGCATTATGTTCAGCCTGTGGCTTTCTTAAACCTGAGCGTAGACAACAACTGATTTACCTTGTTGTCCATTTTTCATGGTTGAAGGTATGCAGTTAAAGAGCTAAAAGACATTGCACAAGGAAACCAATGAAAATTTGCTGAAAATGTACTCAAGAGGTAGATTAGTTTGTTTCTTGATCAGAATAGATTTGGAGAAATGTAGCATTACATCACTTGCTCACCAATGGATCCTCTGTAGTGAATGGGTGCCGTCAGTATTTTAACTTTAAACCTATATTCTGTAATCCATAATAATGCTTCCTCCAGTGAAAAACGCTATCCCCTGTCCTCTTACATCAAACTGTACAGATAGTGCTTGATCTGCATATTTCTCTCCAGATTCAGATTAGATGACTTTTTCACTGAAGAAAGTAATATTATGGATGGAGGATTCATATTTTAGTTAATTCTCTTAATGATGGATTTGTTTTTTCAAACATGTAGCTTTTTGCTTCACAGGTCATTAATTGATGGAGTGGTGTGGGTGTGGGTTTCTTGTACAATTGAGGTCAAAAGTTTACATCCCCCTATCAGAATCATTAAAAATGTTCATTCATTTACCAAGATAAGAGGGATCATACAAAATGCATGTTTTTTTTTTTTTTTTTATTTAGTGCTGACCTGAATAAGATATTTTACATAAAAGATGTCTACATATAGTCCACAAGAAAAAGTAATAGTTGAATTTATAAAAATTACCCAGTTCAAAAGTTTACATCCCCTTGATTCGTAAAAGGGTCATCGGATGCTTATTTTCAAGTTGATATGATTCTTTAAGGGTCTTAATGAAAAGTCTATAACATGCTTTGGTTAAAATTTCTCAATGGTAGTGTAAATAACACCGTTTTTACCATGCCAAAATCAACTCTGCAAAAATCATCCTGTTTTGGTCAAGGTTGCTTTAAATGTTAATGAGCTCTGCTCACCCCACTCCTCTCTTTTCTTTGTGGAGTGACGAGCCTGTTTACTTCAGCTGCATTTAGCTGCGTTTAGCTGCTAAACTTGCTAACTAGAATGTTATTAGGAAAGGCGATCGCAAAGATTCATACAAAAAACTTTAGCTGTAAGTGAAGCTGGATCACGAATGATTCGCATGAACATAGACGCATATGTAGGTCGGTAGGCGCATTCCCTTCACAAACAAATGTAATCCACTGCATCTTTAGCGGCTCAGATGTCGGGAGTAAATGACGACCACTATGTTCATTATTACATCCACAACACAACACCTCAATCGGAGATATTCTTGTCTAACTTACATCCCTGCTCTGGCATCGAAACAATGGAGGTCAGACTGTTACAGCTGATCTGAGGCAAGACGCTCATGTCAATCAACTATCGTGGGAGCGGCCTCTGTCAGTGTGACATCCGAGAATGGCTCGATTTTAAAAAAAAAAAAAAAAAAGGGGATATTATTTTTACAGTTTAATTAAAAACTACTACATGGATTTTTATCATTTTAGGGTAGATGTGTACAGACACTGCCAACACGCATTAATGTTCAAACAGCATGTAAAAGTGAACTTTGCAATGCATTACGAGTCGGCGGGTTAAACTATTAGAATTTGAAGATCAGGGTAAATTTAACTTATTTTATCTTCTGGAAAAGATGTAACTATCTTCTGTAACCTCTGAAGGGCAGTACTAAATGAAAAAATTGATATTTAGGCAAAATAAAAAAATAAAAAGTACACATCTACAATCTGTTCAAAAGTTTTCACCCCCGGCTCTTAATGCATCATGTTTCTATCTGAAGCATCAGTGAGTGTTTGAACTTTCTGTAATAGTTGCATATGAGTCCCTCAGTGTGAAAAGATGGATCTCAAATCATACAGTCATTGTTGGAAAGGGTTCAAATACACAAATATGCTGGAAAACCAAATAATTTTTGGGACCTGAAGGATTTTTCTGAAGAACAGTGAGCAGTTTAACTGTTCAGGACAAACAAGGAACTCATGAACAACTATCACTAAACAAAAAACTTTCAAGTAACAACACAGTAATAAGAATCAAGGGGATGTAAACTTTTGAATGGGGTCATTTTTATAAATTCATCTATTATTTTCTTTTGCGGACTATATGTAAACGTCTTTTATATGAAATCTTATTCAGGTCAGTCCTAAATAAGCAATGCATTTTGTGTGATCCCTCTTATTTTGGTGAAATAATTAACATTTGAATGATTCTGAAAGGGGGATGTAAACTTTTGACCTCATCTGTAGATTATTGTGATGTTTTTATCAGCTTTTTGGACTCATTCTGATGGCACCCATTCACTGCAGAGGATCCACTGGTGAGCAAGTGGTGTAATGCTAAAATTCTCAGAGTCTGTTCTGATGAACAAACAAACGTATCTACATCCTGATGGTGTTTACATTTTAAGCAGATTTTCATTTTATTAGTGAATTATTTTATTAATTTCGAACAAAAGCAGTTATTGGTAGCAAGCGTTTTCACAGAAAAGATGCTGTTTTCCTAGATTTAACAATGATGTTGAGTCTTTTCATTTGGTATACCAGCTTCTAAATCAAAAGCTGACATTGAGGTTCCTATAGACTCAAAATGAATCTCTTATCAACAATGAAACACATTCTAGGAATTATGAGAGGACAGAATGAGCGATTTGTGCCACATGTCTTACCTTCAAATACATCTGAGAACAAATACTTAAAAAATGTGAGATATTTGCTCTCCCTCTAAGGGAATGTGAACAATATTGAATGTAGTAATTAAATGTAATGTATCTGTAGTTTGGATCGGCACTAGCCTTATGTTTCTTTGTGTCTGCAGTTATGGATATCACAGATATTGCTCATGGGAAAATTGATGATGATGATAAGCAGTATTTCATCCCGTTTCAACAGTGAGTATGTCCTTTATGAGATTACAACATCCTTCATTTGCATGATTGTGGTTTCTCTTTTCATTTTTTTTTTTTGTTCTTTTCATGCATTATTGTTTATTTTGGGCAGAGTCCATCATACACTGTTACCCCTAGGCAATATTTAGCTTTTTTTTTGTTCAATTTCGTCCTCCTCCTCTTGGACTCTTTTTTCCTAGGATTGCCATGGAAACGTACATCCGTCAGAGACAGCTAATCATGTCTCCTCTCATCCCGTCTCGTGTCATCGGCGAGAACGAGCCACTCGCTGCCGTCTTCAACAAGGTCATCGCAACGCGAGAGGTCAACCACAAAGGACAGGGTAAATCCAGATCAATAGGGCAAAAAATTAATCTTTGCTCTTGTGTTTGGGGAGAAACGTGACCTTAAGAAAGATTCATGGTTGTTGTATGAAAGTTTGGAAAGTTTGAGAATGAAAACAGGATCACTTGATATAGTCAAACTGATTTGCATAGCAACCGAATGAGATGTGAAGATTCATGTCCTCCAGGATGTTTCAGCTGTGAATTTAAATATCATCCAATTTTTAAAATTCTGTCTTTTTTCAAAATGCCCTTTTCATACTGTATAAAATTGGTAAGATTACTATAGCTGTCACTAATGATTAATACCAACCCGACCAATTTATTAGTGTATGAAATTAGACTTTTTTCGGTCACATTTTGGGTAAACTTGGAATTTTATTAATTTATTTAATATTAATTTTATTAAAAAAAAAAAAAAAAAGTCCTAGAAAAGGTCATTGCTAAATCAGCCATGGAAATGCATTTTTTTTTCTTTTTTTTGCATAAAAATGGTTACAGTTGATTTTAAACTAAAATGCATTTTTTAAATAAGTATTTAAAAGTCCAATCATGTGTTAATTGTAAACGTGTAAAAGACAATAATATATTTCTATTTTAAAGTATTTTAGAAATATTTTGTAAAGCTATCCTGCATAGCAATTTCAGCATATGTGTACCTCTTTTTTTTTTTTTTTTTTTTTTTTTTTTTTCCTGATTATGCTTTTTCTCTCCTTTAACACATTTACAATAAGGTGTCATTTGTTAACATTAGTTAATGTATTAGCTAACATGAATGAACAGTGAACAATATATTTATTACACTATTAATTATTCTTTGCTGATGCTAGTTGATAAAAATACAGTTGTTCATTGTTTGTTCATGTTAGTTTGCAGTGCATTAACTTGTGTTAAACACAATGTGTGATTTTAATAATGCATTAATAAATGCTGAAATTAATATAAACTAGAAATGAACAATACTTCTACAGCATTTATAAATCTGAGTTAATGTTCTTTAATTTAGTTAACTAATGATAACTAATAAGCCTTATTGTAAAGTGAGTAATGTATTGCTTATCCACTATTTATAATAGTGAGAATGGTGCAATATTCAGACAGAATAATCTGGGACATTGTTTTGCATTTACTGTAAATTCACACATTTAGGTAATGTGTTTTATATTGAGTTCGTAACTGAGTTGAAACTTAAAGAAGTAGTTCACTTCCAGAGCAACAGTTTGCAGATAATGTACTCACCCCCTTGTCATCCATGATGTTCATGTCTGTCTTTCTTCAGTCGTAAAGAAATTATGTTTTTTGAGGAAAAGATTTAAGCATTTTTCTCCATATAATGGACTGATATGGTGCCATGATTTTGAACTTCCAAAATGCAGTTTAAATGCAGCTTCAAATGATCCCAAATGCGGTTGTAAACGATCCCAGCCGAGGAAGAAGAGTCTTATCCAGCGAAACGATCAATTATTTTCATCAAAAAAAATATAATTTAAATACTTTTTAATCTCAAACGCTCGTCTTGTCTTTTTCGACATACCCTAACTGTCATGAGCCAGAATACACAAGAACGATTTCTTTACGACTGAAGACAGAAAGACATGAACATCGTGGATAACAAGGGTGTGAGTACATTATCTGTAAATTGTTGTTCTGGTAGTGGAGTTCTCCATTTAATGCATTTTTTTTTTTTTTTCACTTTTTAATTTATTTTGTATTATTTTATATTTTAGTCATTGATTCTGTTTTATATTAAGTTGCAATGTTTTATATTGAGTTGAAATTCTTTTTAAAATATATTTTTATTTTATTTTATTTTTTAATTTACATTTTTTAAAATTTATTTAAAATTATTTTTTATTTTATATTTTAGTCATTGATTCTGTTTTATATTAAGTTGCAATGTTTTATATTGAGTTGAAACTTTTTAAAATGTGTATATATATATATATATATATATATATATATATATATATATATATATATATATATATATATATATATATATATTATTTTATTTTATTATTTTTAATTGATTTTAAATGATTTTTTATTTTAGATTTTAGTCAGTGATTCTGAAATGATTTAGTTTGTTTTAAGCAATTCGGCTCCCTCAGGGCTGGAGTTTGTCTGACGAGACCCGTCTGACCCTGTAGCGGCATGTTTTCTGCTTTCAGGTTTGTTTGTGACCCTAAAGCTGCTCCCTGGAGATGTGTTTCAGGTTCAAAAAGATTACCCTCATTTTGTGGATCGCACAACAGCTATAGTCAGAAAAATGGGCTTTCCTGAAATTATCCTGCCAGGTTGGTCTGCACATCTTTCAGATGGTAACATCTCCGCCTTAATAGCAGTGCTATTAAAGTTTTTTTTTGACCCACAAGGCCCTCTTTAGTAAATCCGCTTGCAGTTGTCTCTTCATCCTGTTCCTCTAATGACCATAACTAGTCAGTCTTTTTGTACAGTTGAAGAACAAACACACAGTTAATGCAACCATCATGTCTCTACAGGTTATGTGAGGAATGATATATATGTTACGCTGCTTCAAGGAGAATTCGATCGCGGCAAGAAGAAGACCCCTAAAAATGTAGAAGTTATAATGAGCGTGTTGGATGAAGAAGGAAATCCCATGGAGGTACAAAAACCCCGGAACATTAAATATTAACTAACATTAATATCCAGGCGCAATTAGGCGATTCCCACACCATCGCTTAATAAAGTGTACTTTCTTGTGGATCCGTTAAGTGAATCCTGATTTAATATAAATGTCACATAGCAAAAGCTTTAATTACATATCTTTGCGTCAGTAATTTGCAAGTGTACAAAAACCCACGGCTCAACTTTTTTAGGAAATACCACCAAGGTCATTTTAATATGAATTAACAACTAAAAAAAACCTTCTCTCATTCCATTGTCCTCAGTTCTTCTCGTTTATGTTGACTAACAGTTTTCACGTTTGCTATTTAGCATGCTGCGCTCATCCACCCCCTTTATCTCTGTGTTTTGACAGCAGAACTGTTGCTGGCATAAAAACAGCTCGCAGATCTTTCTCCTTTATGAAACGGCTGCCGTCTTTAAATGTCCAAACACACGACACAGAAAGCTTTTTGCAGCGCTGTTCTTGCCAAACGCTATTTTGAGATATAATGCACATTTAAGTGTGCCCTGTTTACACGGGAAAGTACAAGAAACTGAAATGCTTTTCCTAAAAAGATCTCTTGTCTTTCAGTCTTGTTGTTGTTTTATGTACTGCACATTATGCAACACACATTCCTTCAACTCAAGCTGTGTACTGCCAACTTATGGTCTTGTTAACTTTGAACTTTTACTGCTGCAAACCACTTACTGTACGAGGAAAGAAAAACTATTTTCTTGCAGTAGATGTTTTTTTTTTCACGTTCTCATTCTCTCTTCAGAAAGCCGTATTTCCTGGAGCTGGTTATGAAGGGATCACTGAATACAAGTCTGTCATCTACTATCAAGTAAAGCAGCCCTGCTGGAATGAGACGGTTAAGGTACAAACACTGAACAAAAATAAAAGCAAAGACATCTGGGTTTAGGTTTTTGATGTTTTGAAGCCAAAGTCCCTTTCATACGACTCTCACCAGACTTCTCTAATGCAAAGCGTCATTATACAGTGCAGATCTGTATTATGATGCAGATTTATCATATAGCGTGCAGGTCAAGCGCTGTAACCTGTTCAAGTTCAGCAATTTGACCTTTTGGAAGCACAGCCAAATAATAAACAAATGCAAAAGCGACTAATTCCACAGCCATGCATCCTAAAACAATTCTGTGGATTTGCCAAAAATATGATACATTTTTAGGTGTAATATTACATTATTACCTAATTTGATGATGGTGTTTAAAAAAAAAAAAAAAAAAAAAAAAAAAACATTAGTAAAAATTTTCCATCATGTACAGCTAAGCAAGAAAAAAAAAAAAAAAAAAAAAATATATATATATATATATATATACACACACACATTTTATAAATGCATTCAACTTTAATGCTTTTAACAAAATCAAAAGCAGTTTCTGTGTATATTTAACTGCAAAAGAGTGAAAATAATATGTTAACATACTCCATTTAATGTCAAAGAAATTCTTTCCCTTTTTCCATAAAATTTGTAGTTTTCTATCTGTTTAGATGTCGTAAAACACCCACAGATGTTTGCATTTTTTGTTTGCAGACTCATGTTTGCTTTTTTGTTTTCTGTCTCTAGCCATAATTCTAACTTTGAAGTCAGGATTAGGCATAAAATAATGACATACATTTGAAAATCAGATGAGAATTGAACAAATAGTTGTAATTGGCTCAAATCAATTAGATTTTTAATGTGTTTTTAAAGACGTCTTTTATGCTCATCAAGGCTGCGTTTATTTGATTAAAATACAGAAAAAAAAAACAGTAATATTGTGAAATATTACTGCAACTTAAAAGAGTTTTTTCTTTTTTAATATACTTTTAAATAGAATATATTCCTGTGATGCAAAGCTGACTTTTTAGCATCATTACGCCAGTCTTCAGTGTCACATCATCCTTCAGAAATCATTCTAACATGTTGATTTATTATTACAATTATTAATGTTGGAAACAGCTGTGCTGCTTAATAGTTTTTGGAACATGTGATACGTTTTTTTCAGGATTATTTTATGAATAAAACGTTAAAAAGAACAGCATTATTTAAAATAGAAATCTTTTCCAACAATGTACACTGACATTCAAATAATTTTTTTCTTTCTTTGAAAGAGATTAGTACTTTTATTCAGCAAGGATGTGTTACATTGATAAAAAGTGATAGTAAAGACGAGTATTGTTAGTAAAAATTTCAATTTTGATCAAATGCTGTTCCTTTAAACTTTTTATTTTTCAAAGAATCCTGAAAAAAGTATCACAGGTTCACAGAAAAAAAAACAAAAAAACGAAACCCAACATTGATAATAAATCATCATATTAGAGTGATTTCTGAAGGATCATGTGACAGAAGACTGGAGTAATGATGCTGAAATTTCAGCTTTGCATAACAGAAATAAATTGTTTTAAAGTATATTAAAATAGAAAAACGTTATTTTAAATTGCAGTAATATTAAATGGAACTTTGATGAGCATAAGAGGCTTCTTTAAAAAATAAAATAAAATCTGAAAATTAGACACAATTACAGGCTCTATTGGGGCATTTTATAATATCTGGCAGCCTTTCTTAAAGGGGTCCTATTATACTCTTTTACAAAGTCTTGATTTTGTTTTGGGGGTGTACTAGAACATGCTTTCATGCTTGGTGGTTCGAAAAACGCATTATTTTTAACATAATTTACATGATTACAATACATTTCTCCCAGCCTGGCATGTAAGGCTCGATTAGTTCCAAGTTTAATGAAGGCCCGCCTTCCAAAAAACAAAACGTGTTGTGATTGGTTAGCTGTGCCACTGCGTTGCGATTGGCGAGCAGCTTAGGCGGGGTTTCAGTACTGTGTTTAAAGTGATTAAAGTGATTCTTACATTTTAAATATGGATATTTTTCTTACAAAACCGCATCGATCATTGAGATTTGTAACTCTGTAGATCTTTTTTTTATGCCTAAAGATACACACCACACACTGACTAAAGTTCAAAAGGTGAAAAAGCATAATAGCACCCCTTTAACTTTTGTTTAGAAAATGGAAGCAGACAATATGGTAATGTAAAAGAAAGAAGGAGGAAATAAAGGAAGAAAAGGGGAACTTGTATTATATGTTTATTTTATACTTTTTTTTTTTCTTTACAGACGTTTGATTATGTATACTGTCTATATGTCTGGTATTTGAGGTGATGAGAGCTAGTTATTTGTGTGTGTGTGTGTGTGTGTGTGTGTGTTTTCTGTATAATGTGAAAACAAATAAAAAAAAAACATTAAAAAATTTTACTGATCCCAAACTTTTGAACTTGTAGTGTATTTTATCGGCTAGTAATTGGTTTACAAATGGTTGTCGAAAGCAAATATTCTACAAAATGCGTCATATTTTGTGAGAACTTGTGACACATAAGAGCAAGACAACCACTATTTTTGGAATTGGCACCCTAAAAAATAAATATATCCTTTAAATGTATCCTTTAAAAAATATAAAATTATTAAGATAAGTACTGGATTTTATTCAGCAAGCAAGATGCAGGGCAGCGTAATTTGTGCAACTAAAGTTGATTGACAATTTGAAATGCATGTTGTTAGAAAAAGTATGTACTCTTTAAGCTTTTTGTCATGTATTAAAGTAGTTGCCAGGATAGTGTCTTAATTCAAGCAAGAACAATATGTTCCGTCTTTCATTTGATTGCACTATTTTTACTCCGTACACCTGCCACTTTCATGCTGCCTGGCAAGAAAAATATCTTTCTGACAATGCTTTTCATGTCTGGGTCGATGTGACTCCTGACAGTTGTGTTAAGAGATGTGTTTAAGCCTTTTTGACGTGAGTCGTGTTAAAAAAGAACTTGAAGCTACACCGGTGTTCGTATTCACTTGTTCTCTTCTGTCCGTCAGGTGGCCATTCCCATTGAGGATGTATGTCGATGTCATCTGAGGCTCACCTTCAGACACAGATCTTCTCAAGATTGTGAGTCTCATACCTTATGACACTGAAGTACAGTAACTAGAACTGTGTATAGAATCTAAGGACTGTGATATTTGCTGTCTTTTGGGTTTCATTAATGCATTACTGCAGGGGTTCTCAACCTTTTCATGCAGGTCACTTTTGTAGAGTGCGTTGAACTTTTTAATGCACAAGAAAACCTGCATATTTTGTATGTAGGTCCAACATAGGGCAAACAATTATGCTTGAAAAAGTATTTTACAAATAAAGAATATATAAGCTGGAGTTCATACAGATCTCACTTGACCACATTAGTATTTTTGCTGACCCCACGCTGAGAACCTCTGCGCTATTGTGTATTCAGGCTTGTTTTTAATATGAATTTCTTTGTGCTTGTATTTCTGTAGCCAGAGATAAGTCAGAGAAGCCTTTTGGCATGGCGTTTGTTCGCCTTATGAAGTCGGATGGCACCACACTTCCAGATGGAAAACATGAACTCATTGTCTACAAGGTGGGCATCTTTAAGGAACGTTCTTGGTTCCGTGCAAATTGAGCTCAATTGACAGAATCTGTGGCATAGTATTGATTGTCAAAAATGTGTCATTTCTATGGTTGAAATATGAATCACTGCTACAGCATGCTTTAGTGAATGGTATTTTTAAAACATTTTTATCAGTTTTATGCAATTTACAGGAAAAATTTGTCTGCTTACTACATTTAAGCAGGCAACTCTGAAATTACAAAACAAGATCGTTAGAGATCATTATTTTACAAAACTCAAAATATATGCAAATACTTTGTTTTCGAACACTAATTACTGAGAACATCTAAAAAGAATGTTAAGCATTTTAAGAAAATCAATTTTTTTTTATTTTAATATAAATTGTGGTCGCACCACATGACAATTTTTTTTTAAGGCTATGGCATCAAGATGAAAAAACATTAAAATCACTTAATTTTACTTTTCAGAATGAATCTATGCTTAATGTTTGAACAATAACAACAAATGTCATTGTTTTTTGTATTTTAAAATTGGCCTGTCGAAAATCCTTATACGTCAGTGACCCATATATATTTAGTTTTTTGAAGAAAAAAAAAAATCAGGTGAAGCTATAGCCACAAAATGTAACAATTATGCAAGTTATCATGAATTTAGTGTGAAATAATTGCCTAATAACCTTTTCTGTGCAACATTATATCCAGTTTTGCATATTTCCAGTTTTACATCCAGTTTTACATATTTGATATCATGAAAAAATAATAATTAAAATGTTAAAGTGGCAAGAACAACTTTATAGCTCTTTAAGTTTTCTACAGGAAAATTGTGTACAATTATCAGCTTCACATTTTTGCTAATTGTTTTACAT
Source organism: Labeo rohita (assembly GCF_022985175.1). Lineage (NCBI taxonomy): Eukaryota > Metazoa > Chordata > Actinopteri > Cypriniformes > Cyprinidae > Labeo > Labeo rohita. Next base: position 35,992,839 of record NC_066876.1, on the reverse strand, counting down.
AAAACAATAAAAAAAAAAATATATATATATATATATATATATATATATATATATATATATATATATATATATATATATATATATATATATATATATATATATATATATATATATATGTATAATTTATTTATTTATTTCTTTTTTGTGGTTATCAGCATCATTTTTGTTTATTGAGCTTAACTTGCATAGATTTTAATTGAAACTTCTGTTATTTGCTCATTTATGATGTTTCAGATTTGCTATAAATGAAGCATTTTCTGTAAACTTACTGTTGTAAAAATGAATAAATTGTTGTTGGAAGAATAGTACTTTAAAGTACTTTTCAAAAGTTTGGGGTCGGTGTGATATTTTAAATATTTTTAAAGTTTCTTATACTTATTTGAAATATTTGAAAATTGTGAAACATTATTGCAATTTAAAATAACGGTTTTGTATTTGAATATATTTTAAAATGTAATTTATTCCTGTAATGCAAAGCTGAATTTTCAGCATCATTACTCCAGTCTTCAGTGTCACATGATCCTTCAGAAATCATTCTGATATGCTGGTTTGCTGCTTCAGAAACATTTATTATTATTATAAATGTTGAAAACAGTTGCTTAATATTTTTGCTAATATTTTTGTGTTAATATTTTTGCTAAGTACAGTAGCAACATTTATTTGAAATATAAATCATTTGTAACATTATAAATGTCTTCCTTAGTCATTTTTTCATTAATTTAATGCATTCTTGCTGAGTAAAATAATTTTAAAAATTAAAAAACGTTCTTTGCTGACAGCTTTTTGGTTGCTAAAACTCATCTTGACTATAACCTTTAGATCTCTTCAAACATTTCTGGACTTCCCTTTAGACTTGCAGTATCTGTTCTTGTTTCATTTGAGGTGGCCTTACTCTTCCACAGGACAGCAATGTATTAAACATGCAGTGCCACTTTAAATTCCTCTTCTGTTCCTACAGGTGGATGTGAAGAAAGCTGACGACGCCAAGACGTATTTGACTCTGCCTGGTTCATATGCTGAAGTGGAAGAGAAAGAGAGACAGACAGGGAAGTCCTTCCATCATGGCGGCATTATTCCCATCACCAAAGACAGCTTCCAGATCTCCACCCTCACCTGCTCTACAAAGCTTACACAAAACGGTAGGAGTCATGTCCAATAACAGTATTTTTCACCCAAAAATGACAATTTCTGTTATTTGTCCTCATGTCTTTGCAAACGCGGCATGTACCGACGTCTCCGCATATTGAACTTAGAATGGTAGATATAGTTTTTATACGCATTACCTTCAGATTTCAGTCTTTTCCTCATGTGGTGCTGTCGCACGGCTTCTGAAAATGTCTTTTTGAGTTTGAAGCAACAAGAGAGATGAAAGTAGATAATTACAAATGGTTTTTTTTGGCCTAAACTATCACTGTACAAGTCATATGTACCGTATGAGACAGCAAAGTTTGTGCAGAAGTTGGCCTTCTGTAACTTTTTTAATTTCCTCTGACTCAGTTGACCTTCTGGGGCTTCTCAACTGGAGATCAAACACTGAGAGACTTGAAGAAATTCTTCAGAAACTGATGGAAGTGGAAGGAGGGGAGATTATTAAAGTAAGGGTCTGAGAAAACACAACACTTGGCCTTCTATAAAATGCTGCTTTATGATCTAAAGTTTTTGTTGTATGTTCCTCTAGTTCCTGCAGGACACGCTGGACGCTCTCTTTAATATCATGATGGAGACCTCTGAGCAAGAAACCTACGATACACTAGTTTTCAATGCCTTGGCAAGTATTGATTATTTAACTCGCTCTACTGGAGTTTCTCCAGTAATGGAAAACCTGGATATATCAGGGAACCTATTAGAATGAATTTCATGTAAGCTTTTATTTAACTTTCTTGCAATGATTTTGTCCCAACAAGCTACTTGATTTTAAGTATTAAGTAAGTAAGAGCAACAGTGAAAGTGTTGCTTACTTAGAAAAAGCTTCCCACACCATGACTTTTCATCAGTGAATAATGTTTTTTTTATTTATTGCTTTTATTTATTGCTATAATTTATTGCTATTTATATAGGCTTTCTAATATTTTATTTTTATTAACACCCTTTTTTTTATAGAGAGATTCTTCTTTTTGTTTTTTTTTATTATTATTTATTTTATATTATATAAAAATGTATTTATAGAAAAAAATAAAAATTAATTTCTAATTATAAAAAAATGCATAATGATTATAAAAATATAGATTTGCTAATATTTTATCATTTTTCATTACTTTTTTTTTAGAGATTTTTTTAAATTATTGTTATTATTTTAGGACTGTTAATATGAATATGATTATTCATATTACTACTAATACTAGCATAAATATTAATATTTTATTTTGTTACTTTTGGAGATTTTATCATTGTCATTAATAACTATTTCATTAGTGAATAGTGATTGTTTTTGTTTTTTTTGGTTAATTTCTATTGCTAACTAGAAAAAATGCATACTGATTATAAAAATATAGATTTTCTAATATTTTATTATTTTTCATTACCTTTTATTATTATTATTATTATTATTATTATTATTATTATTATTATTATTATTATTATTATTATTATTATTATTATTATATAACTATTAATATGAATATGGTTATTTATATGAATACTAATACTAACATGAATATTAATATTTTATTTTGTTACTTTTTGAGATTTTATCATTGTCATTAATAATTATTTCATTTGTGAATAGAATTTTATTACTAACTAGAAAAAATGCATAATGATTATAAAATAGATTTTAATTTTAGAAATATAATTTTTTAGAGATTTTATTATTATTGTTACTGTTTTAGGTCTATTAATATGAATATGGTTATTTATATTAATACTGTTAATATTATCATGAACATTAAAAATTATGAATCTGAATAATTGTTAATTGCAATAATCACATTCATATCAAATAATGATGATGATCTCTAAAGAGTAAGATATACAAATATAAGTATACATTTTAATTATACTGTTAGTATAAACATTAATATCAAAAATCATATTCATATTAGTCATATTAGCTACTATTAATAATAATAAAATATAAAAAATAATAGAAATTAAAACTTTAATATTAATAATGCTATTAGTATTAGTATTAATATCAATAATCATGCTCATATTTATATTCACATCAGTTAATAATAGAAATAAAATTAATTAAAAAAAAATAAATTGATAATAAAAATAAAATTATAATAAAATCTGAAATCTTAAAAAGTAAAAAAAAATCTCTATTTCTATGTTCTGTATGTTTTATAAATTATTTATTTTTCGGTGCATTTTTTTAGTTAACTGTGAAATTTCATGCCTTGTGAACAATATTGTTTTCTTTTAAATCCTTATCCAGTAGTCACGAATGCAAAGGCATAGTGTGGGCATGTTATTCTGAGTGAGCAACACTTTTGCTGTTGCTTATGCTTGGGGTTTGGGATCTGAACGAGCATTAAACTTTGGTCTAACTTTTCTTATCGTGATACTCCAAATCACGTGGCTTTTTGGGACTAATTGATTGGATCTTCATTATCTGCATGAGTAACCTTAATGCCATAACGTGCCATATCGCCATCTGCATGTGGGATGTCTTCCCCCTCAAGAACATGCAGGTCAGATTATTCCTCCGTGTGATGCGTGCTTGATGTCTATGAAAACCGTTATTTATTTATGGTGATTTTCATTTATTTCAGCCACTTTTCAACCCCTGTCTTAGCAGCATTACATTTGGGATAAAGAGCGATGGGCCTAGTGATATCTGTGGCCCGTAGTGCTTTGTGGTTGTGCGTCATGTCGGAAAATGTAAAAATCAAGTTGGTTATAGTTACTTTTCTCTGTCCGCTCGATCTTGGTTGCAAATGATGGTTGCAAAGGCTGAGAGTTCAAATTGAAGAAATACAATTAAAATAGTTTTTCTTCTGATGAAATACTCATAATAGACACTTATTAGATTTCATATTGTTTTTAAACTTTATAAGTCATTATAAAGTTTTAAATTGGCTATAAGATGAAGAGCAAGACCTTGTATTTTTGCTTTATTTGTCCAGGTTTTTATCATCTCACTCATCGGTGACATAAAGTTTCAGCATTTCAACCCTGTTTTGGAGACGTACATTAGCAAACACTTCAGCGCTACTCTGGCATACCAGTAAGAGTTTCTGTCTTGTATGGATTTGTCTGTTCCTGGTGTCACAGTTCATGTGTTTTAATATAACTTGGTTATTTTTGTCCACATTTAATTCTCACCTTGCCATCTCACAGTAACACTCACTTGTTCTCTCACCTGTTCTCAATATACACCTGTCCAGTGGCACTCTTGGTTGTGACCTGTATTGAATTGCAAGCATGCCGTAATTGCCTCGGTTTGCCATGTCTGTTCGCAGGAAGTTGACCAAAGTGTTGAATTACTTTGTGGGCAATGCTGAGGACCCGGCTCATACGGAACGACTCTACGCCGCCTTGAAAGCCTTCAAGTATCTTTTTCGTTTCATTGTGCAGTCTCGGATTCTCTATTTGAGGTGGGTACCGATCCTTATTTGCTCTCAGATATAGCCTTCAAGAGAGCTTGATTGAACTTGTCCTTGATCTGACAATGCAAATGAAAAAGCAACTGCAACCAAAAAAAAAAAAGCACTTATATCTCTGCTCAAACACATGGGGCAGTTGGACTTCCATCTGAATCCCAGCAAAGGCAATTAAATCGAGAGCATTGGTTCAAAGACATTTTTGAATCCGTAAACCTTTCTAGAGAGCAGCCTGCTTTAATGTGATATTAGATCACATGCATCCATATGCAGCAAGTAGATAGATAGATATCTGGATGGATGGTTGGATAAATTAAGCAGCGGCTAGATGGAATGAAAGAAAGAGATGGTTGGAGGGATAGACAAACAGATGAATGGATGGATAGATAGATGGATGGATGACTGGATGAAAGATGGAACAAAAGAAAAAATAAATAGAGCAATGAATGAATGCAATGAAAGATGGATAGATAGAACGGTGATAAAAAATAGATAGATGTATAGATGGATGGATAGCACTATGGATATATGGACAGATAGAACTATAGAATGATGGATGTATGAATGATAGATGGATGGAGGGACAGACAGAAAGACAGAACAATGGATGAATGATAGACAGATAGAATGATGGATGGATGGATGGATGGATGGATGGATGGATAGGTAGATAGATATCTGGATGGATGGATGGATAGGTAGATAGATGGATATCTGGATGGATGGATAGATAGATAGATAAATAGATATCTGGATGGATGGATGGATGGATGGATAGATAGGTAGATAGATATCTGGATGGATGGATGGATGGATGGATAGATAGATAGATAGATAGATAGATAGATAGATAGATAGATAGATAGATAGATAGATAGATAGATAGATAGGATGAAAGATGGAACAATAGATGGATGGATAAATAGAACAATGGATGAATGCAATGAAGGATGGATAGATAGAACGGTGATAAAAAATAGATAGATGTATAGATGGATGGATAGCACTATGGATATATGGACAGATAGAACTATAGAATGATGGATGTGTGAATGATAGATGGATGGAGGGACAGACAGAAAGACAGAACAATGGATGAATGATAGACAGAATGATGAATGGATGAATGGATGGATAAATTAAACAATGGCTAGACAGAATGAAAGAAAGAGATGAATCGATGGATGGATAGACAGATAGATGATAAACAGAACAATAGATAGAGTGATGGTGAGAGCTAGAGTGATGTTAAATGATAGACAGATGTATAAATAGATGATGGACCCTATGAATTTAACTATGGATAGATGGACCGATAGAACAATGGATGGTTGGATGATAGATGGATGGAGGGATAGACAGGCAGAAAGACAGAACAATGAATGAATGACAGACAGACAGACAGACTGGATGGATGGATGATAAAGGCATAGACAGATATAACGATGTTAAAAATGATAGATGTATAGATGGATGTATAGCACTATGGATTGATGGACAGATGGATGATAGATGGATGGACGGATAGACAGAAGGACAGAACAATGGATGAATGACAGACAGACAGACTGGATGGATGGATGGATGGATGGATATGACAATGGCTGGATGGAATGAAAGAAGGATGATGGATGGATGGATGGATGACTGGATGAAAGATAGAACAATAGATGGATGGACAAATAGAACAATAGATGAATGGAATGAAAGATGAATAGATAGAATGATGATAAAAATGATAGATAGATGGATAGCATTATGGATAGAACGACGGATGGATGATGAATGATAGATTGGAGGGACAGACAGAAAGACAGAACAATGGATGAATGATAGACAGACACAGACAGAATGATGGATGGATAAATTAAACAATGGCTAGATGGAATGAAAGAAAGACAAAATGGATGGATGGATGGATGAATGGATGATAAGGGCATAGACAGATATAACGATGATAAAAATGATAGATGTATAGATGGATGTATAGCACTATGGATGGATGGATAGATAGATGATAGATGGATGGACAGATAAAGACAGAAAGACAACAATGGATGTATGACAGACAGACAGACAGGATGGATGGATGGATGGATAAATAAAGCAATAGACAGATTAATGATTGATAGGCAGGCAGACAGACAGACAGATGGATGGATGGATGGATGGATGGATAGAACTATAGAAAAATGGATGGATGGATGATAGAAAGACAGAACGATGGATGACAGACAGGATGGATGGATGGTGGGATAGACAGACAGATGGAAGATACAGTAAATAAAACAATGCACACAATCTTTGACACAATCTGTATTGTTAAATAAAGGTGACTTGAGTTCACTATTGGTGCTTTAAGGCAAACATCTCTATTATTATTGCTCATACTTAGGGTTATGGTGATGAATAAACGCCTAACTCATCCCACACTGTTATGAAATAATTTTTAACGCCCTGGCATCCACCTACAACACCCTACAATCATTGCACTGATGTTTCCACTCATATGTTACTTTTGTCCTTCTTGTTGTTTGTCAGGTTTTATGGGAAAAGTGAAGATGGAGGGCAGTTTCTCGACTCCATTCGGACTTTATTTCTTTCTATCAGCAATCTGATGGACAGACCTCTGGATGAAGGAGTTAAGATAAAGGCAGGTTTCTTTACATGGACACACAGTAGACATGTAGAAGAAATGTTTACAGATACTATTGGTGAATATAGAGATTTGTAAAAGAGTTACATTAATGTTTAAAGTAATTAATACTTGTATTCAGCAAAGATGCATTAAATTAGTCAAAAGTTACAGTAAATATATTTAGATAATTTAGATATTTCAAGCAAATCAGCATATTAGAATGAGCTTTGCATCACAGGAAATTTTTTTATTTTAAAATATATTGCAATAGAAACAGTTATTTTAAATTGTAAGAACTGTTTTCACTATATATGTAGTGAACTTTCTCTCTTTATTTGTCTGTTTTTCTCCCAGGGAGCAATCTTGAAATATCTTCCCACCATCATCAATGACTTGCAGACGGTCTTTGACGCTGTAGAGCTCAGGTAAAGTGAAAGATGCATTTCGCATTGCTGTGAAAACATAGCTTTTGCATCACCACCGATTTTTGGTTGGAAACAAATTTGCGGCATATGTTTAGCATAATAAGAAAAAAAATAATTCATCCAACTTTTTAGCACAAATCATGGTTACAGTAAAGCACTTATCATTACAAATTATTTGCACCAGTGTTCCTTATGGTTATAAAAACAGAAATGTTAAGCTTGTTTTTTTTTGTAACAACTTCTGTGAATAATTTAGTAAAAAAAAAACTTTATTTTTTGAGCTTTAGAATTGTATACTGCAGATGTCTTCCTGCCATCACCACTGACTTACAAAAGGTCTCTGGTGCTGTAGATCTTAGGTAAAGTGCTTGACATCTATAACAGGCCTGTAAACATCTACTATTTTTTGACCTGTATAGGGAGTGTAGTGTGTCTAAGATGTTCGCATTCAAGTTAAAAAATGTATGTCACTGCTTTCTGAACCATGTTATTAATTTATAGTTTCCACTTTGCTTTTTCTTGGAAAACCTTTCTTTCTTCCACAGTGTTCAGCTGGCTAAGTTCATTGAAAGCATCCCAGATTTTCAGATGGTGAGGCAGAAGCTAGGCTGTCTGGTGAAAATTGTTGAAAGCAACCTGTTCAAACAGCCAGGTAGGACTTGACAGTCGTTCGGGTCAACATATAATTTTTTCTCATCGACTCGCACTAAAAGCTGTGTGTCATCCACACCTCTCATATTCTTTCTTGTGCTTTTAGACTGCAGGGATGTTTTGTTGCCTCTGATCACAGATCAGTTGAGTGGGCAGCTGGACGATAACTCCAACAAACCTGATCTTGAGGCTTGTGTCCAGCTGCTGAGCACCGTACTGGACATGCTGGACTGCAAAGACGTGGTGAGTTTTAAACGGTTGAGGATGCCGAACAACTTCAGCCAGTTATGAGGAGCTTTATCTCAGCCTCAGACCATCTGATGAGCAAAACTGCAGGAACCAAACTAATTGGCTGGCTTTGTGCAATTTCCAGGAGTCAGGTGTACAGGCTTTATCAGTCCACTGGGAAACAGAGACGTGTTTACACGTTCCCAATAAATTATTCAGTCAGGGCTTAAAAATAAGGACTTTTTTTGTGTTGGCCCAGTCATTTTAACTTCCTCCGTGAACATTTTCACTGGCCCCATAACAAATGAGTGATGCATTTTTATTTTTTAGCAATGCATTTTTATATTTGCTAGAAATGTAATTTAGTTTTTGTAATATATTTAAAAAGCATATAATAGTACTGTTCAAATGTTTGGTTTCGGAAAGGTTTTTATAACATTTTATGCTCACAAAGAACAAAAATGGAAAAATATTACTATAAATAACTATTTTCTCTTTTAATATACTTTGAAATGTAATTTATTCCTGTGATGGCAAAGCTTTATAATATTAGATTAATAAATGTTTTTATTTATTTATTTATTATTAATGTTTTTTACTGTTTTGATCAGTTTAATGTATTAATATCTCTCAAAAATCTTACTGATCCCAAACCTTTAAGCAGAAGTATATACTTAATGTAATTTATATATAATGTAATATATATTTATATATTTGTTAGTCTATTATATTTAATAAGTGTTTTTAATTGATCTGTTTTCACATGTATGTTTTCTTTGCAAAAATAAAATTTGCAACAAGCTGGAAACTATAATACTAAAATATAAGTCCATGGAAGACTTTTTTTTGTAGCTAGAAACTGAAAAATGTAAAGTTATGCAAACCATTAATGATTGTTTTGTAGTTTTGGCATAACATTAATACTTTTCATTTTAAAAAAATACTGTGGTTGTCACATAAGTTCACATACACCTTGCAGAATCTGCAAAATGTTAATTATTTTACCAAAATAAGCGGGATCATACAAAATGCATGTTGTTGTTTTTTTAGTACTGACCTGAATAAGATATTTCACATAAATCCTTCAGGTCCCACAAATTATTTGGTTTTTCAGCATCTTTTCACACTGAGGACAACTGAGGGACTCATATGCAACTATTACAACTTCAGAAGGAAACACAATGCATTAAGAGCCTTCAAACTTTTTGAATCTGAAGATCAGGATAAATGTAACGTATTTTATCCTCTGCGAAACATGGAAGTATCTTCTGTAGCTTCTAAACGGCAGTGCAATATGAAAAAATATGATATTTAGGCAAAATAAGAAAAATTTACACATCTTCATTCTGTTCAAAAGTTTTCACCCCCTGCTCTTAATGCATCGTGTTTCCTTCTGGAGCATCAGTGAGTGTTTGAACTTTCTGTAATAGTTGTATATTAGTTCCTATATTAGTTATTAGTGTGAAAAGATGGATCTCAAAATCATACAGTAGGGTTCAAATACACAAAAATGCTGGAAAACCAAATAATTTGTGGGACATGATGGATTTTTTTTTTAGAGAACAGCAGGCAGTTTAACTATTCAGGACAAACAAGGGACTCATGAACAACTATCACTAAACAAAAAACACAGCTGTGAATCATTCAGGTAACAACACAGTATTAATTTTTGAAAAGGACAATTTTATAAATTCAGCTATTATTTTCTCTCTGTGGACTACATGTAAACCTTTTTTATGTGAAATATCTTATTCAAGTCAGTACTATTACAGTTTTTTGTATGATCCCTCTTATTTTGGTAAAATAATCAACATTTTGCATAGTTTTGACTTCAACTGTATTTGCATTTAAATTGTAAGAATATTTCACAGTATTTCTGTTCTTGCTCTGTTTTTGAGCAAATAAATGCTTCCTTGGTGAGCAAAAGAGACTTTCTGGTGAAATGTCTGGCTACAAGAGACTATAAATGATTTTTTGTATGAATACAGACAGGCTGATTTTTCAACCATGAGGCATTTCGCTGGCTTTTTGATATGACAGCGCATTCAAGATTGGTTGACATTTCGGTTGATATGTATTGAGACAGGCAGACATTTCAGGTCAAACTCTTGCGACTTGTGAGCATCTCTTTGCTGGAGCAGTTATGTTGCATTTCCAAAATAAGGTCATTTTAAGCCACAACCGCTGTTTGTTTATGAGACGAAGTCCTTTCTGGGTTCATCCACCATGCATTCAAGCATACTTCAATGCATCTCATTCACCTTTTTTATGCTTTTAGGGTCTCACATCCGGTCATGTGAAGTTAATTGTGGACCGCCTCTTGCGGAGGGTCAACCGTACGGTCATCAACCTGAGTTTGGACTCTCCCTTTATAGTAAGACACTGGCATGCCACAAAATGGAGCGTTGTGGAAAGATTTAGCAGAGCTAAATCAGCTTACCTTCCTGCCAAAACTGGTGTTATTTTGACCTCACAGCAGCGAAGCGCACACACACACACACACACACACCTGCTGAATCTCATAACAACAACAGTCTGGACCACTGAACTTGACTTGTTTATTTCTTTGCCCAGGCCCCTGGCTATGAGTTTTCTCAGAGGTGTGGGCAGCACATGTAAAGTTATTGATTATTTCTTCTCTTCCTTTGGACACAGGGCCACTACCTGGCATGCATGACCGCTATCCTGAAACAAATGGAGGACGCACATTACGCACAATACATCAGCACCTTCAAAACCAGACAGGACATTATCGTAAGTCTCCCGCTCTCTCCGCAGGCCCCATCCATCATCGCAGAGCCTTCCGTGCTCTGAGAGTTAAGTTATAAATAATCCACCTTTTGCACATCTGACTGATGCGACGCATGTGGCTCTGTTCCCTGTCGTCTGTCGAAGTGAGTCAGGGTTTAATAGCAGAACGAGATAAGCGCCGCTTCAAATTAGCATCTGTTTTTCCTGCTTAGTGGTATCTGTGCGTAACACAAATGTCATTTGCTGGTCTGCATCTAATCGGTGTTTTCCTCTGTGTGTGCAACACGCATGCTCTTAACAACAAGAATCCATGTTTTTTTGTTGTCTTCCAACTAGGACTTTCTGATGGAGACTTTCATCATGTTTAAAAACCTGATGGGCAACGTGTTTCCGCCTGACTGGATGATTATGAATCTCCACCAAATGAAAGTCTTTCTGCGGGCGATTGACCAGTACTCTGATGTTCTCAACAAATACTTCCTGGACTCCACTCACTTCCACTTGCAGGTCAGTTGAACGAGGACTGTAAAGAGGTTTGAAGTACACAATTACGCTTCAGGCAAGACTGAGATTATATTGCCGGAAATACAGTCATGCTTCTATATTGGCCAAGCCACCGTGCCTGAAAAAGCACTGCAAATATTAGAGTGAATCATCTTTCCCACTGGAAGATGTTTGGTGGCCAGTGTTGTTTGATGACTCTTATGAATTGTTCTTTTACTCTACCGTTCAAAAGTTTGGAGTCAGTAAAATAAATTAATCCTTTTATTCAGTATATGATGACATTAAGATGCATTAATGTGATAAGAAGTGACAGTAAAGGCATTTGTAATGTTTCTTTTTTTAAGTTTCCATTTATCTAGGAATCCTGAAAACAAATATATCACAGTTTCCACAATAATATTAATCTGTATTCGTTTCATTGATAATATAAAAGTATAAAATGCTTTTTAAGCAGCAAATCAGCATATTAGAATGATTTGTAAATGATTATGTGACACTGTTGCCTGGAGTAATGATGCTGAAAATTCAGCTTTGCATCACAGGAATAAATTGCACTTTAAAACATACTCCTATAGAAAACAGTTATTTGAAATGGTAATAATATTTCATAATTTTACTGTATTTTTAATCAAATCAAAACATTCTTTCAATGCTAAAAGTCTTCTTTCAAAAAGATTTCAAACTCTTACAGACCCCAAACATGCAATACATCCAGTGTAATTTGTGTAAAGACTCTTAAAAAATAACAACTACAAAAAAAGTGTAGTTAGTTACTGTATGGTTGTTTGTAGGTCCAAGGCTCTACGCTTACTTACTTTCAAAATTTAGGAGCACAGTCAAAATTTTAGGAGCACCTTCTAATCAGTAATCAAAAAATTGGATAAAAAAATTAGCCTTCCCATTACGAGGTGATATTTGTCTCATTAAAGTGAATTAAATGGGAATTTTGTTTTTACCTTTGTAATGGCATTTTTCTAACTTTATTAAGCGTAAGCCATCTTTTATGTTTTATGTTTTAAAAAATTATATTTTGATAAGCTTTTTAAAATGTCTAATTAAAACAACAGAATAAGAACAAGTAGAATAAGTTACCAGTCAAATGAAATCAATATTAACAAAATTAATTTGTACTACAGAGGTGGCACAGAAGAACACAAAAGTGTTTAATGAGGCTCAGAGGTGGCATGCGTGCAAATTCATAAATTCACCTTGAGATTAATTTTTTAAATATACAATTTTGAATATTTAAATATTAAAAGATTTAAATAACTGAAAAGATACTTTAAAAATGAAACTAAATCTGCCAGTAGGTGCCGGCAAGTCGCTGATTTAAATAGTGAATCAATCATTCATTTGATTCGTTCAAACAGCTGATTCATTCAGGAATAAAGCAAGGGACTGTCTTTATGAATGGGTAATTGAATCGACTCACTAGATTCGTTTAAAAACGCATGTTCATTTCTAAACGAAACACTACTGTGTTTGAATGGAGATGCAAATCAGGTAAGTGTTATAGTCAGACAATGTAAGTCACTTAATATTAACGTCTTGTTTATTTAACTGTTGTATTAAATCAGTATCTCATTTACCAACTCCCTTAATAATCATTAAAATCTGTTACTCATCTTAGTTCATTGCGATCTCGGTTCCATTATAATCAACAAAGCTCTCTACACTGCAAAATAAATCTCTTATTTACACTCTCTCTACACTTTGTTTATGAAAGGTGAGTGTGACGAATGGGGCGAGGCCAAGCGCCCTGGGAATGGAACGAGGCCGGTGGAGTATAATGATACTGAGCGACACCTGTGCCACTCACCGGTCTCGAGTCCCGTGGCTCTCGGCCCCGCCCCACTCATCACAGTGAGATATGATATGTTATACATTACTCAGTGTTGCAAAAACACATAGAAACCTTTGAATCTCCCCTCAGCGCAGACACATGCTGATCGGGTGCTCCTAAGTATTTTTTCATAGCTGAGCGCAGTATTTTTTTTTTTTTGGTCTAAAATGGTCGCACTGTAGAGCCCTGATGTCAACATGGGTTAAAGATGCTGTTTTCTCAGTGGCATTTTTAAAAAATTAATTAATATGTTGCTGCTTTTTTGTTCTTTAATATACAGTTATAACCAATTAGAATGAGAAATAAAGACTTTGGAAAAAAATATTGTTTGTTCATGTTAATTTACAGTGCATTAACTAATGTTCACAAGCACAACTTTTGATTTCAATAATGCATTAGTACATTTTGAAATGCTGTAGCATTGTTCATTCTTAATTAATGCTGAAGTTGTTAGCTAATGAACCGTACTGTAAAGTGTTACCAAATTATAAAAAGAATTGTTAATGGAACCATTTAAGAACCACGCTAGTGTGTTGGATAGGAAAAGAATGAATGTTGTCTGTATTTAAAACGCCGACTGTTTTCCTTGATCTTCACAGAGAAAAGACTTCATTATACTAGCCATACTGTAATTATCAGAACTTGTGTTTCCGCCCCAATCCTAAAATCAGCACTGCTGAATGCTTAATTTGAAGAACGCTGCTTTCACAAGCAGTAAATTGAGGCAGGAAGGCATTAAGACACGTCCAGATCCAATGTTTGCTCAACATCCTGCCTGCTAAGACCCGTCTATACTTCATTCGGTGGACTGTTGAAGGCGGCATAGATCCTTCAGAGATGATGATACCCCACAATCCTGAGTTTCGTTGTTGTAATCAAAATGGCATGTGACAGAGCGGCTAGAGCGAAGTAAATAAACGTGTAATTGTGTGCGTTGGATAAAAGTGCGTGCTGAAAGCGTAAATATAAACCTGTGGTTCTGTTTCTACCAGAAATTAAGCATCATAGTCATCTCTAAATCTGGTTGTAGATCATTAAACATGACATGCATTGCCAAAATCAGTAGCTAAAATTAATTTAATTAGATCTCTGGTCATTTCAGTGTAAACCTTGACAGATTCAGCATGGATTTTGTCACCATGTAATAACAAACCCACAACCACAACATGTGTAAGTGCAGCAAAGCACGGTTTCCCATTTATTATGGAAACAGGGAATTAATATCCTTTTTAAAGTGTCTGAAAGATTGTAGAAAATGGTCACGAAAGCCTAACTTATGGTGCAAAAAAATTGTCAAATGTTATAACAAGACCTCAGAGATAATAATTGATGATAAACTCCAGAGAATAATGTTAAGGCATTTCTGTGAAGCGCATGAACGCTTTCTATTGCATGCTCTTATATAACATGTTTTTGTGATGCTCATTTGTGGTGATCTTTTGGGGAAGCGTATGGATTTTGCACCCACTGGAAGCCTCCTGCACTTTAGGCATTTGGGAAATATCAAATACACACTGCTTTTGAAAAAATATCCAGCTGCTAAACTTTCTGTTGCTTGGTTACCATTTATTCAACACCCTGTGCCTCTGAAATATTTCACCCATGAGACCTCAGTCAATTAAAAAAGCAATTGCATTACAGTATATCAATACAACCTAACTGTCTAAATAATCAAAGCAAGGCTGTGCCGTACTCATCTGTAATTATGTAACCCAAAACGCAATAATTTAAAAGCATCTGCCACTATTTATGACAGAAATCCAAGTGAATTTCTATCTGTGCTGCAGTAATAGAACAAGGACATTTCTGTTTTTGAAAGAATGAAGCGTAAATACTGATTTCCCTCATGAAATCTTAAACTTAACTTGCGTGTCGTCTGTGCAGTACTTGGATTGTATGCTATTTGGATATGCATATTACCGTTTTGTTGACATGCTGTACCATAGGATATTTTGTGCTTGAGAAATTGTTGTGTCCTGACGATCTCCTGTTGTTTTTTCCCTAATAGCTTTGGAACAACTATTTTCACTTGATTGTTGCCTTCCTTACCCACAAGTCCTTGCAGCTGGAGTCTTTCTCGCTCGAGAAACGTAACAAGATTCTCAGCAAGTGAGTGAGAGACCTGCGGGTGCATTGTTGTTCTAGTGTTCAAATGTTGGTTTTGTTCATTTTATTTGAAAGGCCGACATCTTAAATTGAGTTTCTTAAAATGTAAACAGGTACGGAGACATGCGGAAAAGCATCGGCTTCAAGCTGAGAGATATGTGGTACAATCTTGGTAAAAGCTTTTTCCTGTGCTTCTTATCCGTTAGAGACAGTGACCACAATTACAAAAGTGGCCGAATGTAGAGAGGAATTTTTACGGAATGTCCTAAGGACATTCTTTTTGTTCAAATGGCTTTTTATAGAGTGTAAAATCACTACTGTAGTGTTCATTTTTAAAGGCTCAGACAGTGTGCATGTTTAAGTTTTTTTTTTTTTTTTTTAATGTTCTGAAGGAATTTGGGCTATTTCGTGACATCATTGGATGTTTGTGTCACTTCCAGGCCAGCAAAAGATGAAGTTCATTCCTGCAATGGTGGGGCCGATCCTGGAAGCCACGTTAGTGCCTGAGCCTGAGCTGAGGAAAGCCACCATCCCCATATTCTTTGACATGATGCAGTGTGAACACAATTTCAGCGCCAGTCGCACCTTTCAGAAGGTGAGGGTTGTTTCTGTGTCAGCTGTTGTAAAACCTACAGAAGTTGACTAAGCAACATATTTAGGCATCATAGGCACACTTGACAATGATGCTGTCGACATCCAACTAATGCTTCCTGGTGCAGTGGTGCAGGTGTTTTGGTCAAAAATGAAGAATACATTGAGACAGGTTTTTCAAAATTTTAAAAAATATTTGTAAAATATTTTATCCATCACAGAAATATTTATTTATTAAAAACAGATTCATTTTTAAATTATTTATTTATTTATTTATTTATTTTTTTTTTTTACACCAAATTACACATTTTTTTCTGTTTTCTTTTTTTACATTTTAGGTTACATTTTAGGCTGATTATTTGTAAATTTGCCAATTTGTTCAGAATACATTGTTGTTATACAACTTGTAATGATGTAAAAGTTTTGTTCATTATTTAATATTAGTTACTCTATTGGCTAATAGATTTAATTTAATTAGATCATTTAACCTTATTTTAAAATGTTGCCAAAATTGTGTGGTATTATTTTCAATTTGCATGTTTTATATGCCTATGAATATAATTTAGATGCAGTATGCTCATCTGAGGTACACACCGATGTCTCATCACAATTCTATCTGATAGTAATTTTCAGTTGTAACACTTTACAATAAGATTCATTATTTAACATTAATTAACTACTTTAGTTAACATGAACTAAATAGCAAATTACTACTTTTTCCTTTTTTACATTTTAGGTTAAGTGTTAGGGTAATTATTTTTAAATATGCTCATTTGTTCATAATACATTGTTTTATGTTATACAACTGAAAATACTGTAAAAGTATTGTTGTATTTAATATTGTCCATTCTGGCTATTGGTAACACTTCGTTATGAAAAAGGTTCATTAGTTAACTACTTTAGTTAACATGAACTAAGAATGAACAATACTTCTACAGCATTTATTAATCATAGTTAATATTAATTTCAACATTTACTAATGCATGGTCAAAATCAAAAGTTTAGCATTTTTAACAAGTTTAACATTAGTTAATGCATTGTGAACTAACATAAAGTAATGTTAAAGATTAATAAATAGTGTAATAAATGTATTGTTCATTGTTTGTTCATGTTAGTTAGTTAGTAATTATTAACTAATGTTAACAAATGACTGTTGTAAAGTGTCAGCTGATTTACTTAGCCAGCAATATATTTACTTTTACATCAGAACATACTGCGATACAATTATGATTTGATTAGATTCAGGGGCCTACGATTAACGTATCCGGACATTTTTATTAACTCACAAATGCAACCAAAATATAACAAGAACATTTAACTCTATCACAATTGGGAAATACACAACAAAAAATACACTTCAGTTTTATGAACACTAAAAAAATAAAACTAAAAAAGAAAAAATAACAAAAAAATAAAAATCAAGCTGTTCATTCATCTGATGACAGCACATCATTTGCTTGTGCAGTGAGAAAAGCAATGACAGCAGTCAAAAAAGTCTTTTGTGCTCTCTAAAATGTGCAAATCTTGTATCCCCAGTAGGACATGTGCAACAAAGTGCAACAAAATAAGAAGTTTTGCTGAAAAATAAATATATATATATATAAAAAAGAAAATTCAAAAATAAAGTTAACAGATCAAATATTTGATGACAGCTCAATGACAGTTTGACATCTTTTTATAACAGTCAGACAAGTCTCTAGTGGTCTCTTTGAGAGTTTTTTTATTTTTAATAAATAAAGGGGATGCATTATAAATAAAGGTGCATACTAGTTAAATATACAGTATATGGCAATTTGATTTATGTTTATGCATCATTTCATATCGAATTATCATTAAACCCTTAATGCTAATGTCAGTTTCTGTTTTAATCAACTGTGAGTGTTCACTGTTTGTGCATGAGTGGCCATTGAGTTGTCAGTGTCTGTTAAGATGTTGGCTATGTAGGCCTCTACATGATGGACAGAGTTTGATAAGCATTTATGTTCTTTGCAGTTTGAGAATGAGCTAATAACAAAACTGGACCAGGAAGTTGAAGGAGGCCGCGGTGATGAACAATACAAGATTTTACTGGAGAAAACGTGAGATTTTCCTCTCCTCTTACCATGTGCTTAGAAAAGTAACTAATGCTGAATTTTATTATTGATTATTAAAAATAACATTAAGATGACTTTCAGTGTTCTGAAAACTACATCTGCTGTAAAAGAGGCAAGCTGTTTATGCCTATTTAAATGCCTGAATGTGGACATATATTTGCATTTGTATTACTGTCTATATGTTATTTAAGGTAAAGTTATGTTTTGTATGTTATTTGTTATTATTAAACCTGCTACATTTATATAAATAGTCAAAATTCAAAAGTAAACAATCAAAATATGGTGATTTAAACATAAACAATGTTGGTTGAGTGAAAAGTTCCTTAGCGTTCATTAGGTTAATCAAGTTTGTCCTTTGAATTTAAAAAAGAATGCAATATTTGACAGCACCCTAAGCATTAATCATTTTTATTTAGATATTTTCATCAGCATACAGGTGATGGTGGGAGATGAAATCTCTCATTTATCTGCCTGTCACTTTAATAAGTGCCACAAGCACTTCAGGGTGTCGTCAAAGATGCAAGAGTGGAAATAAAGACACATTTGTTATTTATAGGCTTTAGGCTACACATAATTAGTATAATGTTAATTAGAAAGCCAAGAAAAACTCAAGCATCAGAGATGATTTTAACATGTTAGGGCATTTTACACACTATGTGGCACCGTTAAAGGAGAAGTCCACTTCCAGATCAACAATTCACAAATAATTTACTCACCCCCTTGTAATCCAAGTTGTTCATGTCTTTCTGTCTTCAGTCGTAAAGAAATTGTTTTTTGAGGAAAACATTTCAGGATTTTTCTGCATATAATGGACTTCATTGGTGCCCAGATTTTGAACTTCCAAAATGTAGTTTAAATGCAGCTTCAAAGGCTCTAAATGATCTCAGCCGAGGCAGAAGGGTCTTATCTAGCGAAACGATTGGTTATTTTTTTCGGAAAATACATTTTTTATACTTTTTAAGCATAAAAGCTCGTGTAGCACAAGCTCTGGGATGCACATTCACGACGCTATGTACTATAGAATCACGTCGAAAGGTCACACCGAACTACAGACCCAGTGTTTACAAAGCGAAAAGACTAAGGAAGTACAAGTTGTAAACGCTATTTACAAACAAAAAGGTACAACAATGTCCTCCTCTCAAGCTGTAGGAGAAAATAAGGTGGAGTTTTTCGCCATACTCAGTACACAGATGATGAACTTACACGTGATTCATAGGACTTCATAGAAGTTTGGATCATTTTACTGACTCGGACCTTTGAGTCTCGTTCAGCAAAATGAACGAATCTTTTTTCAAGTCATTTCGTTCATTTTAGCAAAATATAATTCAAATGTTACGTGTTACTTCCCTAACACATTGTAAACGTGCATTCCAGAGCCTGTGCTACAGGAGCTTTTGTGCTAAAAAAGTATAAAAATGTGTATTTTTCCAAAAAAAATGACCGACTGTTTTGGTAGATAAGACCCTCGGATCCTCAATCCTCAGCTGGGATCGTTTAGAGCCATTTAAACTACATTTTGGAAGTTCAAAATCGGGGCACCAATGAAGTCCATTATATGGAGAAAAATGTTGAAATGCTTTCCTCAAAAAACACAATTTCTTCACGACCGAAGACAGAAAGACATGAACATCTTGGATGACAAGGGGGTGAGTAAATTATTTGTAAATTGTTTTTCTGGAAGTGGACTTCTCCTTTAATCTGTTAATTTTCAGAGATGGGAAGTAACGAAGTACAAATACTTTGTTACTGTGCTTAAGTAGATTTTTTTCTGATATCAGTACTTTACTTCACTGTTTATTTTTCTGACCACTTTTTACTTTTACTCCTTACATTTTTACACAAATATCTGTACTTTCTAGTTCTTATATTTTTAAACCAGGCTCGTTACTTTAGTTTTAATCAGCATTTGGTGGATCACCATTCGATAACAAATCTCTAATAAATCACGGATCGGTTAGTCTTGACTGGCAACGTGATTCGGCTCGCACACGCTCCGCGTCTAAGCCAAACGGTTTCTATCAGAGTAATCATTGCAAGTGACTCGAGAATTGAGTGAAAGCGCCCGGGTGGATCAAAGACACAAAACTACTGACCTGTTCAGGACTTCAAGTCCAGGTCAGTTTTATCTGTAAACAGGCTGCTAAGAGCTGCTAGCAGTTTAATACTTAACTAAGTAAACAAAGACAAAACTACAGCAGTAGTACTATAAACGAAAACGGAACTAAATTTATATCATCATCACTCAAAATACTCTATGCTAAAGGACGTCATTATTATCTGCTGTAAAGTTGCAGTAGTAATTTAGCAAACAAATGGTATAAAACATTGTTTTGTAATACATTTAGAAGGAGCTAGGCCAGATAACAACAAAACCCTTATGAAAATCCATGGTTACTATAGTTAAACCATGGTAACCACAAATGAACCATGGTTTTGCTACGCTAACCATAGTCTAACCATGATATGTGTGGTAAAACTATTTAGTTAATTTAAAACAGTCTATAATTAATCTGCCTAATAAAACAAAAACAAACAAGCTAACAAAAAAACATGGTTACTATACTTTACTGTAATAAACCATGGTTAATTTTGGTAAGAGAAAAATATGACTCATGATAATGCAATAACATGTTCATAGGATTTTTCTGTAAAGATACTGTCATGATGTAATCATTTTTGGACTAATTTTGACATTTAGGCAATTTAGAAAATGTTGTTACTGCGAATAGAATATAATGAGGTGGTTGTTTTTCAACAAGTTAGAGACAGTTCTGCTCAGTACAGTAAATGGCTGATGGGAAAAGTGACAGCTACAAGAAAATTAGCACACAAATTGAGATGCAGAGAGATATCATGGAAAATGAAGAGACTGAAAAGGAAAATGGAAGTAAAGGTGCAGTTCAAGATAGAGCCTTTTTCTTATTTTGCACGGCCCCAGTCTAAGTTTTTAAACATATATTTAAATGTGATGGCCATACAAAAAATAAAAAATAAAAAATAAAAATAGGGTTGTCCATGGTTTCATAATGTGTTGTGGGTGTATGGATGAGTGTGATTTTTGTTTTTTTGTTTTTTTTTTCCTGCTCTCAGTCCGGTCCTTTTCTACATGGTGATTGTTTAGCCTTCATGCATTCATTAGCTAACAAATTTTACATGTAAGTCATTTTGTATTAGGGTACTTTTTACTTAAGTACATGTCTGAGCCCATACTTCTTTACTTTAACTTAAGTAAAAAGCGGTAGTCAGTACTTCTACTTTTACCAGAGTATTTTTGATCATGAGTATCTGTTCTTCTACTTGAGTGAAGGATGTGTGTACTTTTGCCATCTCTGTTAATTTTCATTGAGAGAGAGACGAAACGAAAATGAATGAAATGAATTTCTCTCATGTTAAACACTGCAGTGTCAGTGATTAATTAAAAGCGATTCCACTCTCAATAAATATAAAAATAAGTTGTCACCACCGAAATCGTGTAGCATTGGCACAACTCACACCGCCATCCATAAGGCTGTTGTCCAGCTACCGCGTATGTGTCACATGCCCCTCCACCATCTACAAATGATCTTAAAAGACATTTTAAAATCTTCTAATGACAAATACAATTTTTTTTTAACCTCTACACATCAAAGATATCCCCCAATGATGAAAAGCTGAAGTGTGAGGATACTTGAGCTCTTGAAAAGAATAGCGGCTCATGAAGTGACGCAAGCAGCAAAGTGATTGGCTGATAGTTAACACACATGTGACCCTGGACCACAAAACCAGTCTTAAGTATCACGGGTATATTTGTAGTAATAGCCAATAATACATTGCATGGGTCAAAATTCTAATTTTTTCTTTTATGCCAAAAATCATTAGGATATTAAGTAAAGATCATGTTCCATGAAAATATTTTGCAAATCTCCTATTGTAAATGCATCACAACTTAATTATTGATTAGTAATATGCATTGCTAAGAACTTCATTTGGACAACTTTAAAGGTGATTTTCTCAGTATTTTCATTTTTTGTACCCTCAGGTTCCAGATGTTCAAATAGTTGTATCTCAAGCAGATATTGTTATATCCTGTGCTATGTCCTGGCTGGTTTTGTGGTCCAGTGTCACATATTGTCTTGGACACAGATTTTTTTCTATTTCTTTTTAACACACATTTAACACAAAATTACACAAAACATGTTAAAGTAGTCATAACACAAAAATGAACGCAATTAACACATGCATAGCATTCCTTTTACAATGGTAAAGTATTTTTGCCCCATGTGGCGTTTGTACATTGTATTTTAATACCTTCTTGGCATGTTTTCCTCATTTTTAAAATTCTACATGCTAACTTGGTTGCGCACTTAAATTATCTGTAACTTAAATTGATATTTTATTATTTTAAAGTTTCATGTTTTGATAGAATATAATAGCTTTTGGTAAAAAAAAAATGGTTTGCTTATTTGCAGATTAATGCATATTAAATGTCTGCACTAAACTTATTAGTGCCGACTAGTTCAGAAATCAGTACTTTTTAAAATCAAGTGCTTTTGTACTTTTTCACTGAAGTAAAAATGAAAATGTAGTTATTAATACTTTTACTGGAGTAGTGTTGCATGATATACCGGTACTTAAAAAGTATTGTGATACCCCACGGTACAATTCCGCATTTTACTAGTACCGGTACTTTAAGAATGTATTATAATAAGAGCCGTATTTCTGCGTGTCTGTGTTAGTGAATGGCGCAGACGCGCAGTTTTGTTTACTAACATTACACACATACGTGTGCCGCTCGCTATGTTTTCAGCCTCTGCCGCCTCAATAAATGAGTACATGAACACATGAACAATCTCTAGAACTGCTCTGAGAGTCACTTCATGAGCATTTTACTGGTTCTTTTGCGGAAAACTGTCGTTATATAAAGAAGATCCTGAAGGTCTTCACAGCACCCTGTCAAAATAAAAGTTTGGTTTAACTTGATAGTCAGAAATATATTAACATGTTACCTAATGTAAAGATAGTACTACTACTAATAATAAAAATATTATTCAAACAATGTTTAAGGAATATTTACCAGAAAAAAAAATACTTACCAGAATTGATTTACCAGAAAATTGTAAATACACAACACAGTATTTCTGAAAAAAAAAAGAAGAAATAAATATCCTATAATAAATTAATTCTTTATCAAATCTAATTGTCCTTTATAAATTCATTAGACATTCTTTAGATTATTAAAATGTAATAAAACCATTAAAATAGAATCCAGAAAAATAATGGAAAACAGAGACTCAAACAAAACTGAATTTGAGAAAAATAATAAAACATATTTGATAGGGCCTTAAAAACATATAATAAAAAAAAAAATAATAAACTTTAAATATTTTAATAAATTGCTATTAAATTCTGCAAGCTTCATGATTTCAATTAATTAGACATGCTTTTTGATTTAAAAAAAAAAAATAAATAAAAAAAATGATGTAACCTTTAAAATAGTCTAGAACAGGGGTGGCGAACGTCGCTCCTGGAGAGCCACAGCCCTGCATAGTTTTGCTTCAACCCTAATCAAACGCACCTGAACAAGCTAATCAAGGTCTGAAGGGTTACTAGAAAGCAACAGGCAGGTAATTTTTAATTAGGGTTGGAGCTGAACTCTGCAGGGCTGCGGCTCTCCAGGACCGGAGTTTGCCACCCCTGGTCTAGAAAAATTAAAATGGAATTTGAGAAAAAATAAAACAGATTTCAAAGGGCCCTCTTTATTTCATTTGTGTCTTTCTTTTATTGTAGTTGTCCTTTAATTTGTTGCATCTAGGTTCTTATTATTAATAACAAAGATAAAATAACGACAAATGACTATGTCATGATATAAATTGTTGTTGTGAAATAAATTACTATATAGTGAAATAAGATTTGGCTTTATTATTTTATTTTGTTTTATTTTTTTTAAAGGGGGAGTGCTTTGCTTTAATAGATTAAAAAAATAAAAATCTATTATTCAATTACTTATTCAAAATCCTGGTGTTCTATTTTTTTTTTTTTCGTAGTACCGGTGCAGTATTAGTATGATATTTTAGTCTGGTATAGTATTGAAGTCAAAATTTAAATTTAGTAATTAATTTGTGTGCTTTGTTCACCACTCTCTCTATGTTATGTCCAGGTTGTTGGAGCACTGTCGACGGCACCGGTATCTTTCTCAGCCCGGTGAGGTGTTGACTCTTCTCTTAAGTAGTCTGCTGGAGAATCTGTTGGCTTACCGCACCATCACCCATGATGAGAGCCCCGAGCTCCGCATGAGCTGCACCGTCAATGTCCTGGTGAGAACCAGACCCTGTGAACTCAAACACAGCTGCAGTATTTATAAATATTCCTTATTATGTGCTCAACCTGCTGAAAAGACCAGTGAGGATCCAATCAGGAATGAAAGTTGCTTAGAGACTTTTATAAAGTCTGTGTCCGTCTCAGTATCTTCTCTCTCACATCCACAGAACTTTTACAAAGAGAAGAAAAGGGAGGATATTTATATCCGGTAAGTGTTTTAGACCATGGAAAGCTCTTTTCTTGTTGATGGCACAAGAATGGGATGCATGAATCTGTGCGTCTTGTGATCTTTCATTAGGTATTTGTACAAGTTACGTGATCTACATCTGGACTGTGAGAACTACACAGAGGCTGCCTACACCCTGCTGCTCCACGCTGAACTGTTGGAGGTTTGGACGTGCTGTTATTAACTGCAGATATAGCATGTAATACACTAACACTCAGAACTGTAGACACGGATACTCTTTACAGTTGTTTCTCCATTTGTTAAGAAACTGTCAAACTAGTAATAACACAATGGGAGTTTGATAGGTATGTGGTGAGCAAAAAAATAGGGCATTTAAAACTTAGATTTGATCTTTTTACTTGTACATTTACATGTATTCACAATTTGCTCCATTGACAAGGACATTAGTAGATTTTTTTTTCTGACCAAGCAGGTTCGGTCATTTTCAAAAACTAATGAAAGTCAGTTGTTATCCTCCAAATCTTCATAAAAGCCACACATTAAGCTTGTCAGTCCTCAAAATCGTATTATTCTGTTTAAAGTTTACTTAGTCTGTTCGCATTTGAATATCTGCACTGAAATACTTGTTGCCCTTGCAGCATGTGGCTTCATGTTGCGACATAGTTTGGTGATTATGAGATCAGTGAGATTAGCATGAGTGAGTTTTGCAATCTCTTTCTAGTGGTCCGAAAAGCCGTGCGCGCCCCACCTGATCCCGTGGGACGGAACTCAGGGGTGTACGCAACAAGAGCTGAAGGAAAGACTTTTTCAGGAAATAATGTGCAATCTGGACAAGGGCAAAGTATGTATGGATGTACATCTACATTCAATGTAAAGACATTTACATGCCATTTACACACGGTTCTTAGGGCTGTACAACTGTAAGGAACAGAAATGTTGCTATTTAAGTACAATAACATTCAAAAGTTTGGGGTTGGTAAGATAATTTAAGATTTTTAAAAGAAGGCTGCATTTATTTGGTTAAATGAAATAAGAGTAAAATTGCTAAATATTATTACAAATTTATACTATTTTTTATTTTAATTTAAGTTAATAAGTAAGTAATTTATTCCTGTGTTTTGCAAAGCTGAATTTTCAGCATAATTTCTCCAGTCTTCGGTGTCACACGATCCTTCAGAAACCATTCTAATATGCAGATCAGTGTTATTTTAGTATCATTGAGATCCTACTATT
Organism: Labeo rohita; assembly: GCF_022985175.1. Classification (NCBI taxonomy): domain Eukaryota; kingdom Metazoa; phylum Chordata; class Actinopteri; order Cypriniformes; family Cyprinidae; genus Labeo; species Labeo rohita. The sequence continues at coordinate 35,966,745 of NC_066876.1, read as the reverse complement.
TTTTTTATTGATATTAAATTAATTTTTGTTAATTTATGTACAGTGTTTATACATTTTAATTTTTTTAGTACTTCAGGTTAACCTAATAAAAAATAAGAAATACTGCCTTGGCAACTAGGTGAAATAATATTAATAATAAAAAAAAAAATATATATATTTTCTTTTTATATTTTCTTTTGTTTTAGATAATGTTTATTTTTTTAGTAACAGAAAATATTATTATTATTGTTATTATTATTATTTTAATGCTGGTTTTAGTTTTCTACTAACTGTAATAACCCTGATGCTGATTTGGTGCTCAAGAAAAATTCATTTATATATTTATTTATTTATTTATTTATTCATACATTATTTTATGAATGGAAAGTTTTAAAAGAAAAGCATTTATTTTTAAATACAAATCATTTGTAACATTGTAAGTGTCTTTACTGTCATTTGCGATTAATTTTTCAAAGTAAAAAATACATAAATGAATTTAAACAAACCTTGTGAAATATTACACCTAAAAAGAAAACTTTATTCTTTTATAAAGAAAAAAAAGTCATACTATAAAGGAAACTCAATGCAATAATTAATAATAATTAATTTGTTGCTATCAACAGGCTTTCTCATTCATTAGGCAGACTCTGAGCTTGTTCGTTTGTTCTTTTGTCCACAGATGTGGGAGAAGGCCATCGAGATGGCCAAACAGCTTGTTAAACTGCACGAAAACCAAATGTTTGACTTCATAGAGCTCAGCCAACTGCTGGTAAGACAGACGTGTCAGAATTCCCTATTGTTTCTTTGTTAGTGTGATCTGAAGGTAATGCCACAGACAAACCTCCGCTGAGCTTCTGCCAGAACAGGAGATGCTCTGTGATGTACAGACATTTTAGCGAGACGAACCTTGAGCTCGTCTCATTTCACGCGCTTCATCTTTATTGGCGTTTTGGGCTGGTAACTCATAACCCTGTCTGCTGGGTAGCAGCCGTCACTCTGCACAGGAAATAAACATAGCAATTTGCAAGCAAGAGGAGGAAGGAAATTCTGGTGTGATAACAGCTCCTGTAGCAGTTACACACTCTCCTCTCAGTTCTGCCCTCGGCTCTGTGAAGTTCTCACTCGGCAGCTGACTTCAATTAGATCGGAAAAATTTGCTGTTGGTGCTGATGAATTGGGTGGACAACAGCTTTCAACTTTTCCTCATCCTGTGGTTCTTAATGTGCTGTACATTTCCTTATTACTTCACTGATTTGAAATTGTTGTATAGCAAAAAGGGAATGTGCAGTAAAAAAAAAAAAAAAAAACATAATTTAAAGGAATAGTTCACACAAAAATGGAAATACTGTCATTTATTAACCCTCACATATTTTGAAGATTGTTGGTAACAAAACAGTTTCTGTTCCCATTGACTTTCATTGTTTTTTTCCTCCATAAAATCTTCACAATGTCTTTTATGTTCCACTACGGAAATGGGTGGACTGTCGCTTTAAGTATGTTTTAAAGGAACAGAACATTTAAAAAAACATTTAATTCTGTCATCATTTACTCAGCCCCTATGTTTTTTAAGTGGTTTTAGTTTCAACTAACTATAACAATCCTGATGCTGTTTTGGTGCACAAACATTTTATTTATTTAGTATTAATACAAAGTTTTAAAAGAACAGCATTTATTTTGAATACAAATCTTTTATAATGTTTTAGTGTCTTTAGAAAACTAATCCTAAGTAGTTTATTTTGTCTTTTTTGACGGTGCAAAAATAAGATATTTATTATAATGTTCAGGCTGCAAAAGTATTTCCATACATTTAAAGTCAACTGGGATGCTGTCAGACTCCATAAATGACAAAAAAAATCAGCATAAAACCATAAATGTAGTAAGAGTTGTTTGAGTATTATTTACAGTATTTATTATTATTACTTATTTTTAATAATATTTGTTAATATAAATATTTTATTTGTTTGATATCTGTTTTTATCTGCATAATTTCTCCAGTCTTCGGTATCACATGATCCTTCAGAAACCATTAGTGTGTTATTTTAGTATCATTGAGGTCATATTTTAGTTTTTATTAATATTAAATTGTATTTTTTGTCATTTCTATACAGTTTTTATTCATTTTTGCTTTAGTTTTTCCAGTACTTCAGGTTAACCTGAAGAAAAATAAGAAATACTGCCTTAGGAACTAGATAAAATAAAATTCATAATAAAAATAATACAAAAATATATATTTTTTAAATATTTTATTTTGTTTGAGATAATGATTATTTTATTACAAAAAAAAATATTGTTTTTTTTAAATAAATTATTTTATTTATTTATTTAACTGGTTTTAGTTTCAGCTAACTACAATAACCCTATTGCTGATTTGCCGCACAAACATTTTATTTATTTATTTATATTTATTTTTCTTCTTAGTGCTTTAGGTTAACCTGAAGAAAAATAAAATATAATAAATAAATAAATATAAAAAATAAGAAATGCTACCTTGGGAACTAGATTAAATTAATAATAAAAATAATAAAAAATAAAGTTTTTATATTTTATTTTGTTTTAGATAATGTTTATTTTATTTCAAGTAACAAATGATTTTATTTATTTATTTTTTTGAACTGGTTTTAGTTTCAACTATATATACTGACCATGATGCTGATTTGGTGAACAAACATTTTATGCAAAAATAAGCTATTTATTTTTAGGCTGCAAAAGTATTTCCATACATTTAAAGTCAACTGGGATGCTGTCAAACTCCATAAATGACAAAAACAGCATAAAACAATAAATGTAGTAAGAGTTGTTTGAGTATTATTTACAGTATTTATTAACATTTATTTTTTATTAATATTAATATTTTATTTTGTTTGATGCCGGATTTTATTTTTAATTTGATAGTTTTTATATTTTCATTTTTCATTTTAAGTTCAATTTTAAGTTTTTGAAGTTTTGTTATATGCTCATGTCATTTTTATTAGTTTTTGTTTCATAAAGCTTAAATTTATTTGTATTTCAGTTGTAGTCATTTTAGTACTTTAGTACTTGTGTTTAACTATTAGCATTTCTAATCCTTTAACATTTTCAAAGGGTACATTTTTCATTTTATAAAACTGTTATTCATTTCACTAATACTATAAAACATCTTTTCAGTAATTAAAATCTGGAAAAAAAGATTTAATTAAGAGTTAATTAAGTTAATTATCAAAAGCAGCACTGTAGTGCATACAAACTTCTATGTTATATTGTAAGAGCGAAATAAACCCTCAACGTTATCTCTGTATCTCTCGGTAGTCAAGAAATCACAATTGCAGTGCCACATATAACAACAAAAAAAGCCACACGGTTTGTGAGAGCCACATTTACACAGAAGCGTTCTGGGAACTGAAGGTTAATCATCTCCTTTTATGACTAATACATAGGTCTAAATTACAGGCTCTTGTGTGATCTAGAAATGGGTGAAATGATTCACAGAATCTCAAGAACATTCAAAATTATTGCAGTAATTGCGATTCTTCAGGGTTGCCACAATTAAAAGCGTTACATCATATCGAAAACAATTAATACCACAATTTCGCGATTTGAACATTTTTCTTAATGACTACTAAGACCTTGATTATTATTAACCTCTTAAAATAAGCTACTAAAAGGACCATAATTGTTGGTCTTTCCAAGTGAAGAAGCAGGGGTTAAGTGCTTTGATCAAAGGCGCTACGGGGGCAGATAACAGTAATTGAAGTTGACTAAAGCTTTTGTGTTTGCAGGATTATGTGCATTAGGGGTCAACGCAAGCTATGCATTGTGAATTTCTTAATAGAAATAGATGAATATTGGCGGATAATGGTGGATATTTAGATTTTCCTCACTTGAATGACTTCATTAGAATTGCAGTGCAGTTCACAGCCATCCCCGATTCACCTAAATAAGAGCGTCGCGAACACACATAAACTTCTCATTTTTTGTCGTACGGGTTTGAAATGACATGAGGGTGAGCAAATGATGACAGTGTTTTCATTTTCAGCTGTACTGTTCCTTTTATGCTTGACTTTTAAATGCCTCAACTGCAAATTCAAATGTGAAAACACCAGTTGTTTTTGTACACAGAAACAGCAGGCGCAGTATTATGAGAACATCATGCACGCAATGAGACCCCAGCCGGAATATTTCGCAGTGGGGTACTATGGACAGGGTTTCCCGACTTTCCTCAGGGTGAGTAATTTAGCATTTTTTAATGGCTTTAAAGAGGGACATGAATTTTAAACGACAACTTGGAAAGTTTTTCCTCCATTTGGTGCACAAGTGTCTAATTTTCTGTTGTTTACGTGGTGTGAAATCTGTAAACTGTGGATTAAATGGTGACACAAACATGCTGGCAGGGTCGGCTCGATGTTTGGCATTTCAGCATCAAGCGTTGCCAGTGGAAAACAGATATTTTGATTACAGCTTTCCCCAAAGAGCTCTCGGAGTAATTGGGTTTTAACAAGAAAATAATACTTTTGTTTTCACAGTCAGGGGTTTGGAAACCCTGGTGCTACACTTTTACAGATACGAGAGCTCCTTAGACGTCTAATGAAATGAATGAAAGACTCTCTGCATTTGTTATTGGTTGTGCATGCCAGATATCAAGCCATGGATATCACTCGAGTAGAGGAGGAAGCTAGTATGTTAATAACTAAAAGTTTCAGGAAACCATGTGGCCATTCATACTGTCTTCATCAGTTTTTACTTAATTTACACTGCTTGTTTCCAACAGAACAAAATGTTCATTTACCGTGGTAAAGAGTATGAGTGGCTGGAGGACTTCAGCTTGAAGTTGTTGTCTCAGTTTCCCAACGCAGTGAGGATGACCAGCACATCGCCCCCTGGTGACAACATCTGTAACTCAACCGGTCAACGTATCCTTGACCCTTAACCCAGCTAAATACTGATATTGTAGGCCAAATTGAGTAGAATATTTTTTATTTATTTGTCTTATTTATCTTATTTGAAATTATTTTTATATATTTTTTTATTTGTATTTAAAATGGTTGTTAAATGAAATACTGTAATGTTCAAAAGTTTAGGGTCAAACTAAGAAACTAATGTTTTTATTCTGAAAGGATGCATTAAATTGATCAAAAGTGACGTTAAAGACATTTAAAATAAAATTATTGGATTTTGAACTTATTTTTCTACATAAATATTGAGCTGCACAACTGTTTTCAACATAGATATTGTTTCTTGAGCAGCAAATCAGCATATCGGAACGATTTTTGAAGGATCATGTGACACTGAAGACTACTGAGGCTGAAAATTCAGCTTTGAGTCACAGGAATAAATACAATTTTGAAGTATATTAAAACAGAACACAGCTATTTAAAGTTGTAATAATATTTCTAATATTGTCATTTTAACTATATTTTGATCAAATAAATGCAGCCTTGGTGAGCTTATAAGATACTTCTTTCAAAAACACCAAACCTTTAAATGGTACTGTATATTTACATGCAGTATTTATGTTAATTATTTTACCAAAATAGGAGGGATCATACAAAATGCATGTTATTGTTTATTTGGTACTGATCTGATATTTCACGTAAAAGATGTTTACATATAGTCCATGAGAGAAAATTGAATTTATAAAAATTACCTGGGACAGGGACAGGGACAGGACTGGTTCAAAAGTTTATATCCCCTTGATTCTTAATACTGCTTTCTTACCTGAATAAGCCACAGCTGTGTTTTTTTGTTTAGTGATAATTGTTCATGAGTTCCTTGTTTGTCCTGAACAGTTAAACTGACTGCTGATCTTTAGAAAAATCCTTCAGGTCCCAGAAACTATTACAGAAGGTTCAAACACTCACTGACGCTCCAGAAGGAAAAACGATTCAGCTGGGGGGTGAAAACTTTTGAAATTTGAAGATCAGGGTAAATTTAACTTATTTTGTCTTCTGGGAAACATGTAATCATCTTCTACATCTTCTGTAGCCTCTGAAGGGCAGTACTAAATGAAAAAAATATGATGTTTACGCAAATTAAGAAAATGTACACATCTTCATTCTGTTTAAAAGTTTTCACCCCCAGCTCTTAATGCATGGTTTTTCCTTCTGGAGCATCAGTGAGTGTTTGAACCTTCTGTAATAGTTGCATATGAGTCCTTTAGTTGTCCTCAGTGTGAAAAGATGGATCTCAAAATCATACAGTCATTGTTGGAAAGGGTTCAAAACACAAAAATGCTGGAAAACCAAAGAATTTGTGGGACCTGAAGGATTTTTTGAAGAACAGCAGGTGGTTTAACTGTTCACGACAAACAAGGAACTCACAAGCAACTGCCACTAAACAAAAAAACACAGCTGTGGATCATTCAGGAACAACACAGTATTAAGAATCAAGTGTATGTAAACTTTTGAACGGGGTCATTTTTATAAATTCAGATATTAATCAATTGTTTTCTTTTGTAGACTATATGTCAACATCTTTTGTGTGAAACATCTTGTTCAGGTCAGTACTACATAAACTTCCCTCTTATTTTGGTAAAATAACATTTTGCAGAATTTGAAAAGGGGATGTAAACTTTTGACCTCAACTGTACTTGTGACACCATTGAGTGTCATTGCATTAGATAAAAAAAAAAAAATCGAACGCTTTATTTTAAAGGCTAATAACACTTTTAAGCAAAACAGGAATGTTTAGTTGCTGCTTGGCTTGATATTTTATTGAATGCAGTGGCAGACATTTTTAGTTGTTACTCTTTAACCACTACATTTAAAATACTTTTTTCTGCAAACTTTAAGATTCAAAGGTCCAAAATGATGCAGAAGTTTTTGCATCCAGTGCTCATTAAAATGCTTGCTTTGGTTGACCTACCAACTGCAAACTTGTGAACGGTAGTGTTTGCTCTTTAAATTAAACAAGTTTTGTTTCTGAATGCTGTTTGGGGCCAAATTACACAGAAATATGAACAGTTTTCTACCCTTAATCAATTCTTCGCAGATATTCAGTGTTTCACGGTGAAGCCTGTCTTAAACTTACCTTCACAGTTCAAGGACAAGGAACTTCCTGAACAAATCCTCAAGTATGAATCCACACACTCGTCACCACTCAGATCTCTAATAAATAATGCTCTTGTAGATCTTCTGTTGTTTTCTCAGTTATTACAGGACAAACGAGGTGGAAAAGTTCCAGTATTCAAGACCGTTCAGGAAAGGAGCAAAAGATCCTGACAATGAGTTTGCTGTGAGTTATGATTTATATTGTTGGTGTTATCGAAGTTACTGAAGTGCAGCGGTTGAGCGATAAGGCAGATGAGGATAATTAGGGTGCGTGAAAAAGCTGATTTCAGATTAGACTTGGCTGTTGTTTTTCTTATGACATTGTTGACATTATATATGCGTTTTAGCAATCTTCAGTTTGAAGTGTCAGACTCAAACCCTCTGAGTAAATGGCTGATGGTTTTCTCCGAGATTATTTGTGACCTGCTGAGGAAATGAATGCAGGGATCCCAGTCATGACAAACCTGAAATTTGCATCTGAAAAACAGGTTATTTCCAAATTTTAAAGGAGTAATTCAAATGCATCACGGAGGTATTTTCTTTCAAACTGTGAAAAATTAAATAAAATCATATTACATATTACTCAATGTGCACTTTTCCACATACTGAATAGTGATTTGGTCGTCGTCCTTTTAGAGGTTTCTACAAATTTAAGAGGTAAATAACAAAGGACAAAGCAGTCATTTAAAATGTTCAGATTGTCACCCCCTGATGATAATGATGAATTCAATACCTAATAACACTTTTAAAAGAGAGTGGATGCTTGCTAACGTTAAAGAATTGCCTTTTTCGCCAGTAAAATTGAATGTTGTTCTGATTCATGGAACCATTTCGCTGGCTTTCTACATGGGAGCCTGTAATTCAACCCTGTATAATTATTCATAAATGGAGATGATTGACCTTTAGATCTTGGAACCCCTCTGTGTAAATGTGGCTTTCTGCCTTTGACCTCACAGACCATGTGGATCGAAAGGACTACCTATATAACGGCGTACCGCTTCCCGGGTATCCTCAAGTGGTTTGAAGTGAAATCCATGTCTGTGGTGAGTCACTAAAACTGAACTTTAAAACTGTGTTGAAGTGTCAAATGTGTATGAACTAAATACTTATTTTAAAGATTTCACAAAATGTACCTTATTGTGCTCATTTCATTAGTGCATTTTACTGTCTTTGTCTTTCATCATATATTTTATCAAATTGTAATGACTTTTTCTGCCTCTGCAATAATATTTCTGCTGATGTAACAATATTTCAGTCTTTAGATAATGCTGTTTTATGTCTTTCTTATAAATGTAAACTTTCAAAAGTTTGACTTTTTTTCTCCTTTTATTTACTAGAATTTTTATTATGAAAATTATATATAATAATAATTATTATTATTATTATTATTTATTTTTTTTACAAATATATATTAATTTTGGTTTTATCTATTATATACAGTATACACTGTTTGGGATCAGTAAGATTTGTGATGTTTTTTTAAAGAAGTTTCTTCTGCACATCATGGCTGCATTCATTGGATTAAAAATACAGAAATCAGTAATATTGTGAAATATTATTGCAGTTTAAAATTATGGTTTTCTATTTTAACATACTTTAAAATATAATTTATTTTTGTGATGCAAAGCTGAATTTTTAGCATCATTACTCCAGTCTTCAGCGTCACATGATCCTTCAGAAATCATTCTAATACGCTAATTTATTATTAATGTTGAAAACAGTTGTGATGCTTTTTATTTTTTTGGAACCTTTTTTCAGGATTCTTTGAATAAAAAGTTAAAAAGAACCGCATTAATTTAAAATAGAAATCTTTCGTAACAGTATACACTACTGTTCAAAACTTTGGACGCAGTACATTTTTTTTGTAAAAGAAATGAATACTTTCAGCAAGATGTGTTAAATTGATACAAAGTAAAGAAATTAAGTTTTAATTTTTTTTTTTGTTTTATTGCTGTGATTATTGTTTTTATGATCATTCTACTGCTTCTTTGTGAATTATTGTTTTTATTATTGTTTTCTTGACTATTCTGCTTCCTTTTATGTAAAGCACTTTGAATTACCTTTGTGTATGAAATGTGCTATATAAATAAACTTGCCTTGCCTAAATAATATTTTTTATTTTTAACAGCATAGCTGAATAAAATATTAATAATATTTGCATAAATTACAATTATCAGTAGTGTATTTAATAAATTATTATTTAGGTAATTGTTCAGCAAGGCTGCATTTATTTAATCGACAATACAGAAAAAAAACAGTAATATTATGAAATATATAGGGCCCTATAAAATCAGTTTTATTTTTTCCCAAATTCTGTTTTATTTTTTTTTTTCAGTTAAACCCCCCTTACTTATGAAATGTTTTTTTCCATGCAGGATTCATATATAATAAGTCTTTTGCGGCTTAATGATTACAGATAGTAGTCCATATCGCGATTTGAGTTGTGTAATGACCTACTTTTGATTAATTAGTCCAAACTTTTATCAATTCTGTGACATTCCGCATTAAACTGTAAATTCTGTTGTTATGACTGGATTACGCGATTCTGTCCGCATCACGGAAATCATAGGGCCCTAGAAATATTATAACAGTTGCTATTTGAATACATTTAAAAATGTAATTTATTCATGTTATTCCATTACTCCAGTCTTTAGTGTCACATGATCCTTCAGAAATCATTCTAATATGCTGATTTGCTGCTCAAGAAGCACACAGTAGAAGTTTCTTGTTACTTTTGATTAGTTTAATGCATCTTTGCTGAATAAAAGTATTAATTTCATTCCAAAAAAGTAGTAAATGGTATTATAATCAGGTTTTAAAATCATAATCTGTCTAACGGTGTAACTCGTTTGTAGGAAGAGATCAGCCCTTTGGACAACGCAATAGAAACCATGGAGCTGGCCAATGAGAAGCTGAGTAACCTGGTGCAGCAGCAGGGGTGTGACCGCTCTCTTCCCGTGCACCCCCTCTCCATGATGCTCAATGGAATCGTGGACCCGGCTGTCATGGGTGGCTTTTCCAACTATGAGAAGGTCAGACATTCTCTTCTTCTGCTGCTTCTGTTAATTTTTAACCAAAAGAAATCAAGCCAAAATCAAGCTATCCACCTGCTAATGCTCAGCTGAATCAGTCAGATGTGCTCCACAGTTGCTCTGTACCTTTTCTCCTGGTCAGATATGAAAAATTGATGCGTGCCTGGAGGCTTTAGGTCTGCTGGAGCACCGGCTGATATTAATTGAAATTTTTGTTTCACCCCTCAGGCGTTTTTCACAGAGGCCTACATGAAGAAGAACCCTGACCACCTGGAACGCATTGAAGTCTTAAAACACCTGATCGCATTGCAGGTGACACTTCTGCAGTTGTGTATTGTGTTGAAATGTTTACACAATAAACTATATATATATATATATATATATATATATATATATATATTTACTTGAATCTATTTCAAATATAATTTATTCCTTCGATGCAAAGCTGAATTTTAGCATCATTACTCCAGTCTTTAATGTGACATGATCCTTTAGAAATCATTCTGTGCTGATTTGCTCAAAAAACATTTCTGTTTCTTATAAATGTTAGTCTTCATATGTCTCAAAAATGCAGTAAAAACAGTACAAATTCTGAAATATTATTACAATTTAAAATAACTGTTTTCAATTTTAATATATTTTAAAATGTAATTTATTTGTGTGATGCAAAGCTGAATTTTCAGCATCATTACTTCAGTCTTCAGTGTCGCATGATCCTTCAGAAATCATTCTAATGCGCTGATTTCCTTTGCTGTTGTCGGTTTTGCAGACAGCTTTGCTTAATACTTTTGTGAAAGCCATTTTCCAGGGTTCTTTGATGAATAGAAAGTTCAAAAGGAAAAGCATTTATTTGAAATTAAAAATCTTTGGGGACATTTTTAATGTCTCTGCTGTCACTTTTGATCAATGTAATGCATCTGAAATAAGCATAAAAACTGACACCAAGATGTTGTTCAAAAATTTTGACACCAAATGCTCAAAAACATTTCTACTTCTTATTATCAATATTGAAAACAGTTGTGTTGCTTAATATTAGGCTTTGATGAATAGACAGTTTAAAAGAATAGTATGTATTTATATAAAGTAGCAGTCTTTGCTAGATAAAAGCATTCATTTAAATAAATAAATAAATAAATAAAAAATGTCCAGAAATCTTAGTACTTATGTAAAAAGTAGTACTTATTCCCAGATGAAAAAAGTGCACTAAAATACACTTTATTTCATCTACTTAAAGTGCTCTATTTTCACACACTAATTTTGTACTTAATATACTAAAAAATTATTCTTTAGTACTTCTTAAGATAATCTTAAGAACATCTAACTGTGTTATTTTGAGACACCATGAATATAAACTAAAATGTGATTTTAACATACTGTTTCTGTATTAAAAATTTGTGTATAATTACCACTTGTTGTACACTTGAACCCATCTTCCAGACACTTAAAAAATCATCATACATAGAAAATAGACTTATGAATTATTTAAAATATAAGAATAATATATAACAAATATATACAAAATGTATTTATAATGTATTTCCCACATATTTGTATACATTAAATGACTGTAAATTTAATGAATGTGCATGTAAACACCCACAGGGTTTTACTTTTAATACATTTCTTCTGTATTTTTCATGAAAGTCCATTCAAATAAAACTGAAAATATATATGAAAATCCATCATAGCTCACTTTTAAGCAATGCACTTATAAAACACTTTATTTTTGGCTTTCTACACTAAAAAAATCAATTCAAGTGTTGGTGCTAATTAGTGCATTTATATTAAGTGTACTTAAATACTACAGTTGGGAAAATGTACTTATAACTAGTACATTAGATATGTATTTTTTAATAAAATCAAATGAATTTAAACTTAGGATTACTATTTAAAAGTCTACTAAGATTGAACTCATTTTTAAAGCATTCAAAGACCACTTTTAAGAAACACAAATTAAACTTTATTTTTGAGGTAGTATGCTTTATTTCAATGCACTAAAAATATATTTAAGTATTAGTGTATTTAATATACTTTTTTAAGTGCACTTAAGCACTACTGAAGTGTATTTATAGTGTATAACTTTTGCAATTTTATTTAGCACAAAAAAATTTGAATGAACTACAAATGTACTTGCTTGTACTTGAGTATTTTTTTTAAGTGCATTTCAGTATACTTTATTTTTTACCTTGGTTAAATAACCCTGTTGTTTTGGTTATCTTTGGATTTGGATTTTTATTCTTTATTATTACTAGAAGCTTGTATGTACTAATGCAAAGCAAATTTAACCTTTAACACGTGACATCTGAAAATATAGTAGCCAACATTTGAAGTGGATCAAAAAAGTTCGTCAAAGTTGTCTTAAGACAAGAACAGGTTTTAGGACAACTTTGATGAAAGGTTTTTGATCCAGTTCAAATGCTGACTACTGTATGTCTATTTCAAAATCTCTTGCCACATTCATACCATTCTACTGTATGTTTTGTCATATTGAAATCAGATACTGTAAAAGCATCAAAGTCTTAAATTCATTGCATGTTGAATTTTTAATGTTGAAAATACTTTCATGTCTGTTCCATCTCAGGTTCCGCTGCTTGATGAGGGGATCCGGATCCACGGAGAGAAATCCACGGAGCAGCTCAAACCCCTTCACAACAGACTCGTCACCTGCTTCCAGGACCTGCGTGCTAAAGTGGAGAAACTCTACGGTGTCATTACTCTAGTGAGTCTGATGGATTTGACTCTAAAGGAGGGATTTGTGAGAAACAGACCTAGGGTTTGCAGTTTCTGGGTGGAAATCTTTTTAGATCTGAGGAAGTGATTCATACGGGATATTGTGCGACAGTTTCTTTGAAGGAGTTTTGAAATCAGCTAAGACAGTACAAGGTTTGGTTTTGTGAGACTGTAGACTACATGAGGGAGGACAGATCTGCTTTGATGAAGTGACTGTTGTCTGTGTGTGTCAGGTTTTTGCTATGCTTGCAGGTTGATTTGTTCCCCACAGATGTATTAAAACCCACAATTTTTAGTCGCTTCATTAGGAAGTTTTTTTGGTGTATGCCAGATGTTTGGTCCTCAAAAGTAGGAATATTTTAAAGGATTAGTTCACTTCCAGAACAAAGATTTACAGATAATGTACTCACCCCCTTGTCATCCGAGATGTTCATGTCTTTCTTTCTTCAGTCGTAAAGAAATTGTTTTTTTGAGGAAAACATTTGAGCATGTTCTCCATATAGTGGACTTCTATGGTGCACACGAGTTTGAAACAAAATGCAGTTTAATGCAGCTTCATATGGTCTAAATGATCCCAGCCGAGGAAGAAGGATCTTATCTAGTGAAATGATCAAGTATTTCAAAGAGTAGCGTCACGCAGTTTCAGCGTTATGGACGTGACATTCGCAGTCAAAACCTGAAACATAAATTCTCATAGAATGTATTCATTACCAATAACTTGTACCATCTATTTACATTTTTCTAAACCCCCCGAAAATAGTGTCCAGACATCAGAAAAGTATCAGTATAAAAGCAACAATATCTGCCGGATGGAGAAAGGTTGGCTTATCATAAAACATATATAGGCCTTTTTTTTCTTCAGTGAATTTGTTTGTTTCTGAGGAAAAAAAATCAATGTTACGGACGTGACAATTCCGAAAGCGGAATTTATCCAACTCCGGAAATTCGTATAAAATGCTTTAAAAATGGAGACGTCTAGGTTATTTAATAGGGCTTAACTAGTCGTTCATTTAAGAAATTATTAACTTATTGCATGTTTATATTAAAGCTAATAATCCAAAACGAATCTTAATATTTTCCGTGCTCAAGCACGCGCATTAAGTTTGCCACAAAGCACAGACAAATGTCGCCTAATGTTTATGAATGTGTAGGGAATAAAGGATATTTTAATTATTTATTCATAAACTAATGTTTATGTGTCCTTGTCGGCTGCAAAGATGAAATATACAATGCTAACTATCATCTCCAGAGTAGCCTACTGGACGCACTTTTAGAGAGAAATGCAACCTTCATACAGATTTCATAATCAGGGGGTATTTGATTTTGTTTTGAATTTGTTTGCTTAAAAGTAGACATTTTAAACTTTCTATAGATATATTTCTCATGTCTGTGATGCAGTCATACGATGAATTTTGGTTCTTTTTTGTGATGTGCTACAGAGACAGAGATGGCTGAAAGCACATCCTGTTAGTTCTCATTCGTCTACAAAAGCGACATTTGTTGTTGTTATGAGTTTACAGAAAGAGCTCATTTGCATTTAAAGAAACAACTCCTTAAAATGAGATGATTTTTGCAAAGCTTATTTTGACAAGGTAAAAAGGGTGTTGTTTTACAAAACCATTGAGAATTTTTAATCAAAGTATATTAGAAACCTTTCATTAAGACCCTAAAGAGTCATATCAACTTGTGGAAAATGGGCATCCGATGATCCCTTTAAAAAAAATGTAATGTTTTAATGACTAATTTATGGCTTAAATAATTAAGATAGGTACAAAATAGGTTAAGTAAAATGTGCTGAATATATTATATTGTACAAATGTTTCTAAAAATGACAAACATTATTTGCATCATGCAGTGATACGAAAGAAGATAAAACAAGATGTGTAATGAAGAAAAATATTTAGACAAAAATAAGAAAAAGAAAAAAATGAATTTCTTACGGCTTTCTTGAAAGCTGTATGATCGCAAACACATTTGAGAAACTGTTACACAAACGGATGTAAATTATTATTAATAACAATAATAATAATAATAGCACCTTGAAAATAAAAGCAGTGCGCTTGTATTGCGTGCACCTAATTACAACTATTTGCGATTGACTTTTGTCACCATTTACCTCACATGGGCCAGTCAAGGATAGCCAGAGGGCCGGATGTGGCCCAGGGGCCGTACGATGTCCAGATCTTAGTTAGGGTATGACGAAAAACTCCCATCTGATTTTCTCCTCCAACTTCAAAATCATCCTAATTCGCTATTTTACCTTTTTTTTTGTAAAGGGCGTTTGACCTTTTTTTGCACGTTCACTTTGTAAATACTGGGATGGTACTTTTGCAGCGATGTAGGACGATTTTGGAGGGGAGAGGATTAGATGGGAGTTTTTCAACATACACTAACTGTATTGAACCAGAGTGCACACTGTACACATGCACATTACAGAGCTAGACTAGACAAGTATTTGAGGTTAAAAAGTATATAAGTTGTAATTTTTCTTTGAAAATAAGCATTCGTTTCGTTGGGTGAATAAATTATCTGTAAATTTTTGTTCTCAAAGTGGACTAATCTTTTAAAGATGAATTTTGTAATTATTTTGATGTTAAAACACTTTCTCCCATCCCAGTGACAACTAAGCAGTTATAATTAGATGGCACATAGCCCATCCCTTAATTTGTGCCCTAAATGCAAGAATTAATATTAAAATCTTATTTGTTGTGCAGACGCGTGCTATTGCTTATTACTTTAAGCAATTTTTACTAAGCAAAAATCCCACATGCCTACATTACAGTTCAAATGTTTAACGTTAAGATTTTTTTAAAATTTTGCATTAATGGTGCTTTTATGTAATTAAAAATCTAGCAAAAACAGTAATACTGTGAAATATTATTGCAATTTAAAATAACCATTTTCCATTGTAATATATTTTAAAATGCAAATTATTTCTGTGATGCAAAGCTGAATTTTCAGTATCATTACTTCAGCCTTCAGTGTCACATGATCCTTCAGAAATCATTCCATTATGCTGTTTTGCTGATCAGGAATCATGTGTTATTATTATTATCAATGTTAAAACAGTTGTGCTGTTAATATTTTTGTGGAAACTGTGATATTGAACAAGACAGGTCTTTTGTGGCATTGTAAATGTCTTTGACAATTTATGAATTTGATGCATCCTTGTTGAATATAAAAGTATTATTCTTACTAGGGGTGGGGCAGAAATTACATACTTCATCTTTAATGGGGAGACGAAGTAGTGCCAAACTTGCATTTATAAATGCTAAAAGTTAAGATTTTGGTTGATCTGTTTGAACTGAATTGCAGTAGAACTCGGTGAGATCCACATATGCTCTAAAAAGAGACCTGTTTGTTGTGCTCGTGTATTTCCAGCCCTGCTCTCTGACAGAGAAGAAGAAGAGTCGCGTGGGGTCGGTGGTGATGCCGTACATCATGTCCTCCACGCTCAGACGGATGTCCACCATCTCCAACGCCTCCTCTGGACACTCCAGCGGCTCGGGCTCCTCCGACGGAAACTCCTCCAGACCTGCTTCCCAGGAGTCAGTATCCACTGTGTCCTGTTGTCTCATTCCTAGAAATACATTCGCTCATTTTCAGCACCGCAATGAGGGCTAATTTGCCACAGTACAGAGATCCCGTGGTCATGGAAAGGTCACGGACTGATTCCGTTTCCCATGTAATTACGCTTTCTGCTAGTGGACAAACATGACATTAATCCATTTAACCTCTGTATTTAATTGGCTCTTGTAGGTGCTGGATAAGTGGGTTCTCGTTAAACAAGTCCTTAATTACCATTAACTCCCCAACAATTTAGATAACCTATTAAAAAAAGATAAAAAATTCAGAAAACCTAAGCTCAAATCTGAAAAAAAGTAAACGTAGAGAAAAAGAGTAAATGACAACCTTAACCAGTTCTCACTGATCAGCCTGTTTCCCCTTGAGTATTTGCAGATGAAATGATCCCAAATTAGTCATTCGTAACTGGTCAGAACACTTGCATTATAGTTTTTTTGCTGCAAAGTCATTATTGTGATTGAATGATGCCTAGTGGGAAAGAACGTGAAAAGTGCAGTTTCCATTTTTCTTTCTTTTGTGCCTGATTTGACGTCATCAGAGTCTGTGCTTTTATTGCTGAGAAAATATTCTTGGTAATTAATTCTTAATTACTATGACTAAATTCTTTTAATTTTTAATTAAGCCATAATATAGTTTATGTATGGCCATTTCCCTCGCTGAGATGGAAAATGGAAAAGTCAGAAGGGGAAAAATTAAGAGAAAGTAAAATTAAAAGAAAATTAGGAGGGAAAATTAGGTATTTTCATTACAGCCTCTTTACATCTAACATTAATGTGTGTGTGTATGTTTGTGTGTGTGTGTGTGTGAGTATCTAGCTATGTTTTGCATTATTTACATATTGCATGAGTTTCTGTTGTAGTAACATGACAAACATTTCTGTTAAAGATGCAAATTTGAATATCTATTGAATATATATATATATGTGTGTGTGTGTGTATAACAATAACTTAAACTATGGAACATACTGTAAAAGGAGATCATTTCCACAAGAAAAGTTTGAAATGACATGAGGTTGAGTAAATGATGACAGAATTAATTTTTTGGTGAACTATCCTTTTAATATTTTTATATTTTTTTTTTTTTTTTTTTATGAAATGATACTCTAAATAAGAAACAAAATCTGCCAGCAGGTGGTGGTAAATGTCTTAAAGAGTCATTGATTTAATCATCTGATTCGTTCAAATGGCTTTAATTCTTTAATTTAAAAATCATTCAGGCATTAATTCTTTATGAATGGGCTTTTGAATCATTGGTTCACACGATTCATTCAAAACATGGATTTATTCGGAAACTAAACACTGCTGTGTTTTTCGGAGAAGCGCAACAATTCTGCTATGGCTTCAAAAGTAATATGTTGTCTGCAAAATTGAGCAAAAATACATAATATTGTGTTTAAATTGTAACACAGTATCAACTTCTTTACTGAACTGTTGTATAAAATCACATCATCACATCTATCACAGCTTGTCAGCAAATCAGCACTCATGTCATATGGCTCTTGCTGCCCGTGTGATATCATACGATATATATATATATATATATATATATATATATATAAATAAAATAAATAAATATAAATATATATAAATATAAATATGAGACAAAATACAGGGACATTTATATATATATATATATATGCTGATGTTTATTTAATGTACATATAATTTTGTTTATATAATAATAATAGTACTATTATTTTTTTTTCCCAATTCATTTTTTTTTCATATTTATTTACATTTTTTATATATATATATATATATATATATATATATATATAAAGTGCCAGATTTATAAAACAGTCACAGCTAAAATGGGATGCTTAGACTGTTACAGACTGACATAATTGGAGAGTTTTAGAATAAACATTATTTAAATAAATTAAAAAAAATGTGTTCATGTCCTTGAGAAGAGTTTAGAAAATCTTATTGTTTCCTTCTTTGCATTATAAAACTTCAGGATTAAATTTAAAACAATGGTAACAATAGTTTGTACTTTTCTATTGTGACTGTATTATGAGAGTCGGAAGCAGCTGGACTCAATGCATATCTCTTCTAATTGTAATGTTTCCAGTTATGTTTGAAAAACCTCTTTTGTTCACTGACCTTCATTTTATATGAGTGCTTTTAAAGTTAACATTTCTGTTTTTAGCATATGTGTTCTTAAATGCCAATCAAGTGTGTATATCATATAAATAAGTATTAATTACCAAGACAGGCAGCTGAGAGAATAAGACACAGATCTCAGAAGAATCTTTCAAGAATAATTGTGTATATATATATTAGGGTTGTGCAACAGCGGTCGAGTACTCGAGTACTCTGCCGTGACAGCGATGATCAGTCATGATAACGATGATCGTGAAACTTTTTTTTTTTTTTTTCTCCTGATTGGTTGGAGCAGCACTTTGGGTGGCACCCTGAGCTCTAATTGTTTAGCATGCAGTCCAAAATATTGACGTGAGAAAAGAGAGAGATGCATGGCTTCGAAGTCACGTAGTGATGTGTGGGTTCGCTACATGCATATCTGCTTAATCTATTAGAATGCGTTGGAATATTAACATTTAACATGCTGAATGTGCTGCATATTACCATATTGCAAATTGCATATTAATTATAATTTTTTTTTTTTTTTTTTTTTTAATACTGATTTAATGTTAAAGTAATGCAGCAGTGCTTTTTTAAATCATATTTGTTCAACAGTATGCATACTACAATTTCAGTTGTTTTTGGAATACGTAGGGGTATGAAAGCGCATCACAGAGCTCGCTTGCTCTCTCTCTCTCTCTCTCTTGCTATAGCGCGTAACTTAAACTTCACTGGCATTTCATGAACACAGCATTCTAATTAGAACTTTACAGAATGTGAAATCTACAGTAAATTATGTCTGATTTCATTGCAGTTCACTGTCATGAAAGGGCAACATGGAGCTCTAAAGCATGAAACAAAGTTCACTGGCATTGTTTGTGCAGATAGTTGTAATGTTACGTCTATGCTATGTATTGAAGTTATCTGATTAATATCATAGTATGTGTCAGAACAGACTTAAGTTGGTATTAAGTCACTCTTGGGATGTGTTGGGATATTAACATTTATTACATGCTGAATGTGCTGCATATTGGTTTCATGCTCAAATGCTGTGCCCAGTATTGACTGAGTTTTTTATGATGGTCATATTGCTTTTAGAGATGTTTTTGTTTTTTGTTTTTTTTGTTTTTTTTAATACTGATGTTATAATTAGAGGTTGACCGATGTATCGGTTTTGCCGAGTTGATTGGCGGTACTATCGGTTATCAGCAAAAATCCATCTGATAGTTTTTCCGGGTTGGGTCCGTTGCTGGAACGGCTGAGAAGGTCGTCATTATACAGCGAAGTCCCTATAGTCTTTGTTATACAGCATGAGAGTGTGGCGGAAATCACTGACAGCACGTGCCGTTTGTTTAGACACGTGACACTGCGCTTAAAACATTGACAACGAAACGGTGTGTACAGTATACTGTAGTGCATGTTTTCATGTCATTACTAAGCGATGAATTTGTTGACTAGATGCTGCATTAGTGGAGAAAGGACAGCAGTATACTTTTGCCGTTTGGTGATCAAATAAAGTCTTGTAGACGCCGCTTGAATTGAACGCGACGTGTCCAGTGTGTGCGATACCGGATAGCTGCGAGTTCTTCTTGACACTGCGCTGCACTTTTCCCGTTGTGTGACTAACATATTTTTATATTTTGATTAAATAACCACAAATGTTCTAGAATAGAAGCAGTTAAATTGTGAAAGTACACAATATCCATATGTATGCCATTTCAATACTGTGGCCTTTATTTAAAGATGGTCATCTTTAGCTTGATTGTTGATGTAATGGTTACACTTTACAATATCCATTTGAGTCCATTTGTAACATTAAGATTGATAAAAGCTGTAGAATAGAAGTATTGTTACTTGTTAGAGTTTGATAATTTCAGCATTTACAGATATATTTAAACATTTTTAGTTGCTTTTGTTAACATTAATGAACAATGAACTAACTGTAATGATCTATATATATATAATTAGTATTAATATTTTTATTCATTTACAAAGTATGGTTCTGTAGGCAATTTTTTTTTAATAGTAGAGCACTATTCATTTTCTGTTCAGTATCCATTTTAAAAACTATCGGTCGATTAATCGTTATCGGCCAGTGTGGACCAACCTAGTCATCGGTATTGCTAAAATCCAATATCGGTCGACCTCTAGACCTCTAGCAGTGTTTTTTCCGTCATATTTGTTCAACAATAGGCATAATTCAATTTGTATGGTTTCGAAAATGCGCAGGTGATTTATGGAATCACTTAATGATGTAGATGAAACTATAGCACAAATCTGCCATGAACATTTATAATGGTTAACTGTATGGAAATCTATAGAAATTCTGTCCTTGCCCATGTTTCAGCACACTGTTATAAAAGTGCATCATGGCGGGAGCTCACTCGTTCACTCTCTCTCTCTAGCGCGTAACTTAAAGTTCGCTAGTTTTTGCATTCTTTTGTGCAAATACAAGTTGTAATGTTACCAAGTTCATAGAATGGGCTTCAGTTTATTGGCATAAAGTCACTCTTCACCTCAGGCAGCTATTACTTTTTATTTGCTTCTTTATTAATAACATTGCTGCATCATAATCATAATCTAACAGTGTCCTAATCATGTTTTCATAGACAGGTTTTCACGTCATATTATTTTTAACACTCATTTTCTTAACAGTCTTCAGAGTTTTTTTTTTTTTTCATTATATCCATTATGACCATGCCCCGCCCCTGATTACTCGATTAATCGCTTTTGAAACCTATCGATAATCAAAATGAGAAATTTCCTAAAATGCCCATCCCTAACATATATTGAAGTGTCATTTCCGGTTGCTATTTGGAGGCTTCCACTTCTGCATCACTCAACCCACAAGTGGCTTACTTATAGTCTCTGCGCATTAAAATGAGATAGGAAAAAATACAAAAAATGTGTTGTTAGAGCAGATTACAAAGCTAATACACAACCAGGATGTTGTTGTACAGAGGCGTAATACATGGAAAGACATGCTCAGAGGATTTGTATAGGTGTGCAAAAGGTTTTCATCTGATTGTCTCTTTTTCTCTCAGTTCGCTGCTCTCCCGTGTGAGCGACAGCAGGGCTTCGGTTCTGTCTCGCTCGGAGGAAGATAATCGGATAAGTAAAAAGAACAGGAAAGAATGGAGCATGAGCAAGTCTCAGGTCTTACTGGAGCGACCCGCTGACAAAGACGAGGTGCTTTTGTGTTTTTTTCCTCTGTTCTTGGCTGTCATTGAGCTGTTCATAACAGTGACCGTTCTCTGATGTTGATATGTGTCATTTCATAGTGAAATTGGAGAATTGAGTTGAATAAATCGGAGGAAAGAATATATTTAAAGTGGTCAAATTTAATATTTGGAGATATGATTCATTTTATATGCTGTCTGTGTGGTGGCAGATTCCTCCAGAGAAGCAGCCGAGGCCTAAAAGTCTGACGATAGGAGACCGGAGACTCACACTGTCGCTGTTTCATGGAGAATCATCCAGTTTGAGTTTACACAACCCTCTCAGCCCTCTGCCTGCCTCGCCACACACACCACGCAGCTCCAGTGAGTGCACAACCACACATCTGACACCAACCGAGATGATTGTATTTTTTTTTTTTTGAGCTATGGTTTTTCTTTACCATGGTGCATGAAAAGGGTAATGCTACCATCAGTGTACCATGGTGCTGCAGTACTTTTTCTTTAAAATAGTTTTCAGTATACGCTGCTTTTAAGTTTGGGTATGATGTTGGAAAGAAGTCTCTTACAAGGGTGCATTTGTTTAATAAAAAGTACAGTGCGAATATTATACTTTTTATTACTCTTATATTTTTATTATGTATGCTATTATATAATATTATAATATTGTGAAATATTATAAATAACTTTTTTCTATTTGGAAACATTTACAATGTTTTAATTTACAAATGTAATTTATTCCTGTGATAGAAGCTGAATTTTAGCATCATTATTCCAGTCTTCAGTGTTACATTATCCTTCAGAAATCATTCAGAATCATTTGCTGCACAAGTAACATTTCTTATTATTATCAGCATTGAAATCAGTTGTGCTGCTTCATATTTTTGTGGGAATATATGTTCACACTACCGCTCAAAAGTCTGGGATCAGTAAGACTTGTAATGTTTTTAAAAGAAGTCTCTCATGCTAATCAAGACTGCATTTATTTGATCAAAAATACAGAAAAAAACAGGAATATTGCCAAATGTTTTTACAACATAAAATAATGTTTTTTATTTAAATATACTTTAAAACAGATTTTATTCTTGTGATGCAAAGCTGAATTTTTCATCAGCTGTTTCTCCAGTCTTAAGTGTCACATGATCCTTCAGAAATCATTCTAATATGCAGATTTATTATTAGAATTATCAATGTTGGAAACAGTTGTGCTGCCAAATATATTTTGGACCTGTGATTCTTTTTTTTAAGATTTCTTTGATGAATAACATGTTAAAAAGAACAGCATTTATTCAAAATATAAATATTTTCTAACAAAGTGAATCTGTGCTATCACTTTTTATTATTTTAACACATCCTTGTTGAATAAAAGTATTCTAATAAAAATGGACTGACTTTTAAACAGTAGTGTAAATTATTAGAAAATATTTCTATTTTAAATAAATGCTGTTCTTTTTAACTTTTTATTTATCAAAGAATCCAGAAAAAAGTACCACAGGTTCCAAAAAAATATTAAGCAACACAACCGTTTCCAGCACTGATAATAAATCAGCATATTAGAATGATTTCTGAAGGATCATGATTTTAGAAGTATATTAAAAAAATATTTAATATACAATATTTTATATTGTAATAACATTTTTCAGTATTATTCTTTCTTTTTTTTGATCAAATAAACATGTATATGTATATGTATATGTATATGTGTATGTATATATATATATATATATATATATATATATATATATATATATATATATATATATATATATATGTGTGTGTGTGTGTGTGTGTGTGTGTGTGTGTGTGTATATATATATACACACACACACACACACACACACACAGATATATACATACATACACACACACACACATCTTTATCTTTTCCGAATTTCCGAAGACAATCATCATGATTAGCTGTTCTGTAATAAGTGACAAGAGTGAATTAAATAATAGGATACAAATGGGCTGATTAGGTCAGAGCAGTGTGCTGGCCAGCTTGTCCCTAGACACAGCTGTAATAACTTTTACCTCAGAAGATATTGCTGCTTAATTTAGAGAAGATTAACTTTTCCCTTATTTTTTCTTTATAACCTGAGAATGTGGTGACACATACCTGGGGTTACGCTGCCTAAACAGTGCAGTGAAGTATAGTTTAAAAGGTTGCGGTTTGGCTGTACGCATACACTGAGCCTCTTCAGACAGCTCAGACAGTAGTGCTTCAACGGACGAAAACACAAACAATTATGTCAAAATGCATGGTTTTGGCAAGTTACCTCGTAAACATAGTCCTAAATGAGTTATAAGGTCTTAAATAACCGTAAAGAGTTCGGAGAAAATATGACATGTGTCAGTTCCGCATCGTGCATCAGGTTTTAAAGAGACAAGTGCTGAAGTGAAACCTACTTAAGACTGTCATTGATGGAAATAAAAAGAACAAAAGAAAACAAAAGCATATACAATTTATAGTTTATGTGCAAATTGTTTTAAAATCGCTTAAATTAAACTTTAACTTATAGCATTTATACATAAAATGCTTTCTATATATATATATAAAGAGTACAGATGCAAAACCAGCTAAAAGCCATCTGAGATAATGATACTGAGTGAATGCTCCTGACACAATGAATATGTCCATCAAATACTTTTACTTCAAACTCGCTACATTCCAGCCTCAGCCTGATCCGAAGTACCAGTACTTACATAGGAAC
Source organism: Labeo rohita (assembly GCF_022985175.1). Taxonomy (NCBI): domain Eukaryota; kingdom Metazoa; phylum Chordata; class Actinopteri; order Cypriniformes; family Cyprinidae; genus Labeo; species Labeo rohita. Next base: position 35,942,429 of record NC_066876.1, on the reverse strand, counting down.
CTATACAAAGTAGCCAAAAAGAAATGCTCATTTTAAAGAAATACATCAGATGGATTTAGAGGCTTTTGCATCTGAACTCTTCCCATTACGAGGCGATATTTGACTCCTTAAAGTGAATTACAGGGGAATTTTGTTTTTACCTTTGTAATGGCATTTTTTAACTTTATTAAAAGTATGTCATCTTTTGTCAATTTTTTTAAAATAGATTTTATAAGCTTTTTTAAAATGCTTAATTAAAACAACAGAATAAGAACAAGTTACCAATCAGATGAAATCAGTATTAACCAAATTAATTTGTACTACAGAGGTGGCACAGAACAACACAAAAGTGGCTTGTAGGTGTATTTTCATTTGTTTAATGAGGCTCAGAGGTGGAAGAAGATACTTTAAAAATTAAACTAAAACTGCCAGTAGGTGGTGGTTTTAATTACTGAATCATATTCATTTGTTTCCTTCGAACGGCTGATTCATTCAGGAATAAAGCAAGTGACTGTCTTTATGAATGGGTAATTGATTAATTGATCCACTAGATCCATTTAAAAACACACCTTAATTCATAAAGGAAACACAGCTGTGTTTGAATGGAGATGCGCAGTAGCTCAGTTGTGACTTTGTTTCTACGAAATAGAGCAAAATCAGGCAATAGTGTTGTAGTCAGACAATGTTAATCACTTAATATTAACTTCCTGTTTATTTAACTGTTGTATTAAATCAGTATCTCATTTACAAACTCCCTTAAAATCATTAAAAGCTGTCGCTCATCTTAGTTCATCGCGTTCTCATGAAGTTCCATTATAATCAACGAAGCTCTCTACACTGCACAGTGAATCTCTTATTTACACTCTCACTACACTTTGTTTATGAAAGGATTCTCAGATATGTCTGTGATACATTACTCAATGTTGAAAACTAGGATGCGGGGTGTATTCAAAGTGCCGCCTTTACTGTTTATAGTGCATGAAATGGTGCGCTGTGATTGGCTGAGCAGATGCATCGCATTTTGCAGAGAAGGGAGACTGCCGTTTGGCGGTTTGGAAAAATACGTATGCACTAATATAAATAAATACACAGAAGATCATGCAGAACACTAATCCTGCTAATGACACATCTGTATAAACATTATGAAACCTCAAATTGATTATTGTCCTATAGGTTACACGTGTCTCCCGAGCGAGAGTGACTACAGCACACCGGACATCACGAACACCCCTCCACCAATGCCACCCAAAAAACACCCTCACGAGAGCGAGAGCATCTATAACTCCACCTTTGACGTAAGACACAGCATGCACAGTCTGCACTTGGAAAACAGTTTACATATTAGCAGTACATTTACACTTTCTTTTGTACATTTGTGTTTTGAGCTGAAGACAAAAGTGTAAATTGTATAGGATGCTAAAATGCTTTTTCTTTTTTTATCTCACCCGTAGTTCACACCTCCTTTACCCACAAAAGTTGAAAACAAGCCTCCACCGCCTCCACCCAAAACACGCAAGTCCATGTTTCCCACCTATGAGAGCAATCCACAGTAGACACACTCCGGTTCTCCTGAATCCAGAAGCAGACGCCCGCGGTACTGTGTCTCAGATAATTGCGTGCTGTGAAAAACACTTCTAAACGGTACTCGTTCATCTTTTTAAAAAATTCAAAGCTGAGAGATTATTTGTCATGGTTATCTGATTAAACCTGTTTATAATTCATTTTGGTAGCAAAAGAGCAGTCTCATCCTGATAAAACATTTTTTTTTTTTGGAAATGGACCTCTAGTGTGTATTTATTCATAACTGCTGGGCAGGATCGTGACCAAAGGTTGGTTGGTTGGTTGGCTCAGCCTCACATCCACTGAATTTGTTTTTCTCGACCTCTATCTATGCTATATAAATAGAGATATTTAAAGTTAATGAAGATCTGTGCACATATTCACTTTGCACATTGCTCGTAATTGTCAGGTTGCGCGTTCATGCAATTAAAACTTTTGTAGTTGGACCTCTTGCACCCGCAGCACAGTTTGCATTACTTTCTCCCTTAAGCAAGAAAAAATGCTCTTAATGCGATTGAGCTACATTTATACAGAAAATCCCAAACATTTACTGCAAAAAGCCTATGATCCAAATTTAATTGTAGAGAAATGCAGATGCAGTATTAAAAAATTCAGGCATTATGAAATGATTTAAAATGTCGACTTAGTTCTGTCATGATTGCAGATACGCAGATCAAATGTCTTTGTAATTCAGGAATGCTACCTAATGTGTTAATATTCAAGCAGTAATTCACCACAAAATGAAGATTTGCTGAAAATGTACTCACCCTCAGGTCATTCAAGACATAGATGAGTTTGTTTTGTCATTTGAAAAGATTTGGAGATGTAGCATTACATCATTTGCTCATCGATGGATCCTCTGCAGTGAATGGGTGGCGTCAGTACTTGACCTCTGTGCATATTTCTCTCCTGATTCAGACTAGATAAGATTTTCACTGGAGAAAGCAGTAATATGGAATATGGACTTTTAGCCAGGAGGTTTTAAGTTAAAAACATTTAAATAATGGATTTGTTTCCTACAAAACACAGCTTTTCAAGTCACAAGACATTCATTTATGGATTGGAGTGGTGTATATTATTATGATGGTTTTTATCAGCTGTTTGGACTTTCATTCTAACGGCACCCATTCACTGTAGAGGATTCATTGGTGGGCAAGGGATGTAATGCTACATTTCTCCAAATCTCTTCTGATGAACAAACAAACTCATCTGGATGAGCTGAGGGTAAGTACATTTTCAGCAAATTTGTATTTTTGCATGAGCTTTCCCTTTAAAGCACGGTACATTTTTAGTTTGGAGCAACATATATAGCTTAGTGCAGAGAATCAGGGCTTTAGGTTTTAGGGCTTGCTTCTTTATTTACCTCAAGTCAAAATATCACATTTATGTAGTACATGCACTGTATTTGTATTTGTACACTGTAATTTTTCTCATGATGTTTTTTATTTCTTTATATGATTTTTTTTTTTTCATTTGTGATTCAAAATTGGTCTTCATTCATTATGACAGAATGCAACTGCAACTTTGGATGTTTTAATTTATTCATTGTCATGTTGTTGAATGCAGCGCTCCAGTTATGAAATTGTTTGTTATTACATAAAGATATCAGAATAACAGGATTCTTATATATTCACTGGTTAAAAACTACACTGGGTCTGTCGGCATTAATATTTTTTTCTTGTAATGGGTTCTTATAATAAGGTAATTTTCAAGGTTTTGTACTTTAAGAGTTTTTTGCAAATATGGTAATATTTAATTGATGTGCGCATGGAAAATTCTTTTTCTGCATGAAATGTTTTGTACATTCTGTATTAAATTGCACAATTATCAGAACAAATGTGATAGAAATTTCACAAAATTCCAGGGAAAACCAGAACGATGTTTTTTTAAAGGGATTGTAGGTGTAAATATAGATTTATTTTCTTTACAGGATTATTTAAACTTGAAACTGTAATTTAAATGAGATTTGAATGAATGAAAGTGTTTTTTTTATTTTAATTTGTTTCATTCTGAACAAAAATACAAACCAAGGGTATTCTGGCCTACACGGATCATTTCAACATCCAAATACCCTTTCAGTATAGTAAATGTGTGTGTTTTTAAAGCAATTATTTATATTTTTTTCTGTCAAAGTGGACTGTTTTTGCCACATACAGGCAGAAACCCATGAAAATCAATGGAAAACAACCAATCATAACTGTTATTTGAGGATTTTTGCACTCCAGTTTGAATAAAAGTGCCAAAAGAAATCTTGAATCAAACTGTTTACTAGTTTTTCACTTAAGGAGTTTTATAGTTAATACGTCAAATTACCTTTCAATGTAAATAAATCATTTTCTTTTTAAACCTGTCAGTCGAGATTTGATGCAACTTATTCTATTAACATGTTAAGAAACTGCTGGTGAAACTGAAATTAGACAAATGAATGCTTCCAAATAACCACATTGTGTATTTCTGAAAATTGTTTTTCTTTTTTTTTCTTTCTATTATAAAAAAAAAGATGATTTCCTAGGGAAAACATGTTTGTTCTAACCACTTTCACCACTTGATTTATACAAGAAACCTGCTGAGAAAAATCAGTTTATCAATGCAGTAATCATCACATCTATGCCTAGTTTTGTTTTGGTATTTACAGTGGCCCTGAATGTATTTGGATCCGCTTCATATATTTAAAATCATTTTAAATGATTATGTTTTGATTATACATACACTTTTATGACCTCATATTGTTAAGTTTTATATTCATTAGGTGCATCAATGAACTAGTAAAGCCTAAAAGGTGATTTAACACAATGTCAAATACTTCTTGGTCAAATATGCTGTGTTTGTGCTTGATTGAAGAGTAACTTGTCACAGTGATCTTATTTAAATTGTTATGTTCTTCGTGAGTCATCCAGAGCCCTGACCGTAATAACTGGCCATCTCCTGAGTTTATGATGCCCCAGGATGACATTATACTCTTGACATCTGTTCTCTCTCAGCGGGCAGAAATGAAGGTGGTGGGTGAGAGTCAACGCAGCAGCAGATCAAAGCTCTTTCCCTTCCCTCAGGCTGGAGATTACAGACTGAATAATCTCGGCTGTGAAGGTGTTGCTCTTTTTTTTTTTTTTTTCCTTGAAATGGATACTACTCTGTGTTGTGCTGAACGATATGAGGCACACAAAGTCAAGTATCGTCTAGATTGACATTCGTTGCTGGAAATCATTTATGTGGCTTTTATATCCACATTTCTTTTTTTTACATTGGAATTTTGGATGCTGACAACGATTTCCTGTTGTTCGTTTTGTTTGATGCCAGTCCGAAATAGATCATAATGTGTATGTGCGGTCCTCTTCTTCACAGGTCTCCTGCTGGAAAGTGGTTGTTACGTGACGCTTGAAACATCATAGTCTCTGTATAAGCCTGTAAAATGACTGACTGCTAAATAGCCTTTAATCTTACATGCGCTGATGGATATCTCCATGGTAACACCACTTTAAACTTGCCTTTACAACTGGAGATCCTCAGTTAAACCTGTGGACTGAGAAAAAATAGACCAGTCTATAACCCAACCTTTATATATTTCTATCATTAGCTTAATGCTGAATTTGAATCAAGTGTTTACTGTTAAAAACTGAATTCCAATTGTAAAATAGCCTAGTTTGCTCAAAAAAAGATAGATTTGTTTAGAAGGCTCCAGAACCTTCCCTTTTTCAAAATTAATTAAAAGTGCCCCTCTAAACAATAAACACTAAAATTGTGGTCAGTAAAAGAAATGCATTTGAATTATAATTAATATGGCAATATGTGTACAAAACACTAATGAATCCTCAAAAGTCGGAAAATTACCGTATGTTTTTGTGTATTTAGCGCTGTTTGTGTAGCACCAGAGATGGCCAATCAAATCTGAGTAGGCGGGGTTTACCATTCACAGAGCGCGAAACCGCGAATTTCAGCGGAAGCTTCTGTTTAAACGTTGAAAGAGAGCGAGGTAAGAAGTAGCGACACATTTGATATTTGACAACTGTTTTACGATAGAAATGTTAATATCTAATATAATATTCCATGGTGCAAACTATTCGACTTTTTTCTTTAAATAATACCGTGATACCTGATTCACGGAACTTAATGGATCCTTTTCACAAGCCTGTGATGACGCGTTTCAACGGTCTTTATCATCATAAATCCTTTAAAGTTTTTTATGTTTTGATTTTTAAAAATATGTATGTATATTCATAACACTATACTTTGCGTTATATCACCTTTTCATCAAGTTACCAAAAAAAAAAAAAAAAAAAAAAAAAAAAAAACTAATTAACTCTAGTGCCGCGTCTATGGAGGGACGGTAAATTTGACATTGTTCTCTCTTCTGACTGCCGATGTCAGTCTAGCTCAATTTTTTTTTCCTTTGGAAAAAGTCGTGAAAACACTATCGTGTAGTTTTTCTTTTGCTATTTGAGCAAATGGGAATGCAAAAAATATATTTATTATTATTATTATTATTATTATTATTATTATTATTATTATTATTATTATTATTTATTGTGGTACTCTCCCATTCACTGCTCTCCGATTTTACCCAACTACGACGACTTTTGCTATGAGAAACCCAAACTAAATGGGAGAAGATGGGAAAGACATGGGAGAAGACATGAAACGTTATGACATTTTTTGCATATTAGGCATACACATAAGAATAGGTGTGTGTATCCACACGTTTCCGGGGGGCGTTACTGTAAAAAAGAACGTGGGTACAACTTCCGGTAAGGTGGCGGTATACCAATGGTATTTTGTGTGCTAAAAGTGTTTTTTAGACCATTGTTTACTTTGTAAAGATGCACACCTTTATGAAAGATGCCATTACGTTCTTATGGACAACATATGTTTTTCGAATTTGTGTTATTAGAAGTTTGGACCGCAAAATCTTGAATGACTGTCAACTAGTGAAATGATATTTGAACCGAAAATTCAGAGCTTGTGTTAAAGGGCATGCCAGATGAAGCCTCGATTCGAGGCTTGTTAACGTAGAAATCACTTTGGTAAAAGCCTCACTTTCTGTCCAGTCATGTGCGCGATTCGCTCATGTCGTAATGTTCAACCCCCAGATCTTACTTTGCGAGTACATTTTCATTGGGACCTATTTAATAATTACATTTTTAAATTCCCAGTCATACAGGTAATATGAAGAATACAAATTATTTCAGGAAAATTAAATATATGACATATGCAATTAATATATGTGTACATTATTCTTATATTACATCATATTGATATTCGTACTGGCATATAATGGCACTATTCAATGGGTAAATAAATTTATCAGAAATTCAACAAACAAACACACACACACACACACACACACACTGTTAGACTTTTATTTGTGCATATAATATGGACCGATCTATGGAAATTATGACCCTGGATCACAAAACCAGTCATAATGGTCAATTTTTCAAAATTGAGATTTATACATCATCTGAAAGTGAATGCGTCTTCCGACGGAGCTTTAGTCTTTTGGCTGCTTTATTTTTTACTAACCACCAGATCGCGCTGTTTTCGACACTCTCTAAGCTTTGAATCTTTTCCCGAAACAGTCAGAGGAAAGTCTCGGTGCTTCACGACGTTTCATTTGCCCGTCACTCTTGTCAACTGCTGAATTAATGAGTGTCACGTCCCGCTTGTTTACTTTGAACCGGAAGACGCTCCCACTTTTGACGCAAGGCCTCATGGGGTGTAGGAAACTTGTGGATATTTAAAATATTGTTTTAAAATGATTACTTCCCAACTAGAATTAGAGCTACAGTTTCCTTCACCATTCTATTTCTTTAAAAAAGAGCCCACAGTGTTGCACTAAAATGTTGTTTTTATACACTGTTTTAATAAAATGCAGATTGTTTTTTTTTCTTTCAGAAGTAGGCATACCAAGTGTCATTTGTTTAGTTCATACGTTTATTATATTCATTCAAATAGTTGATTTTGCCATGTTAAATACCACCGGAGTTGCACAAACAGGGTCAAGTTGGGCAATTTCGGTCGAAAATTACGTAGCTACTGTCTGTTTTTTTTTTAATAAACATGAAATGTCTAAAATAAAGAAGATGACAAATATTGTTTCATTTTACAAATCGAATTAACTGACTACAAAATGATAAAATCATGCAGCAGAAGACGTCACGTTAGTTGTAAGTATTGTTCCGTTTACTCTTATGTACATACTATATACGTTTACCATTTGATGAAACTATTAATGTTGGTTAAATATAACTCAAGTGTCACCTACAGGCATATTATGTGAAGTGTAGGCTGTTGGGTCAAAATATGCGAAATACTGGCACGAAAAGGCTTCAGTACAATACCACTTTTGCACAGCCCTGCTTTTCTGAAATGTGGGCTGTTGAGCTCCAGAAATTTCAAAATGCCATTAAAAGGTGCCACATATTCAGATGTGGCCCATCATTAAGGGTCGAACCTAGTGTGATGTCAACAGTAGAGATGGAAGCATTGCCTTCTGTCAAAGAGTTTTTTTTTTGTTGGGCAAATATAGTTTGGCTCTGTTTTCTAATGTTTTTGAGTTTCTTTTGATCTTTCCTCTCATTTCTGTCTGCATCAGGAAGTGTTCTCCATGTCTGCTGGCTCCAAATAGATACATACTTATATTCACGCTACCATTCAAATGTTTGAGGTCAGTATGATTTATTATTATTATTTTTTTTATAGAAATTAGCAAGCAAAGGTGCATTACATTGATTGAAAGTGACCTAGAATGTTGCGGAGGATTTGTATGTCAAATAAATACTATTCTTTTGATCTTTCTATTCATAAAAAATTTTGAAATAAATTAATTATGGTTTCCACAAAAAATATGAAGCGTCATAAATGTTTCTTGAGCAGCAAATCAACATATTAGAATGATCATGTGACAATGAAGACTGGAGGAGTAATGATTCAAATATATTCAAATATGTGACCCTGGACCACAAAACCAGTCTTAAGTCGCTGGGGTACATTTGTAGCAATAGTCAAAAATACATTGTATGGGTCAGAATTATCGATTTTTCTTTTATGGCAAAAATCATTAGGAAATTAAGTAAAGATCATGTTCCATGAAGACATTTTGTAAAATTCCTACTGTAAATATATGAAAACTTAATTTTTGATTAGAAATATACATTGTTAAGAACTTCATTTGGACAACTTTAAAGGCAATTTTCTCAATATTTTGATTTGTTTGCACCCTCAGATTCCAGGATTTAAAATAGTTGTATCTCGACCAAATATATCCTATCCTAACAAACAATACATCAATGGAAAGCTTATTTATTCAGCTTTCAGATGATGTATAAATCTCAATTTTGAAAAATTGACCATTATGACTGGTTTTGTGAACCAGGGTCATATATATTAAAATAGAAAATAGCTATTTTAAATTGTAAAATGTATCAATATTGCTTACTGTGTTTTGATCAAATAAATGCAAATATTTATAAATGTTACATTTATGATCGATAGAATGGATAAAGATTTAGTATAGCTTTTATTTGAAAGTTTTTAACCACTTAGGCCACTCTTGAAATATCTAAATGTCAATGCATTAGATGAAAAAATATCCAAGTGGCCTTTATTTTAAAGAATAATAGCACTTTTAGGCAAAACGTTTCACAGACATGTTTAGTTGCTTTGATGTTGTTATTTAATGCAGTGACTTTCAGACATTTTGAATTGTTTTGTCTACTTTTTATATCCATGTACATATAAAATCACCTTTTCTACAAACAGTTTTAAGATCCAAAGGTCCAAAATGATGCAGTGAAGTTTTCCATCCAGTACTTAATGCTTGGTTTGCTTGACAGAAATTAGTGTAATAATTATGAACCCACTCGAAAAATAATTTCTTAATGAATGAGGATAGTGAAACTGACCTAAGCAGAAAACATTTAATACTCAGTATAGATTAGTACCTGTTTTATGACCCAGATCTCCCTCAGACTACTAGTCTAGAAAAAAACGCTGATGAAAAGTCTTTCATTAATGTTTCTTTGCTTAATGAGCCTTGTGAATGAGTCTGTCAAACTACTGTAAGAACCACTGCGGTGCTTTATGCAAACATTTGCTGAAAGGTTTTGTATTACTTTTTAATAAATAAAAAAATCACGTTTGATGAACTGCGAGCATACGCTCGCACAAAAGATGTTACAGCATCTTTCAGCATACAAAGGAGTATCTTTACACAAAAGGCGAGGAACGAATGTTTTTATATTTTATTCATGTCAACCACTGACAAGTTGCGTTAACATGAACCTTCAAGGACTAGTAGAGCAGAATGATTGTGCAAACTTTCGTAACACAATGTGCAATAACATCTAACGTTCATGCCTGAAAGTCATAAAATAGCACTGTATCATCTCAGATGAAAAGAAATGTAAAATTGCGTTCTGTCTGGAAAAATAGCAAGAAGCTACAGTAGTAGCTAACTATATCATTTCTATCAAGCTGAACTCTGAATGCTTTTAAAGTATATTTAAGTTGATAGAATGTATAAAGATTAGTATACCTTTTATTTTTAAGTTTTTAAATATTTTAGCCACACTTAAAATGTCTGAATGCCATTAGATGAAAAACATAATGACGCGACTCAACTTTATTTTTAAGAAAAATAGCACTGTTAAAAAACCACCGTGATGTTCAGTTGCCACTTGTTTGCCTCTTTTTGCACCAAAATGGGTCGCTGTGAACAGAGCTGTTTTTGACAAGGTAAAAAGGGTGTTGTTTTACATGACCATTAAATGGTTTTAACCAAAGTATGTTACAGATATTTCATGAAGACCCTAAAGAATCATACCAACTTTTGGAAAATGGCCATCCGATGTTCTCTTTAAAGAAAAACAATACTTTTAAAGTTAGATATCTCAGAAAAGTTTAGTTGCCACTTGCTTTGATATTTTATTCAATGCAACGGCATTCAGACAACTGCAGTTGATTTTAAGATCAGATTCTCACTGAGTCTCTCTGAAGCGAAACTTAATAACTATATAATTTCTATCAAACTTGCAATCAAACTAAACTCTGTATTTTCTATTAAATAAATGTAAATATTTATAAATACTTTATACAGCTGAGGTCAAAAGATTACATACACTTTGCAGAATATACAAAATGTTTAATATTTTACCAAAATAAGAGTGATCATACAAAATGTGTTATTTTTTTTAGTGCTGACCTGAATAAGCAGGGCTCAACAGTAAGCCTTGACATGTGCTTGTCCTTCATTCACTTGTCCTAATAAAAAAATTACTTCTCCGGCGATTCTCAGCATTTCTTTTTTTTTTTTTTTTTTTTTTTTTTTTTTTTTGTAATCCATTTTGAAGCAATAGTCTTATCAATGCTCAATGAGGTCTTACTTTAATCAGCATATTTGTGATATTTGCCTTAAATTGATTTGTAGGACACTTTTTAACTTAATGAAGGGCAATATTTTCCTAACTATACTAAATGTACATGTCATCATTTATGTCAAAATCTTAAATTTTTTCAATACATTCAGTTAGAATAATTAGACTCTATGGTTGTAACCATTCAAATAAAACTGTATCAGCAAACTCCATCTTTCCATCTTTCCACACTGAAGCTGCACTGAAAGTGCCATTTAGATGCATTTACTCAGACTGTTTAATGAAGACAAGAGGTTCCATTAATGCATTTACACAGTAAAATTACAAATGCACTAATAATGTTATAAGATTTATGTTTTTCTTTTTTTAACATATAAATCTGAAATGTTGGAAAAATGCAGTACTTTTAAATACGAAACCAAGCCACCAGTAGGTAGGCACTCTTAATGAGTCACTGAACCAATTTGTTCAAACAGCTAATTCATTTAATAAATAAAGCAAATGACTGTCTTTATGAATGGCTCACTGAATCATTGACTCACTCGATTTGTTCAAAAATGCTTAATCATTCAGTAATGAAACACCACTGTGTGTTGCTAGAAGATGCGCGACTGTTCTGCTGTGGCTTTAGAAGTAACATTTTTGTTAGCAAAAACAGTCAATAAGGTGTCTAAAATGTAAGTTAATATTAACAACTTGTTTATTGAACTACTGTTATATAAAATCAATGTCACATTTGTAATCATGCTGGTGCTTGGTCGTGTGATTTTCTACCGCAGTGGGCCTATGTTTGTTCATGTTTGTTTCTGTGTGTGTGCTAGTGGGTTAGGATTACGCAACCTTGATACTGTCCGTTATCAAAAAAGAAAGTAATAAAATCAGAATCATTCTCACTAAAGTGTCGGTGATACCCTAGTTATTGTTTGTTATTGATGTTTTAATCAGGTTACCTTACCAGTCAGGCAAGTAAAATTCTCTTTGACTTGCCACTTCACAAAATCCACTTGTCCCGGACAAGCATTAATGTCGAGCCCTGATAATATTTATTTCATATAAAAGACTTTTACATATAGTCATATAACTCTTAATGCATCGTTTTTCTTTCTGAAGCATCAGTTAGTGTTCAAACCTTCTGTAATAGTTGCATATGAGTCCCTTAGTTGTCCTTAGTGTGAAAAGATGGATCTCAAAATGATCATGCAGCCATTGTTGGAAAGGGTTCAAATACACAAAAATGCTAAAAAAACAAAGAATTTGTGGGACATGAAGGCTTTTTCTAAAAAACTGTTCAGGACAAACAAAATACTTATGAACAACTATCACTAAACAAACAAACAACAACAACAACAAAAAAAAAAAACAGCTGTGGATCATTCAGGTAACAACACAGTATTAAGAATCGAGTGTATGTAAACTTTTGAACAGGGTCATTTTTATAAATTCATCTATTATTTTCTCTTGTGGACTATATGTACAGTATGTACTGTAAATGTATTTTATGTGAAATATCTTATTCAGGTCAGTACTAAATAAAAAATAACATGCATTTTGTATGATCCCTCTTATTTTGGTAAAATAATTAAAATTTTGCAGATTCTGCAAGGTGTATGTAAACTTTTGACCTTAGCTGTATTTATGACAGAAAGTAAAAAGATTAGGATAGTTGGAAAGTACTTGAACACTTGCACCACATTTAAAGTGTCTGAATGTCAATGCATTAGATGTACATATTTTGAAGCAACTGGTGTTTATTTGAAAGAAAAATAGTTTCTACTTGCTTTGACATTTAGTTGTTTAATGCAGTGACATTCAGATGTTTTCAGTTGTGTTGTGTCTATTGTACATTTAAAATCACTTTTTCTGCAGACCATTTTAAGATCTGATTTTAAAGACTTCTCATTGGGTCTCTCTAAAAAAAAATAGCAAGAAGCTACGCAACAATATCATTTCTGCCAAGCTTAGTGCCCATGGCTATGCTCATGCGGTTCTGTTTTGACCTCTTCCACCTTCATGCTGCTCAAACAAGGGTACTCGTCTAAAAAGAGGTTATACGTTGCAATCAGTTCCTTCCAGTAGCTTTTCTTCCCATAAACCAGCACAAATGCGCTGACCGTGGTGTAGATGCTGGCGAAGAGAATGGTTAGAGCCAGTGTGTTCTGCCTCTTGAGCACCACCGTCATCTGCGTGAAGATGTCCACGATCACAAAGATGACGAACACAACCACTAAACTGAGAGTCATCTTGATGACCCGCATCTGCGTGCCGAGCTTGGGCCCGTGGGCGCCGTTGGTGCTGGCCTTCATCTCCAGAAGATGTTTCGCCAGGTGGTATGAGATGGAAATGCTGCATTTGACCATTATGATTCCGGGAACGATGTCGGAGATGATCACGTAGTAGAAGACGTATGCGAGTCCGGTCGTGTCGGTGGGCATGATGGATCCGCAGTCACTCAAGCCACTGCTGGTACCGTTGTAGTAGGTCAACACGCTCAGCAATGGAACACAATTGGTGAAGCCGCTCACGACGATCACCGCCAGAACCGTGTGGACATGTTTGACGATGGCCTCCTGGATGCGTGTGTAGCAGTGGACGGGCTCCACCACCAGTTTAGTGCCGTAGTAGAAGGTCAGGAAGGCCGTGCTCCAGAATATGATGAACTTGACGCTGAAGATGAGCACCAGCAGGATGGCCCCCGCTAGGCTGATGCGGCACACGGTGTCGATCACATCCATTGTCTGCCAGAAGTACGTAAGAACCTGCAGAGAGATGCTGGCCACGGAGATGGCCGTGATGATGAAGTCGGCCGGGTTCAATCTGTGTTTGGCGCTCTTCCGGTAGTTCCTCTGGTTGATCAGAAGAAGGTACATGTTGAAGAAGATGGTGAGAATCGCCAAGAAGCCGGTCAGAACCCAGGCCGCGAGTTTGTCCACGGATGATAGCATGATCAATCACTGTCTGGATGAGTACAGTGGGCTCAACATAAACACAGAAAAGAAAAAAAGGAATTTAATAAGAGATAGCACTTAATTTTTTGATGCTTTTTTCAGGATTCTTTGATGAATAGAAAGTCAAAAAGAACAGCTTTTTTTAAAATAGATTTTTTTCTAACAATATATGAAGAGTTCAGATGCAAAAGCCTCTAAGTGCCATCTAAAATTTTCTTCTAAAATGAGCATTTTTATCAGGTTCCTATATTTATGTTTGGTAATTTCTCTTTGCTTAGAACAGGACCTATACAGTGCCATTAAAATTACTGAACCTATACATAGGGGCCTGATAAAAATGCTCATTTTGGATTAAAATTTCAGATGGCACTTAGAGGCTTTTTTTTTTTTTAAAGAAATTAATACTTTTATTTAGTAAGGATGTGTTAGGTGATAGTAGAGACTTATTTTTTTAGAAAAGATTTATATTTTGAATAAAGTGTATATTCTGAATAAAAGTTAAAAATATTATTTTTAACTTTTTATTCATCAAAGAAACCTGAAAAAAGTATTGGTACCAAAAAAAAAAAAAAAAAAAAATTTGGTAGCACAACTATTGCCAACATAGATAATTCAATAAATCGCAATATAATATATAAATGAATATGAACACATACATGTTCTCTGTAAACCAGTGTTATTGTTAACTAAAGCTATTAAAATACATAAAAAACAATACATGAAAACATTTAAACAACTAAAATTTTGTGAAAATGTTATTTCACATTAGTACTTATGGTGAAGTACTAAATTTACTAAAACTATTAAAAAATTAAAGCTAAAATGAAAATGAAAACTATGTTAAAAAAGACAAAATCACACAACAACATTACTTTAAAATAAAAATGAAAAAAAAAAAAACAAATCTAAAAAAAAAAAAAACTTAAAAGAACATTGTAAAGATACGAAGTCTGCATTCAAAGGTCAGAGCCCTCATTATCAACTTAAACATTTCTTATTAAAAAGATCAAATGTTTTGAGCTGCTAGACATTTCTTAATGAAAACTATTGACTCACATTTCTTCAAAGAAATTTTAGGAGAAACATTTGACACATCATACACTAAATGAATATGAATGCATACATTTTCCCTGTAAACATGCACGCATTAAAAAGAGTTATAATTCCTTCAAAAACAACATTTTAAGTACCTTGTTTTGGAGACCTCAAATATTTTCTCTCATGTTCACTGTGCTCAAGCTCCCTGTGCATTTACGAGATAAAAATGCCAGAAAATGATGTTCTGTCGTCATGGCGAAATGCATTTTTTAAGAAATAGTAAATGATAGGGAGAAAATTGAAGCTGAATTGCTATGGTTGGTGCTGAAAGCTCTCGACAATAGCCGACTGGCTTTTATATGCCAGCTATGAAGCCAGATCTGAAGGATGATTTCATACGCTGACCATAACCATATTTAAAGCAGCGTGTTTTATGGAATGACTAGTCATTTTAACCACCATCCAGACATTGTGGTTCAACTCAAATGGCAATCGGGGTGCTTGCAGTTTTGGGTTTCACACTCAGATGCACATCTATACGGGTGCACAAAATCAGTAAATACTGTTAAAGCGTGATTGAAAGGCTGGTGAAAAATACTGCAGTGTTCATTCAACCAGAGTCATTTGCTTTCTGATACAAAACTTTATGTTGTCAGACACAGTTTTACATTTACTGTTTCAATTTAATAAATAGGCATTATCCCATACGGATACGGATAGTTCTTTTTTTTTTTTTTTTTTTTTTGTAAATGTATTTTCGTGGAATTAATTGTATGGATGTTTTATATGTGAAAAAATGTAAGTGCTTTCAAATATATATTAATGTTTTTTAAAATATATTTTCAAACATACATTGTTTAAATATACATAATATATAAGTATTTATATATACATAATAATTACACAAAGTACACACACATATATTAGACAAACTGAAACTTTATTTTTTTATGCGATTAATCGCGATTAATCATTTGACAGCCTAATTTAAATATATGGATAATGTTGTATATATGAAAAAAAGTAAGTGCTTGTAATTTTGTAATATTTTTTGAAAATATATTTTCAACAATATTTAAAAAAAAGCCAACATTTTTTAAAGAAATTTATTTCGAAATATATGGAAAGTATACTTTTTAAATATATTATGTAAAAATGTATTTTTTTTTATCTATCTGATACAAAGCTTTATGTTGTCAGACACAGTTTTACATTTACTGTTTCAATTCAATAAATAGGCATTATCCCATGCGTATATATATATATATATATATATATATATATATATATATATATATATATTCATTCATTCATTCATTTATTTATTTATTTATTTATTTATTTGTTTATTTTGCAAATGTATTTTCTTGGATTTAAATATATGGATGTTTTATATGTGTAAAAATGTAAGTGCTTTGCATATATATATACATATTATTCCAGGACACAGTTTAGTATATGGCTAAATTATGTGACGGAAAATAAAAGAAATCGGCCTCTTTCACACCAAAAATAAATGATTGTTGAATATTTCAGACTTCAGGATGTAGAAGAACATTTATTAGAAACTGACCTTTAAACAAGGCTGTAGGCACATATTGAGGATTGCACAAAAAGAAACTGAGATTTTAATATGTATTAATCTTTGTTTCAATGCCATATGCTGAACGGCATCTGCTTAAACCTGCTGTTCTCATTATGAAATCATATTGTATAATTATTCAGATGTGCCCAATGTAAATCGAAGCCAAATTTTGTGGCGGTCAAACTGCTTTGCCTGCACCCGTCCTTCCTGTGCTAATGCACCCTGGATGTCCAGAGGTTTCATTTGACTAGCACACATACCACCGAAACACATAACGAGAATACAGAAAGACTCGCACCTCATTCACAAGAAAAAATGTAGCTCGCCTGACATTCACATGCACCGTGCGGCTTAATTGGAATATGGCTGTTTGACATGCAACGGATAACGTAGCCAACGTAAGTGCGTTGCTCTTGACGAACTTCGATGCTCTCTGTTAATTTTGTTGAAAACATTCGAACACCTCCAGCGGTCGTTGCCTTGAGCCAAACGTCTTCTCGTTTCCTTAGTAACCCAGCAGTCGGTTTCCTCTGATAGTGAGAATACTTACATGACCCTGACATTTTATCCACAGATCCGATGGATTAAAGCCTTGGATAATCAGGAGAACCTACAGTATTCTGTTTGTGAATCCAAACATCTCATAAACCATAAAAGCTGTTATGAGTATTAAATAATAAATCACAACGCATTTATATAGATCGATACAAAAGGGATTTAATTGGACGATACGGTTCCTTTTGAGTAAGATTAATGGTACATTTGCATGTCCTCATCATAGAATATCCTGAAATACTGGATAAAATATTCATTTGATTATTTTTAAAAGATGAAGCCATATAAATTAGTTTTCTTTCATCATAATTTCACTTTAAACTAAGAAAAGAGTGGATTATAAGTCTTTTCACGTGTGTGGATGTTCAATTCGAACATGAAAACAGGCTATTTATTAGGAAATACTTCAGTGTGATCATTTTCTATCTCTGCTCCAGCATATTTTTAATTCATTTATAGGTTTTCTTTGTATAAAATCCCTTTAATTTCAGAGGGACAAACTTCAGCAGCCCAAAATCAGTATTATCAATAGATTCTATGAAGTATGTACAATTTGTGGCATTAGCTGGTTTGTGCCTTTTTAAAACGGATAAAATAATAGAAATCATTATGATAATATCAAAATTTCAAGCTGATATCCACTGTCAGCCCTCTGTATCATCCTGTTCCTGTTCATTTTTCTACCACTGTGTTATAATCAAGACGTAATATTTCCTTAAAAACAACGCAAGCATATTCATTTTTAAGTTATAGAGTTCAAATGCTGCAGGAACAGGAATGAGCCATTAAAAAACAACAGATGAGCAGGTAAAACCTGATCTTTTATAGCAGAAATGATCTCATAAGACAATATCGTTTCTGTTAGGAAACCATTACTTTGGGCTTTTTGCTCTTATTGGATACAGTCACGCTTTACTAAATGCACTTAAGTGATTCTGCTGGATTGAAATCGGAAACAAAGTCTAGAAATTGTCTCAGTGACTCATTGCATACGCAAAACAAAGTTAATAACTCATCTCGCATCATTGGTGAATGATGACAGACTGTGTACTGTTGTTTTTAAAGCAATATGCACCATTTTGTTTTACTGGCATGCAATACGACAAAAATGCAATGGATGAATGTTTAAGAAACCTGAATATGAGGCTTGAAGGTGGCAACTACTTAGCAATGTGCTTCTAGACCCAGAACTCCTAAGAAACTGCATAACCATCTTGGCAACCACTCAGAATAGCAGGAGTTTGCACTCGTGTTTATTTCAGAAAATCAAGCTGGTGTAGAAATGATGGTTTGCGAGGAAAATCATTCTACTATTTCTTTCAAAACATTGGTTTCTTTGCATCACAATATTGATTTTTCGTGTCTAATGAACCTTGGCGAGGAAAATCGTGTTCGCATTGTGCAATTAAATGTGAATTCGTCTGCACTCAGTCAGTCAAAGACAATAACATTGCGTGTGTGTCCCTGAAACATGCGGTGTAAATGCGCTTAATTTCATTTCAAACATCTTTTCATGTCGTTCTCCCACACGCTTCTGATTTTCCATTCCTTAGTCCAGAACCATTTTCCCATAATCGGAGGTTATTATTCAAACAACTCTGTGAGAAAAGTGGAAAAGAAAACAAAAATTGATTGGAGCTGAACAGACCATTAGGAGGGCTAGCGACACTGCAGCCGGGGGGCGCTCTTGCACAACACTATCACTGCAATGCATTGATTGACCTGCCTATTAGAGACAGATGCAAATCAAACAGAGCAAACAATTTCCTTCCCATCATCTGCAAATCACACTGCTGATTTGAACCGAATGCTTGTCAATGCAGGTGCATCACAAGGGAAAAACAGTTAGTCAGCAACTAAAAAAATAACACATCTGAAATGGAGGGCTTTACAAATGCAGTCACCACCATGCAAAACTAAAACCATAAAGTTATTTTTGTTACATGAATTAAAATAAATATTAGCTCAAATAAAATGAGAAAAATTCTTTTATTTCAACTAGTCACCAAGGCAACATTTAAGTACTTTTCAAGTACTTTAGTACTTGATGTACTAAAATAACTAAAACTACCTGTAAATAAACTACAATAAATAAACACTAATAAGAACAATATAATATATTTCAGTTTTTTTTTAGACATTTAAATTAAAACGTGAACTAAAAGTCAAAACAGAAAATATAATAATAATAAAGTGCAATTAAAACAAAAAGATTTAATTTCAGTCACTTAATGCTGTGCTACATAAAACATTAAGACTGTTGTTGTCTTTTTTAAATCAAATTAAATCAACCAATTAAAGACCTTATTGCAGCAGATTAAACCAGTTGTTAAACCAAATGTTACAAAATTAGCTTCAGAAATCAGTATTTTCATATAATTAAACAGGTCCATCACTGGCAAACACTCCACAGAAATTCATTTGACAATCAAAGTTTGTTCTGTAAACTTCAGGCTGGAAGACACAACAATGACTTTTGGACAGATTTGCAGTCTGGACGAGTTTACGCTAGTTGCCAAAAGTCAGAGCCAGTTGGAGATTTTGGGGAGTCAGACTTGACAAACACACAGACAACTCATTTTGCTGTTTCAGACTTCATCCAGTCTGAGGATATCGAACGTTTAATATTCAGAGCTGATTTTAGGACGCATGTTGTTTTGATTTGTCATGTGTCTCATAGCAACACAAGATTGGACGGAGCAACTTGAAAGTCTGGTAATGTGTGACCCTCAAGGGTGTTTACGTCATCATTTTTAACTGCAAACTGAAAACTTCTTATGTGTTTTGGCTGTTCATTTAAACGATGTTTTGGGAGCATGTAAAGTGTAAGGATTTGCAAAAATCGTATTTCACGTAGTTTGTTGCCGTTCAGACTATAAATATAATCGGATTTGCTCAAAAATCGGATTTGGGTTGACAGTCTGAACGAGGCTTTGAAAAAAATTGTTAAAATGCTTAATGACTTCATGAGCATGCTTATTTCGTGTTCAGTCTATAGCTCTTGAGGGCCGCAGCCCTGCAGAGTTTAGATGCAACCCTAATTAAACACACCTGATCCAACTGTGTATGTGTGTTGGAGCATGGTTGGAACAAAACTCTGCAGGGCTGTGGCCCTCCAGGAACTGAGTTTGATACCCCTGGTCTATAGGCATTTGCAAATGTGTTCTGTTTGTGTGCAGGTGTGTAGTGTTTCTTAAAAAGTGACAACTACTGGCTTGGGCTATAAATTGATGCATCATGAATCGAGAAATGTTTGTGCATTGGATCTGAGATTTTCCGAATACATCGTGACTCTCTCTTGAATCGATTCTGAGCTTCAATATCAACAGCAGATACATGCTTTAGAAACAACCGTACTCTGCTTGCATCTAATAACTTATACCAGTCGTTCTCAATTCCAGTCCTCGGGGCCCACTGCTCTGCACATTTTGTATGTCTCCCTCATTTACCGCACCTGATTCAGATCATCAGCTCATTAGGAGAAAGATCTGTGTGTGTCAGATTCAGAAACATACAAAATGTGCAGAGCAGTGGGCCCTGAGGACGGGAGTTGAGAGCCACTGCCTTAGACACACAACTTAAATCTAAAATAATCATTTATGATGTTCTAAAAGGTTGAAGCGATTTTAGAGGGTGTTCGAAGTGGGGCTGTGTAATATTGCGTCCTAAAAACCGAGGTGCAAGTACATTTAACCACTTACATGCTGAACGCACAATCGCTCTTTTTCGTGTGCATTTGAGTGTGCGGTTAAAAATAAGCCTAGAGCATCATTTGCTGTTAAAAAATAAACTCCAGATTGATTCCAGAGAGAATCGCGATGCATTCTGAAAATGTCAGTACCGATCCATGAATCGTGACGCATCTATATGATTTGTTAAACCATTTCCGTTAACACTTGGCCACATAAATATGTCTCTGCAAAACGGATATAAATTCAGTCTTCAATTTCTGCGCTATATTGAGTTCACGTCAACGAAATCAACACATATGCACTGCATTTTATTATTTTATTATGTTATTTTATTCATCAACAGCTAATTTCAAAATCAAAGACCACAACAGGAGATAGCACAGCAAGTTTGAGCGATCAGATTTAACTGTTTCGAAAGCGTTTCGGAGGGCAGTTACACCTGGTCTTTTCACAATCGGATAGCTAGGCCCATTGTCATCTGTATGCGAATGTTTTTAAAAACACAAAGAAAAAACCTCAGCATTTTTAGTACAATCGTTGTTATGTAAACATACCCCTGTCGTGTAAACATACTCCTAGCGTTTAAAAATCTGTTCAGATTTTAAAAGTTGTATTTCAGCCTGTATGACAGTCTGTTTGCAATATTTTTCTTAAACGCTTAGTTTATATGTAAACTGATGTACAGCTTTGGGCCTCTTGCTGCTTTCACACCACAGGAACTGTTTTTAAGGATATTTTTATGGACGTTTTAGGATGGTGGAGAACTGACAGGAAAGTTAAGGTTGCTCCCAGGGTTTTTGCTTTTTCTCTACTCCTGACATCTTGTGAAGTTTTCCGTTCCTTGCCTTTGGCTCTCTCACTGGGGTTTACAGGAAAATATACTAAGACATCCTTTTCTTTTAATTGAACTTCCAAATGAGGGCCTTATGGAATTTGAAGCATTATTATTGCATGATTTTTCAGCAAAGTTGCTTTAAAACATTGTCCATTGTGTAAATAAAATTATCTTGAGGAGGAACGGGACATGTCATATCGCTTCACCGCATCTAGCTTTTTAAACTCAAAAAAGAAAAATAAAGTCCTGTGCAATCAGGTCCTTGAAACTGCTCTGATGATGGGATCATCTCTTAAAATCATCTTTAAAATGTAAATAAAAGCATTATTTTTTCTAATATAAATTGATATTTGTTATATAATCATCCTTGTAAACAACCACTCCAATGACACTATCACTATCAGTCTTAAAAGACTGAATTTATTGTTATAAAGAATTTAAAAGGCTTGTTAGTTTAATATATTCAAATTACCATCATAATGTGATAACATGCATCATTTTGACCACATTTCACCTAAATGCATATAAAACAATTATACAAAAATACATCAACAAAACTATACATATATATTAGCAGATCTCTATCCTGAACATTAGAAAAATTCACAAGTGTGAATATTCTTCTGTGCAGATTTAATGTCCTCCAATCTTGCCATGGTCTTGCACATTATTGCATCTTTCGACTGAGTTTAATATTTTCAATGCCATGTTCCCTGGCAGGGCGTCGGTGGTTATACTGGGTATCCGTATTTGCTGTCATATCTGAGCGGAGGCCTGTGATCAGACGCAAGCATGCTGGCTTCCCTTTGGACCCTGCTGCGTTCGGTGTGGGTACTGCTGCGACCGGATGCGGCCCGTGTGACATCGGCTTTACCAACAGAGCTGTAATGGATCCCAGGATGGACGCGGTAGTTCAGTACAGAACGGAAGCTGGAGTTGCGGCTTCCCGGGCGACTCTCCGGAGCTGCAGCGTCCTCCCTAAAAAACGGTAGATGAATGGAACATGTCGCTTGGTGTTAGCCAAATACATATTTATATTTAAAAACAGTAGAAATAAGGACACATTTGGGACTAATCCTGTTGAGATAATTATTATTGGGTGTGGTTGTTGAATAACAAGTATTGCTGACTAGTCAGCCAGAAATTTACCCATGACATTTGTTGTGAGCCATTTTGCAACTATGAGCTAAATATGTCCTTTTGTCGCTCAAGGGAAATGCTTGAGCATGTCATAAAACAGTATGGCAAAGTTGAGCCCATTAAAATTTTTGGCTCAGGTTTTTAAGCCAAATAGACTTTGAATGAAAAAAAAAAAAAATTACATTTGATAATTCTAGAGAGTTATTTTTTTAAATGAATTATATGGAATTCAGATTTTTAAAAATAATTTTAATGTAATTTAAGTTGAAATATAACAAGTTGATTAAATTTAAGGCTGCAACTGAACGTAAGTTTTTAGTTTTGACTTTTTTATGTTCTGTATTAATATTCTGTAAAAAAAATACAATTAAATAATAATAATAATAATAAAATGTATATATATTTTACCTCTCATGTGCAAAAAGTCCTTGGTTCTCTACGAGTTACCAAAGGGTGACAACTTTGGGGCACTATTTTTTTTTTATAGTATATTATAAAATTGTATAGTATTTCTTTTTATAGTGCCCCAAAGTTGACACCCTTTTAGGGTGTTTTATTTTTACCCTTTTTAAGCCAAAATATGCAATTTAGCCCATACAGAAGCAAGGATTTTTTTGCACATGAGTGGTAATTGTACAGTATTAATTTTAAATGTACAATATTAATTTGTCAACACAACACATTCAAAGAGTTTTTGCATTTAAGAAGGTATAGAATGTATATCCATTGAAACATCTTTTGTGAAAATTATGTTTCAGATTACTATTCTTATCTTATAAAAGTCATTCCACTTTACAGTTTTATTCATATCTATATTCTGAAGGCTTTCACAGAGGGGTTTGTTTATATTACATTGACCTGATTTTAAGTTATTTCTCAAAATATTGATGATTTTCTAAAAATAAGATCTCTTCTGTAAAAACCTTTGACTGTAATATGTCAACAAAATTAACATTTTAAATCTGAATTTATCCACTGTTCAGATATCTGTTATGCAAAATGTATGCAAAAGTGTGCATTTTTATTAAATAATGCATCATTTAAAAATAAGATTTCAGAAACTTGTGATACAAAATAGATGTCTTAATCTACTGTTAAAATTTGACCCTATTCATTTGTGGTGTCTTGCCTTAATATTCCGGGAATAGAGACAGCAAAAGCATTAATTATGCATGTTCTCACTTTGGCTCATAATTAAAAAGTATATATATAACTGGACCTTCTGGTGAAAACGACATCTAGCGACATAGACCAGACTTCTCCAATCATTCTCCAATCCGCTGTCCATGCAAACTTGTGGTTATCTGCCTCCATTTTTAAATGCAGCGACCAATGTATAGAATAAAGTCCCCAAATTTGTACAACATGCGGAAAATATATTTATCGTCACTACTAATTAAGAATTCCTTTCTATAATGTTAGAATTAACTTCCTTGTTTTATCAGTTCCTTCCCTCATTTTAGATCTAGCGTGGTGACACAAACAATTAGTTCGCACGTCTTATTAATTTGTTTCCTCGTCTTCATAAACAAATTGAATCAAAACAAGGAAACAAATTAGTAAAATAAGGCTCTGATGTACTAAAACGTAGGAACCAATTCGTACAACGTGGCTGCAATTTACAAAAACAAGGTAACATATTCTTAATTCTTCTAACAGAAATGATAGAACTTTAAGATTATTCTACCCATTTCATTTTTAAAAAAAATATAAAGCAGCAATATCGTACCTGATCTCATTAGCGATCTCTTTTTCATAGCGCCGCTTGTTGCAGCAGCAAATCAGGAGCCAGATTAGCAAAAGGAGGAGGAGCAGCAACAGCAATGCACCAATCACAGCTCCCATAATCACTCCCACTTTATTGGTTGCTAGAGATGAAAAAGATTCAGATAAAAGACAGCAGATTATGCAGAGAAGTGGTTCACTCTTAACCCAAGAAACAATTAATCTGAAAGTGCAGCTGAGGTTTAACAAAATCATCAGTCTTACGAAATCATCTGGAGAATAAATGAGTTTATGAAAATAATATGTTGGCACAAAATCCTCTACTGAGTGAGTGTGCATATTTCATTCAAGGACACATACTGCATAATGGCTTTTATAAACACTGCAGTTACCCTGAGTATGAACACTGAACAGAATTGTGCTGGATGCCCAGGAGAATTCTAGATTTAAGATGATTGGCATCTATCTCAAAGAGGCTTTTTCTTACAAATGACTTATGTTTAAGTATTCAGACACTTAAACCACTTAATATAATAGGAAAAAAAAAAAAAAAAACAACAACATCGAGTTGGCATTAAACAAAGTGGCATCTGCGCATCTTAAGTGCTTTGGGATCTTTTCTTTTTACCAACTTTTGCAAAAATGTCACAATTAAACAAAATCTGTTACAGGTGTCACCAGTAAAGTGAAAATGTGAAGTGTTGATTGCGGCTTTTAAATTTCTTTTTAGGCATTTTTACAGCGTTGCGCATTATAACCAAGCATACACAATTTTGTTGCGCTCATGAATGCAACAACCAATCAGAGTTGTGTGATTGTACAGCGTGTGCACTCGCTGACAGAATTCTGCTCTCTCGTAAATTCTCTCATCATAAATAAAAGGCAAATGTAAATAAGAAATTCATTTCAGTGTAGACAGCATCATTAATTATAACGGGAGTTTGTTTTTTTGTTTGTTTTTTTTTGTGAGTGATGTAACTTGTACTAACAAAGTGCAAGTTGCTGAAGTCTATGGAGGCATGTTTCGGTGTTTTTTTTTTTTTAACACAATTGTGGGTTTATATCTTGCAGTTCTGAGAAAAAAAAGCAAGAATTGCCTGTTTATATCTTGAAATTCGGACTTAATTTCTCAGAAGTGCAAGTTTGTATCATGCAATTCCAAGAAACTCACAATTCCAAAAAAAAAGGTCAAAACTGTGAGATACAAACACACAAATCTGAGAAAAAAAAGTCAAATTGTGAGATACAAACGCGCTATTCAAAAGGAAAAATGTCAGAATTGTGAGATTTTTTTTTTTCTTAGAATTGCGTGTTTCTTGCAATTGCAAGTTTATTGCAAGTTTATATCTCACACTTCTGCACTAAACTTGGACTAAACTTTTCTTGCAATTATGAATTTATCTCACAATTCTGACTTTTTTTCTCGGAATTGCATGATACAAACTTGTAATTTGACTTGCAATTGTGAGTAATAAAGTCAGAATTGCAAGGTATAAACAGACAATTCTGTCTTTTCTCAAAATTGTGATATAAACTCACAGTTGTGAGTTAAAGTCAGAAGTGAGAAAAAAAAAGCCAGAATTAATATAAACTCACAATTCTGACTTTTTTCTCAGAACTGCATGTTTGAAAAAAACAAAAAACTTTTTTTTATATATTTTGTTTTTTTATGATATGTTTTGAATATGTCACAATTCTGATTTTTGTTTTTGTTTTTGTTTTTTTTTTTTTTTTTTTTACAAAATTGAGAGATGTAAACTCACAAGTGTGAGTAATAAAATCCAGTTCTGAGGGGGAAAAAAAGACTGATATTTTCTCAGAATTGCGAGTTTATATCTCTCAATCCTGACTTAATAACTTGCAATTGTATGTTCTAAAGTCAGAATTGCAAGATTTAAATTCGCAGTTCTGAAAAAAAAAGTCACAATTGCGAGATACAAACTAAATAATAGAACAATAAATAATACATTGTAAATTTTTTCTCAGAATTGCAAGTTTATATCTTGCGATTCTGACTTTATGACTCACAATTACGAGTTTGTATCACACAATTCTGAGAAAAAAATCAGAATTGCGAGACGTAACTAGCAATTGAAAGAAAAAAGTCAGAATTGTGAGATAAAAAGTCCCTTTTTTAAATTTTTTATTCAGCAGCAGGAATGGGCTTCCATAAGAGTCAGTAACGTTTGATAATGTAAATGTTTGTGGCTCGCTTTCTGTACAGTATATACTGTAATTCATTTGGTGTTTCTAATGAAAGCATCAGAATTAGAAACTTAAAATAGTTTTATTAAACTGTGATCACATTAAATACAAATTCAGTCGTATTAAAAAGTATTTTATGACATGACACCCATATGTGGTACGTAAAGACTAAAAAGATGGTTTTATGGTGTAATTACGCAAACATTAGGCTGCGTTAGCCCTACCCTGGACTTGGGTTACTCTCTACCTTTGACCACAGTTGTTTTACCTTTTTGATACTTTGTCTTTTTGTGAAACGTCTGTGCCATCTTTCTGTCAGATGCACAACACTTGTTTTGACATGTTTTTGTGTGATGCACTGACATTCAGTCGTTAAACGAAGCTTAGGTGTGCAAATACATTCCGGGCCCACCCATACTTACGGTTATATGCTTGAAGGGCGTATGTGCATTGCTCAGCTCCTACTTCATTGCTGACCTCACAGAGGTACCTCCCTGTGTAGCTCTCGCTGTGGTTTCTGATTAGCAGCTCTCCTGTCTGGGGATCTTCAAACAAAAGAGTCATTCAGAATGTGCAGCCATTGCGAAAGGCCCTGCGGGGTCGTTTACAGCGATTGCACACAGAAAAACTTGTTTGGTTGCTACGAGGCTCAAAAAATGTTTTTGTTTTTATCTGCAGCAGCTGTATTTGGCTTGACAATGCACAGGCCTGAAGCTACAGGCTATTCAAGCGGTACCAAATATTAAACTTTCGCTTGAAGTATTTGCTGAGTAGTGTTGCGGGAACTCACTCGGTGTCGCGGTTGGTGGCAGGTTTCCGCTTTCTTTCTTCCATGCATATTTTAGAGGAGATGAACCCTGGGAAGATTTGCAGCGGAGCGAAACGGTTCCGCCCTTCTCCTCGCTACCTTCCACCCAGCATTTCGGGGGCGAAGGTCGTACTGAAAGAAAGCAAAAGAAAAACAATAAGACGTCATAGATAAAATCGTAACGCTGATGCATGGAGCAAACTGATTTGTTTCGAATCTCCAACATCAGTAATAATTAAACTAAGGCTGGACAATATAGATAATCATTTTATCTCAATTTTTGAGTCTTATTTTTTTATTTTTTATTTTTTGGCATTTGACATACATGCTTTAACTTCACATCAGATGTTTACATTTTTTCTTCATAGATAAAATCAAGCCTGACTTTTTTTTCGCCTCATATCCAGTTTCATTTCAGTTAGAAATGCATCACATTTAAGGAAGTGCTTTCATGCTGACATTCTCATATCTGCAAGTAGCGAGACAAGGAAGGACCGTGAAATTTGTCTCATGCCGTTTAGAAAACTGAATAGTTAAATAAAAATGCATTATAAACACTTCAATATTCACAACACTGCCAAATTTTACATTGTTGGCAAAATCATAAATATATTGTAAATATGTAATATATTGTTCAGGCTTAGGCAGATTTAACTAACTAAACCATTTAACTAAAACCATTTAAACAAAAAAAAAAAAAACTTCTTTAGTTGAAATGAAATAAATGTTAACATAAATAAATAAAAACTGTTTTAATACTTTATTAACTTTATTCTGGTTGCTGCCGAGGCAACATTTAATTTCCATTTGGTTTAGTTTTATGAACTGAAGTAAAAACTAATTTTTTAAATTAATAACAAATACATACAATAAAAAAAAAAAAAAAAAAAAAAAAAAAAAACTACTTCTAAATATTACTTAAATGTATAATAGTATTTCAGTAATACTAAAATATCACTGGCCCTGTAGGGTTGTTAATATTAATATTATTATTGTTGTTGTTGTTGACTGGAATTTAAAAAAAAAAAAAATCTATCTAGTAAGAGAAATTTAAAATACATTGGCTCTGAAATTCTTAATTAAAAATAATTATTATTTTAAATTAATTATTAATTTAGTTTTGGATTAGAACACTAAACATCTCTAAAATAAGTACAAAAGTACAAAAACGTTAATAAAAAATAAAAATAAAAAATCATTACATAATTTTAGCATCGTTACTCCAGTCACATGATCCTTCAGAAATCATTCTTAAATTTTGATTTGCTGCTCAAAAAACATTTATTATTATGATGTTGAAAACAACTGAGTAGAAATTTGTCAGGTTTCTTTGATGAATAGAAAGGTCAGAAGAACAGCATTTATCTAAAATGGAAATCTTTTGCAACATTATAAAATGTCTTTAACATCATTTTTGATCAATTTAAAGCATCCTTGCTAAATAAAAGTATTAATTTCTATAATTTCTTTCCAACAAGGAAAACAATGTGTGTGTGCGTATGTATATATATACATATATATATATATACCGACTCGAAAGCTTTTGAATGGTAGTGTATAATGTTACAAAAGCTTTTTATATATTGTCTCAACTGTTTTAAATATTGATAATAATAACAAATGTTTCTAAAGCAGCAAATCAGCAAATTTGAATGATTTCTGAAGGATCATGTGACACTGAAGACTGGAGTAATGATGCTGAAAATTCAGCTTTGATCACAGGAATAAATGAAATTTGAAATCTTACTGTTCAAAAACTTTTGACTGGAAATTGAAAAAAAACCCAAACAAAAACAAACTGAAACGAGCTCATGTAAAAAAAAATCTAAAACTATAATTATACTGGACTCTTAAAGGCTTACAGCACTGAGGCAGAGTTTTCCAGGAGGGTGGAAATCATTGAGTCTCTAGACAGACGAGGTGGTGGGGTTGGGCCATGGTTACCAGAGGAAAACAAAAAGCGTTCACCCCACCTACTATTCCAGTCATGTCATCATGAGCGACTGGATGAAAGGGGCAGGCTAGGGTGGAGAGAACCGGTAAAACAGAAACCCGGCAGCTTGATAAGGGTGTCAGAACCGGTCAGCAAAGAAACAGAATGTGCACATCCTCACCCAGCACTACTAAAGTGACTTTCCTCGAATCGATGCCGGGTGTCTTCTTCACTTTGCACTGGTACGTGGCCGTGTCCGAGGCCTTGAGGCTGGAAAAGCTGACCGTGGCGTCGCCGCGGCTCGGGTCGGTAACAAACTTCAAGCGACTCATCAGGTCTGGGCTTCCTAGCTGGTACTGTTTCCCTCCAGTGTAGGATAAGATCTGTCAGACAGAGAAACCCAGCTCACTGAGTCTTATCTAATAAAACAGGTCTAACCACCTGCCGTCATTAAAACGGAGCCTTACGCACAAATTTCTCTGAATCTCCACACGCATTCCCTGAAAAGCCTGAGGTTAAGCAGTTTGGACAAGGTAGAAATGGGAGGAAATTACAAAATCCATCAAGATGATACGATTGATGAGGTCAAGACTGTGATCTCCGTGGAACTAGGAAAACATTCCTACACATTCCTACAAACATTTTTGTCTTATCAAAAACACCAGATGTTACGTAAAGAAAAGCTGCACAGCATGCTTTCTTTGCACCTTTCTTCCTTTATAGTTCATTTTAAATGGTCATGCAGCGTGACAGATATTCCTCTCTCAATTAATATCAGTTATTTTAGTGCCATTACCATTTAGTACCAGTCAGTTTTATTTTAGTATGATTAAGATGCTATTATAGTTTTTTTTATTAATATAAATATTTGTTTTATTTTAACTTTAAAGTTAGCATGAAATGGGAATTCACCCTATTTTCTAAAAGAAATTACTTTTTTTTTTATATAAATTTCAATAATTTTGTGTTGCACTTTGTCATTTTATTGCTTTTTTTTTTAAAAATGTCTATAGCCCATGTATTTCCTAAAAAAAGAATTTATTTTTTATATTTTAAATTTTAATTATATTTAAAATGTTAATTTTGCTGCGTTTTGTCATTTTAGTTTTTTTTTTTTTTTTTTTTACATGTCTATGTGTTATCTATTTAAAAAAAAAAAAGAAAATAATTTGTTTTGTTGCATTTTGTTTTTTTATTTGTTTAATGTTTAATGTTTGTTTAATGTCTATATGCCTATATATTTAAAAAAAACAATATATTTTTATATTTAAAATTTTAATTCTAGTTAAAATTAATAATTTTGTTGCATTTGGTCATTTTGTGTTTTTTTTATTTTTTTATTTTAACTTTACAGTTAGAATGAAATGGGAATTCACCCTATTTTCTAAAAGAAATTACCTTTTTTTTAATTTAAATTTCAGTAATTTTGTTGCATTTTGTCATTTTATTGCTTTTTTTAAATGTCTATAGCCCATGTATTTTAAAAAATAGAATTTATTTTTTATATTTTAAAATTTTTAATTCTAATTAAAATTTTAGTATTTTTGTTGTTTTGTAATTTTAAATGTTTATATAGTTTTAATCATTTTAATTTCAGTTTTATTTAGTTTTTTTTTAGTATATGAAGTTACTAAGTTAAACTAAATGAAAATGAGAAATGTTACTCTGCCAAGTAGCAGAAGCACAATAAAATAAATATAAGTTTCATTATGTTTTATTTTAATTCATTTACGTTTATTTTTTTAAAGTATTGTTCTAGTTTTAGTTAACTGAAATTCGTTTTTGTTTTTATAATTTATTGTGTGCTGCACTTTTGTCATTTGTGTTATATATAAAACAATTATATATAATTATAAATTATGTGTTTATAATTGTATAATTATATATAATTTCAGCTAACTGCCTTTGCAGCTAGCTGAAATACATTTTATTTTATTATTTTGTTTTATTTTAGTTGGCCATTATTTTATTTTTGTCATTATTTATTTACTTGTTTTTAGTTCAAGTTTTAGTTCATTTTGGTTTTAGTTGAAAATAATGAAAATAACCCTGACATGAGCACATTAAAGCTCTTTAATAACACTATTTAAATAGATGTCGCTCCACATTGCCAATTACTCCTGTGCCTTCTGAGAAACATCTCAAGAAGTGTATTTCAAGCATATTCTAGTGCTTTTGAAAATGACAGACCTATTTTCATTTTTCTTTAAGGTGCTAGTTATAAGCCCAAGTATCAATACAAAGTGTGCTTGAATGTGCTTTAATCTCTATTCTGTATTCTCAGCACTCTCTCACCAGCTCATCTTTCTGGGTCATGTCTTGACTGACGCGTGTCCACTCAATGTCCAGGTCTCCGACATCTGAGGCATCCAAGGAGTATGTGCAACCCAGAGTAACACTCTCCCCCTGGGCTTTCTTGATTGTCTGCGGTCCTGAGGATGTCACCTGTACGGCCAAAGTAAGAGCTTCACAGAGAGAGAGAGAGAGAGAGAGAGAGAGAGAATAATGGATTAATGATCATTCATTTTACAAACACCTGTCTCGTCCAACTCACAATATGTATCATATTGAATAGAATTTCTCTCTTTATACAATAATATAAATCAGTGGTTCTCAACTAGCTTGCTTCAAGCCAGTGAGCATTTTTATTGTGCTATCTTTACTACTCATGATTATATGGTTTGTTGCATTTTATTATTCGCATTCAAACACATTTTTACCTGTCGGAACTGATCTGTTACGCACCTGCTGTGAGCATTTTTGCACATTGATTTAAAAAACCCATATTCTATGCTTTGTTTGAAAGTCAAGGTTTCATGCACCAAAAACAGGCACAATTTTATTTTTAAGGCTGTTTTTGCAACTGGACATATAATATGGCTAACCTATTTGCATGAGAGATGAGTATCAACGAAACTTCCAAGTTGCTGAATACCGATTAGCCTTTTGATTTGGTGATCATGTGCTCATAGTTGTGATGCCATAACTGTGATGGTTTCTGATGAAACCATTTTTTGCAGCTTAATTTCAATAATTGGTCTGAGGAAGGAGTGGCATGACACCATTTATTTTTAAATAGTCCTGTTTTTCACAACATGCATTTTTAAAAACAGATCAAGAGGGGAATTTGCGATAATGAATCACGGTTGCTAACTGTGCCGTCTATTTGCACGTTCTGTTCTGTCTGTGACGGAAGATCTGCTAAGTGCAGTTTCCAATCTTGTGGGTTGGTTCTGAGTGTTAGGTTGTTGAAGATGATGCTTTACCATCCAAACTGCGACAGTCTGCATGCATCGCTTTACAACCATGATCCAGACACTATCCATTGGCTCTTTAAATGCTGAAAGTGCACTTGACTACATGCTGAATCTAGATATATGGCTGGTTGTAAAACTCTTCTCCATTATTTGATGAATTACCTGAGCCACGATCACTACATCATTTTTCACAGATGTAATAGCACAGCATTAACTGCACCAAGCGGAATAATGTAGTTCTCTATTAAGTCTAAGTTAGAAAAGAGGCATGTTTACTCTGAAAGCAAACTTATTACTAATGGTGCAATGCTAATTTTAGTGCATTTAGTGCTTGCGAATGCTGTACCATGTGTTGTTTGTGAATCCCACACACACTTTTTGTGCTGAACCTTGTCTAACAAAAACATGTTCCAAGAAGTTTTTATTAATGTTTCCATTTGGTTTATTTCTGAATTTTTTCTCAGTGTTCCAAATGTCCAGATTTTTATGAAATGTTTTAAAAATGTTTTGTTTATACAAAATGAATGAACATTCAATTTTATAATTTTGCAAACATTATGGGAATGTTACTTTTCAATATTCTCTGAACATTCTGAAATAAGTAACATTTAAAAAGTAGCTGCGATTCCATTAAAGATTTGCACAAAACTTTTGTCTTTTAAAAAAAAAACATTGTTTACGTTAAAGGAACACTCCACTTTTTTTGAAAATAGGCTTATTTTCCAACTCCCCTAGAGTTAAACAGTTGAGTTTTACCGTTTTTGAATCCATTCAGACCCGGAGATCGGCTGAATGGATCCGAAAACGGTAAACTCAACTGTTTAACTCTAGGGGAGTTGAACAATGAGCCTATTTTCAAAAAAAAGTGGAGTGTTCGTTTAACTGATTTTATGTGACTAAATTGTAAACTCCACACACATGCATTTTGTCAAAAAAGCCGGTACTGTCCACTTTCAAGGAATCGTGATTTTATCTTTTACTGCAGATGCCGACAAGCGCCCTTGTTGTTTGTGAACAGAAGCAGATAAGTCTAGCATGCTGTATTCAGGTCAGGTGACAAGGATGCCAGTCACTTGGAAAACGTGCTAGATGAGAGGAATTTTGTCAAAGCTGACTAAAAGTGTTTGAGCATGGATATGTTCGACGAACTTCATAAACCAGTGATATAAAAGCCAAAACTTTTTCATGGAACCTTGCAAATGCACGTTATAATGGCGAGGGAAAACTGCTTATAATCACAGCCATAGAGTCTATGATCACAACAATGTTTGTCAGGCGTATAAATTACGCACTTAGCTGATGAGATTACAAAGAGATTACAAAACAAGTTTTGTTCTGTTTTTTTTAAACACTGAAACTTGAAATGTGGAGTTATCTGCTTTTGCTATAAACAATCTTTTAATATATAAAGAAAACATACTTTTAATGAACTTTAATTTTGTAAATTACCTGTATTTGTTTAAGTTATTATTACTTAAAACAAGCCACCTGCAGTTTGATTAATATTATTTTGAAATACACAGTAAAAGAAAAAAAAAAAAAAGATTCCTGAAAATAAATAAAAATGGAGTTGTTTTTATAAATAAAATTCTTCAGATAATGTTTTTTTGCTAACATTTTGAGAACATTCCCACCCAACAAAATATGTTCCAAGAGCATTTTTTTCCTTTTTTTTTTATGTGAACGAGGGGAACATACAGAATCCTGTTTCTGCCACTGAATTAAAAAAATAAAAATAAATAATAATAATTGCGACTTTTCATCTCACAAATATTTTTCTCGCAATTGTGAGTTTACATCTCACAATTCTGACATTTTTCTCAGAATTACAAAACATAAAATTACAATTATGAATTTTATTCAGAATATAGATATTAACTTACAAATCAGACTTTTTTTCCTCAGAATTTCAAGTTTGTAATTTTTTCAGTTATTCTGAGTTAAGTCAGAATTGTGAGATATAAACTCATAATTCTGAGAATAGTCTCAAAATTGCAAGTTTATATCTCACATTTCTGATTAAAAAAAGTCAAAATTGCAAGAAAAAAGTCAGAAGAGCAAGATACAAACTTAGACTTTCAAATTATTTCTCAAACTCGGAAAATTATTTCTCAGTTTTAAGCTTGCATCTTGCAGTTCTGACTTTATTACTCATAACTGTGAGTTTGTATCATGCTATACTGAGAAGTGTGAAATGTGAGATGAAAAGTTGTAGTAACCTATTTTTTATTCAGTGGTGGAAATGGGCTTCCATTGGAACATTAAATTTTATCATTTTGCAAACAAACTTTTGTTATGTTCCCTGAACAAGTAGTAACATTTAAAATGCTTTTGATGAATGTCTAACTAAAATGTTTCAGGAAAAAATATTCCATTCTGTCCAAACAAAACTCTTTCCTGCCAGTGTTTTTGAAAAATTTTGCCAGCCACCGCCAGCATTTTTGATGATTTTCACCAAAATTTTCTGGCCCCCAGAATATTTTGTTTTATGGATATTTGAACATGCACCAAAATAAAGAACAGACCCTCTATTCTTAAACAACAACAACAAAATCTGTTTTATTCTAGCTTTAAGCATTCTTTGTTTATCAACACTTAGATATGTTTCATAAAAAAAAAAAAAAAAAGCAACATTCTGAGCAAAATTGCATCTGGATCATATTATTATCAAAGCAAAGATGCAGTATATTGCTTCCATCAGGACTCCCATATCTATGATGATCGCATTATTTTTCACATGCGTATGCCTAAATATGAGATCACTTGTTTCTGTGTCTTCCTCGTCTATGTTTTTGATCGGCACATTCTAGACCAGGGGTGCCCAACCCTGTTCCTGGAGATCTACCTACCTGCAGACTTTAGTTTCAGCTTTGCTCCAACACAGCTGTCTGTAATTATCAAGTGCTACCTAAGAGATTAATAATCTGGTTCAGGTGTATTTGATCAGGGTTGGAGCTGAACTTTGTAGGATGGTAGATCTCCAGGAACAGGGTTGGGCACCCTTGCTCTAGACTCATTCAGGAGATGCGTAATAGTGCCTTTTAGTGTATAATTCCGTGTCTCATGCATAGCAGAAAATTCTTTGCTTGGTGGGAAAAGAGTTAAAGACCAAATAACTTTGAACGAATGTTTTGTTAATGTTACTGGAAGTGTGTTTGTTTAGAATTTTGACCTTTAGAACCTTGCTAGAATGTTAGCTCAAGTTCTGAGAATGTTATGTATTTAAAATCTGACAAAAGGCCACAGCTGTCAAGGTCACACAAATGTTACCAAACAACAAGTGTTTACTGTCATCAGAAACTCACTGGCTGAATGAAAAGACATGATGCCTAAAACAGCAATTAGGTGATCTGTGCAATGTCCTCAGATACACCTGTCACAATCTTTGCATCTCAAAATCACCAAAAACTGCTTTGAATACAGATGAGCAGTCTTTGCTAAGGGCGCCAGTTATTTATTTTTTGGGGAGAAATGATACAGATTGTCGAGTTTGTCTTGTTCTTAGCACCACCAAAACAACAGAACATGTCAGACGACTGTCATTCCCATTAGTATCGCACATTCACACAAAACACAGGGAGTGTCTGTGTGATTTACGGATCGTCTCTCTCAGCTGGAATAAAGACAGTCCAAGCATGAATGTGTTTAGCAACCCTGTGAGAGTGTTGATGTATGGACAAAAAAAAAAATCATACATTTGCATGCTCTATAATTTCAGTGCATTTAATATGATGCGAATCACGCTCACAGATAATGAACGGCCTTATTGTTTTACGCAGACTACATCTGCTGCTTTTTAAATCTGAAATGCACATGCAAGTGCATCGAAGTGAATCTCAGAGCCAGTAATATTCAGTGCTAGAATTTGCATAAAGTAGAGTGGGAGGCCAGCACAACTTCTTAATATGCAGGGTTAATTTATGCATAACATGGTCACACTTAGACTGCCGTAGAAACTCGATACAGCCCACACAAAGTGAAGAGAAAAGTGACCTTTAACACAGAAAGCCCTCAAAGAGACTGTTAAATAAATAAATAAAAGTAGTATTTTACACACCTGCATGATTTAGACATACTGCAGTGATGTATAATGCAGCCAAAGGTAGGGAGAAGTTAAACCAGAACTTTCTCATAGCCAAATGTCAGCTTCTCTCACAGGAAACCTGGGGGGAAAAAGCACAGACTGTCATTGTCCCTCGCTGACTGGACGCCTCATTTGCAAGTGTGAATCATCTGATTCTGATAAGGGTCTCGCGTATGGCAAATTCAAATGTCATTTTAGCTGGAACGAGAAAGTCTTGAGTGTCGATTCGAAGGTGTAAAAACGAATCGTTAATCACTCTGAAGCACGGAAAAATCAAATCAGCTACCACAGATGATTGTATCTGATATATAGAACCCTTAACATATCAGAATTCACTAAAAATTGTTTAAAACAGGAAATGTTTGGATATTTTTAACCAGATCAGCAAATCCTGACATCTCAAACACTGCTTAACCGATATTTCTGCCTATTGCTATTTGCATGCGCATATAATATGTAAATCTCTCAAGAGAATGGCAGTTCGTAATAATGACTCAAACATGAGGTCGAGTTATCAAATAGAAAAGACTTTTTACAACCTCAAACAACCGAAACTGTGATCCTTATCTTTCTGTCTATAAATCATTTAAAGGAAGAAATCATGTGCCAAAGTAGCTGCTAATAAAACACACAGTAATTAAACCTTGAGGAAGAGAGTCCCCTGAAAAATGAATACAGCTTAAACACGTACTGCACACACACACACACCTTTCACAGTGAAATCAGACTGCTTTTAATTCAATAAGCCTTCTTTGAGCACTTGCTTGCTGACGGTCTCCAGTAATCATTTCAGTCTCATAAGAAATTAAATAAGCCAGAAAAACTAATTAATGGAGGTCAGAGCAGGCAAGGATTTCATTTCTGTTAGCTTTTTATACAGAGCAAAGTCCAAACTGCAGTCCTTCCTATCACAGCCAGCTTCAAAACAAGCTCCACTTCTTTTGTTAACATATACTTATGTAAACTCAAAAATTTCTCTGAAAAAAATAAATTACCTTATAACAGAACAACCAAGTTTAGAGTAATCCCACAAACACAGTAGTGCTATCAGCTGCTTTCTTTGCTAGTTCCTCTATTCGCCTCTCGCTCTCACCTGAACCAGGTAAACAGGTGTTTCCTCTAAGGCTCCGCCCCCTCACAGCATTCCACCAATCACAGCTCGAAAATCTCAAACTCAGTGAAACTTTCTCCTGACCAGCCCATTTACACCTGACATGTTTGATTAGTGATTCATGGCTTCTGTGTAGAAATTTGAGCTTTCATTTCAGTGATGAAAAATGATTCCACTTGGATTGTTTTGTAAAATGTTTGCAGAGAATCACAGTAAGTAAATGGGTTAAATCAGCCATTTTGGATCAAACCATGTAATTGATTCAAACACAGTGTGTTCACACAGTAAAGCAGTGCTTCTCATCTGGTTTAAAAAAACAATGGTAAATACAAATAATACAGTATAGTTGGATATATAGTGAGCCATAGTTATGATACCATAAACATTGACATTCAAAAGAGCAGATTTACATATTTTTCCTGCTGGTTTTGAAACCGAAGGCCTTGCGTTCAGTCACATGGTATTTTGGTGCAAACATACCTGCCATCTGATAACATGACTAATACTAATTCAGTATAAGTGCTTGTTTTGTGTCTTAGGTTGATAAATCATACTAGCTGTTCATGGATTTGCTAAACTGGTTATTAGTCTATCTGTGCCATGTGAGTCATTTTGCGTTTTGTTTGGCCTGTGCAATTCAGGGTAATATTAATACACTTCGTGTTATATTTTTAAGAATCATTTCTGCTGAACAGTTTCGGCACTTTTCTAAAGCAAAAAAGGGAAACAAATTGAGAACCACTGTGCTGTGTCTTATGCACAATGTTTTGCACATTGTGATTATTTTTATTAGTTTTATTTACATTTATTTTGACATAAAGCTCAATAGGCCAATATGTCTGTATTTATTTTGGAAATGAACTGATGCGTCTTTAAGCTCATGTAAAAATGTAAACACTGCAGTGTTATTTCACGGGGGGAATCAGATTGTTTGCTCTGCTCTGCTCAGACACTAATTATCACTACAAAACATGTACAATACTTGATTCTCCTTGCAGTCACTGTAGGCTATGGATGTGTGTACACAGACTCAGATGAAGTCTTCTGTCAGTCAAGAGCTCTTTTGATCATCAACGCCTCCTCAAACTCCCACAGCTACACACAGAGCCGTGGATATGCTGATATGATCACCCTGGCAACATCGCCAGCCACTGAGGACAAAAACACCAGGTGAGAGTGAATGTGTGCACAGAGTTTAGGAATCGGGTTTCATTCATGAGAATGTGAATTTGAATTGATTGTTTTGCAGGGTTTTGTCTTTGTGCTACAATTTTTTTTCTCTCTCTGTTTTGAATTTTTGTTTTGTATTTTTGTCTTTGTGCTCAAATTTTGCCCACAGTTTTTTTTTTTTTTTTTTTTCCGCCTTTATTTTGAATTTAGGGATCAGAATTTAGGAATCAGGTCTCAGTATGAATTCAAATTGAAAAAGTACCACAGTAGAGACAGTACCATGGTAATGTGTCAAAATTTGATTGATGAACCCTTATAAAATATATCCATAAAAATTCCACAGATTCCTAAAAAATTTGTAAACTGTGTCCACAAATGGTAAAACATTTCAAGATGGGTATAACAATTAATGTATTGTTAAACTATTTTCAAAGTGTTGAAATTAAAACAATGTATCAGACACACTCGCATACAACAATAGCATACAACAATTGTTAAGATCTGTAACCCTGGACCACAAAACCAGTCACAAGTCGCACAAGCATATGTGCAGCAATAGCCATCAATACATTGTAGGGTTCCAAATTATTGATTTTTCTTTTATGCCAAAAATCATTAGGATATTAAGTAAAGATCATGTTCTGTGAGGATATTTTATAAGTTTCCTACCATAAATATATCAAAACGTAATTTTTGATTAGTATTATGTATTGCTACGAACTTCATTTGGACAACTTTGAAGGTGATTTTCTCAATATTTTGATTTATTTATTTATTTATTTATTTATTTTTTTGCACCCTCAGATTCCAGATTTCACATAGTTGTATCTCAGCTAAATATTGTCCTATTCTAACAAACCATACATCGACGAAAAGCTTATTTATTCAGCTTTCAGATGATGTATAAATATCAATTTCAAAAATTGACTGGTTTTGTGGTCAATTTTAACAGTGTCAGTAGAGTTTGTTAATGATACAAGGTTTTAAAAAAGAGCCTAGTATCTTACACTGTTCCGTAATAAATGTCCTCACGTGCCAGTGACAGAAGACTGAATGAACTTGGATCCAAAGTGTAAAACCACACCAGTTTAAACACACACATGCACATGTAGTTAAATGTTTAACCATGATGTAAGCAAATGCTTTATATCATGCTGTGCTAGGGGAAAAAAAAGGAAATAGTGTCTGGTATAGATGCAGATTTGGGGATCTGGCAACGTTGCTAGTGTGTCAGGCAGAAGTTCAGTGGATCAAAGGATGTTGTTGACATACACCTGGTGAATTTGCGCAGGGGGCCTGGTGCTGTGAACTCTGGAGTTGTGTTGGGTGTAATTCAGCAAATTTCTGTGTTAAAAAAGGGCATTTTTGTAAAAATATCAAGACCTTTCTTTTATATTGGGTCTGGTGAATTTGTGCTGGGTATTTACCAGCAAATTCACTAGGTGAATGTCATTAAAGGCCACAAACATCCTTTGACCCACTGAACTTTGAAATGAAATGTGTTTTTTTTTTTTTTTTTAACCTGAATGAAAATGTATTTTATTAAAACAAACTGAATTCAAATGAATGCTTATATTAAGTAATATAAAAATATTTCATTTGATATGTTTTTTATTTATATAGCACATTTCATGCACAAATTCAAAGTGCTTTACATAAAAAGGAATTAAAATAGTTATTAAAATGGATGCGTAAAAATACAAACAATAAAAATTATGTAAAAAATGTATTAATGCAGTTTAGAATAAAAAGGATATGTTAAATATTAAATTAAAATTCTTTAATCTACACTGTAAAAATATGATCAGTAATTCATGGCATCTTATGTTTTTACATTAACTCATTAAAAGTTGGGCAATTTCAGTTTTATAAGTCACATGAAACTTTTATTTTATTATTTTTTTTTTTTTAAGGGGTCATCGGCCCATTTTCAACAAGCTGATATGATTCATTAGGGTCTTAGTAAGATATTTATAACATACTTTGGTTAAAATGTATCAGTGAACTGTAAAAAATAAACAATTTGTTGAGTCAGCTTAAAATAATTTGTTACCCTGCTGCCTTAAAATTTTAAGTTCAGTCAACTAAAATAAGTTTATTCA
Source organism: Labeo rohita (assembly GCF_022985175.1). Classification (NCBI taxonomy): domain Eukaryota; kingdom Metazoa; phylum Chordata; class Actinopteri; order Cypriniformes; family Cyprinidae; genus Labeo; species Labeo rohita. The sequence continues at coordinate 35,901,337 of NC_066876.1, read as the reverse complement.
ACATGAAATGTTAAGTTGTACTAAGTAACAACTTGGATATTTGTGTTTGCTAAACTTAACAGATAGGTAAGTAACCCAGCTGCCTTAAAATTTTAAGTGGATTCAACTCAAATATCTAAGTTGTCACTTAGTATAATTTAACGTTTCAAGTTGAATAAGCTTTTTTTGAGTTGACTGAATTTAAAATTTTAAGGCAGCCAGGTTTCAAATTATTTTAAGTTGACTCAACAAATTGTTTTTTACAGTGTGGTAGTGTAAAAAACACCCTTTTTTACCTTGACAAAATCAGCCCTTTTTAGCGATGTTGCCAGTGGTTTTCCTGCGGAATTTGGGCTACGTTAATACCGTTTGCCGCGGATTGTTTTTGATGTCCGTGAGTTGAAGCGACCCCAATAACATCATACTTAGCCTCTGAAATACGAATTTACCAGGGGAACCCTGAGAACCCACAGAATGCGTTTCTTTCTTCTTTTTTTTAAAATGGGGATCCCCCTCAAAACGCAATTGGGCTACTTTTGAGTAGCAATTGGGTAGGTTTTGTTGTAAAAACCTGGCATCCCTGCTTTTTAGAGTGAGCTGTTCTGTTGAATGTTCCTTTAAATGCTAATGAGCTCTACTCACCCCACCTCTCTCTTCTGTGGGGTAATGAGTCGTAATGTTTACTTTAGCCAAGAAACATGCTAAGTAGCACATTATTAAGAAAGGTGATTTGTAAAGATGCATTAAAAATGCTTATACTCATTTCTGCTGTAGGTGAAGTTGAATTGCGAATGATTTTCGAAACATAGATGCATTTATGTAGATCACCAGGTGCATTTTCTATCTAAAACGAAAGTAGCATTAATTCTTTGCGTTTTCAGCGGCTGAGATGTTGGGAGTAAATGACTGGTATGTTCATTTACTACATCCAACAACAAAAACCTCAATCGCTCAATCGGAGACATTTTTGTTTTTTCCTGCATAAGAGTCTACACAATGGCGGTTGGACTGTTCTCAACTTGCTCATTTAGGGCGCGTCTTAGGTAAGACGGTCATGTCAATCAACAATTGTGGGAGGGGCCTTGACACTGAAAAGCAGCTGAGAATGGCCTGATTTGAAAAAGAGGATTTTACTTAAGATTAGAAAAAAAATCTAATTTTTTTTATGTGTACGCACACTGCCAACACAAATTTGTAAAAATTGTAAACAATTGTAAATGTGAGTTTTGCATCTGATGATCCCTTTAAGTCAGTTTAATGTTAAGTTGAAATAACTTGAATAACCAAGTTTGATTTTACTGAAAGAGTTAAGGCAGCAACTGAACTTTTTAAGTTAAGTTTTTAAGTTAAGATAGGTGGACATTTTTGCTGATACATGCAGCGATTATATCAGTGTCTCTGAATTTAGATCTGAATTAGATTTCGGCATCCTTTCGGCATGCTTGCTTTCTTCAAAATAAATTGAACTGCAATTGAACTCTTTCAATTCCCTTCTAAATAGTGCATGTCCCTAGTGCACAGTGATGCTTCAATGATCTTGTGTTGTACATGACCAAAGTTCTGTATTCGAGTTTCAGTCTGATTCATTGCTTCATAACACAAAAGATATGTTCTCCTCATCTTACTTTCATGGCAAACTAGGTGATTTTTTTCCCTCAAGCTTTGCTTCAAGGCCGACAGACGCTAATCGTAGAGATAGTAGCTGCTGATAATTGGTGGCGATTAGGAAATAAAGACCATTCGAAGTAGTCTTCCCTGAAGACCTTGAGATATGAGCTTTAAGAATTCTTATCTCTCTTTTTCAAGTACGAATAAAGCATCTCGTTGTGGTTTTCAATGAAGCGGTTCATGCAGTGAACTCGATTCATTATTAGTGAGAAAACACTGACACACGATGAAAGGGCATCAGAGGACATGACCGTACTTTACGGTTTTTTATACGCTTTGAAAATAACACTGTTTTGTTGTGCAGATGATTATTGAATGACTCAATGTAACATCTCACCTAGAAGAAACACTAGTTCAAACAGTCAACTTTAAAACAGTACAGTATTTTCAATAATCTGTGATTAAGTGTCATACAGGCACGACGGCAACAGGAAATCTCAGAAACACTTCAGCTCATGAGTCAGCTGGAGATGTTTGACCCAGTTTGACTCATAAACCTGATTTCATACACAACATATGGAGTGTTTCCAGAAACACCAAATAAATTTATAATCAAGGGTTGAAATTTCTCTTCTTTATAAATATTTCATAACTTTTATGGACCATGGTGGAAAAATATGTTTCCCAGAATTATCTAATTCACTCTAATTTTTAATGTCAATATTTATGTTTGGGGGACATTAAGGCTGACTGGTAAAATTCCAATTAAATGAGGAAGCTGCGCTGAATAATTTGTTTTATTATTACAGTGCTCTTGGGATTTATACCGACTCCCAAGGTAATTTATTTTTAACAAACCAGGCAATGACGAGTGAATACAGAAAATTATACTGTCCATAAATAATTCTTATAGTGATGAGAAGAGTTTTTGTGTTATTTTATATTATTATGTTTGGTAGAATATGTTTGTCCTCATGACAATAGGATTATTCTGATTTTGCATGTGGCATAAAGTGTAGGTTAATATCTTTTGCTGCATGAGACGCTTTTTCTCTTTCTGTTTTAGTGGCCTAATGTGAGAAATACTCCACATATGTGTCTCCATATAGAGTCTTGGAGGAAAGAAATCACCCCTTGTATATCCTAGATAATCTTGTGATGGTGGAAAGCACATTGGTCATGACAGTTGTTTTCTCGAATCTGTTTTGATTTGGCAAGCGTTTCAATTTGATTTATAATGTAATGTGTTGTAGTAACCAACTCAAGCAGTATATTTACTCTTCAAAGACAGGTTTAACTTGACAAGTGTTCATTTTGGACCCTGCTGACACCTACTGGTGTGGATGCAGTGACGCATAAGTGTTTTTGGTTAGCAGTGCATTCACAGGCATATTTGACTCCTGAAATTTTAATGTGTTAAGCTAAAAGTGTCTGTATTATGAACTCCCTGTCAAACAGGGAATGTTTTCTGAACGTTCTGGCAAGGTTCTCTGCAAACATTTCTGCAGGAACTTTATTAGAACGTTTGTTTTATCAGTTCTCTGTCTTTAAAGGAAACCCCGGGTATAAAAACTTGTATAGCTTGATATAAATGATGTCTTTTAATTAAATATGTTGCACAAAGATTTACTTATTTTTTAAGTAGGTGCTGTATGTACATTTTTGACTCTACTAAAGCATAAAAATACCATAATGTGTTTGTAGATGTTTAAGAAACATGCTAAGTTAACATGCTTGTTTATCTGAAAAAAAATGCTACAGTCATTCTCATTTGAAAATGTGCGCTCCGTGTCGGAATGTCTGTCCCTCTTTTGGTCTGTGTAACTCGCCCTCTGCCAGTTTACCCAATTGCATTTCGGCACCCCGGTTGCCAGTTGGCGGAAAACACCGCATATTTCATTTCAGTCATGGAAGCTGGAATTCTACCCATCCTAAAAAGCCACGTAGGAAATAAATTTGTATTTTACACCTCACAATGAATAACAGTCTACTTAATTACGGTTAATCTTGTATGCGGCCAACAAATGCGACTTCCGGAGGATGCAGCAGCCTCCGATACGAGATGCAGGTGGTTTATAATTTGCAAACAATTCAAATATTGCAAACGTATACATTATCTTATCAACTTACAGTGTAAGGCTCGATGCTTTTTATCATCATGTGTGCTTGTTCCTGTTCTGGCAACCTGTGTGCATCAAATCTGAGGAGGAGGGACCAGGTAAAAAAAAAAAAAAAAAAACCTCTACAATATTTTAAATTTGGACTGCAATACCTAGTTCAACCTAGTCAATCCAACACGTTCTCACTCCCAACTCGTCACACATTTATGCTTGTCAGGACCCTTTGACAGTACCCCTTTAGCGTCACTTTTGGACGTGCAGGGTCCTCCACTGATTTTAGTTGTTAGCCTTAATTTAATGGTTTGCATGCATTTGTACAAAATATAAATATTTTTTATACATTTATACATTAGATTTATACATTCATTGGAGCACCTAAACCCACCCCTACCCTAAACTTACCCACTTCTGAACAATATAAAACGCGTAACAGGCAAATATAAGTACTGTCACAGGTATTTATTGCAGAAACTGACCATAAACAAGCAGGATAAAAGCATTACAAACAAGTCATGTTGCGTTCCAAGTTTTCTGTAGCCATAGAAAATCTTTATGCGAGGGAGACGGTGAAACAAGGTTTTAATCGCTGAAAATGATCCTGCTCTTAATGCACTCGCATCTCATTCAAAAAGATACTCCCGAACATTAGCATGACGCAGTCGCTCACAAGACACACAAGAGCCAACGGCATTTCACAACCAAGACTGACGTTACGCAGCTTCTGGCGCCATTTGTTGAATTTTGAATTCTGAGCTTTACGGTGGACGGAGACAGCAATCACGTCTATTCCTCTCACAAATCAATCATTTTGACTCGGAAGACTTGGTATGTCAATCCTTTTTGAAAAAATTATGACTGTAGCTGTATCTGCCTGTTATATCTTGTGTTTTATTGACAGATGGTAGGTTTAGGGGCAGGGGTTGGGTTACATGTTCGTAAATGTGTACATAATGTACTATAAATACAACTGTTGTGACTGTTTACATTGAAAAATCACACCCCAACATAAATGCAAAAATGGCAATATTATTACCCAATATATAATTTAATCATGACGATAAAATTCCCAGTGCCTTTGCGTCAGCATTATGAGGCCAAGGATTTCTTATTTAAAGCAATGAAGGGTGCTGTATGTCGAAAAATGACGCTAAAGGGATACCCTGTGTGTCAAAATGCGACGCCAAAAGGTCCTGGCCAAGCGGTAATATGTGACGAGTTGGGAGTGAGAACATGTGGCTACATACAGCCACATTGTTTTATATATATTTTGGACATCAATGACATCAAATGGAAAATAAAATACTGATACAATGACCACAGCTGCTGAAAGAGCTTCCAGGTGGTGATGGATAAAAGCATAGGCTTAAACCAAATGCTGTGCCATTGATTTTATTTATTTTTTTGCCACAAGGAGTCCTTGGATATTGAGTGATATCCGCGCTGAGAAACTCCTTCAGTGGCTGTGGCGTCATGACAAGCGTTGGCATGTTTACATCCTCCCAGGATGGCATCCAGCGCATTTCGTCTCTGCCATTTGTAAGCTCTTTCAGTAGCTGTGGTCTACTAAAAGCCTCAAAGGCATCAGGACTGAAGTGGCTCTTCCTATTATTTTCTTTTCTTCTTATCGCTAGTGAAAGCAGTTACGTTGCTTCTCTTGTTGCCCCTTGACTGAAAATTACAAATAAAAGCCACACAATGTGGCATTGTATCAGTGTTTTATTTTCTGAGCTGTGTTGCATCAAAAACGGCAACAGGTAGCACCAGTAGCCCACTAAGTGCCACCATTTCATGTCATCAAAATAACCCCCACAGTCCAAAATGCGTATAAAATGAATGGATTTTTAAGTAACGTAAATCTTTCATGGAATTTCTACTACATGTTACAGTAAGAGATATTTACGTTATATTAAGCCATCCAAGTATTAATATCCAGAGTTCTATTTAATAATGTTCTCAGACATTGGCACAAAAATGTTATTTAAACATTCCATTTTTTTAATGTTCCTACTTGTTTCAGAACATTCAGAGAATATTCAAAAGTAACATTAGCATAATGTTTGCTAAATTCTAAAATGGAATGTTCCCATTACAACATTCAGAAATGACATTTTCATAACCTAATGGGAACTTTAGTGAGACGTTCTTAGAACAAGCTCTATTTTCCTTTGCTGAGGCACGCAGGAAACAAGTTTGTATTCTTTATAGAGAGCCAAGAGGACAATCTGTGACATTTAGATTCCCTGCTTGGTCAAATGTCCTTTTGCTATGTGAACTTGCAGGAACATAAAGTTTAACCGCACCTTAAAACAGCTGTTTCTATGCCGCTGATATGAGTCTTGATCATTTTAAACTGTGTTGTCAACAGTACTACTCATTTCTCCAGAAGCAAGACATGGATAAAATGACATGGTACACCTTTAAATTGGCTTCCACCTCCCATCTGAGTGTGATTCAGTCAGCGTGAAAGTGTTTTAACTTGAGTTATTGGGGTCGCATAAGGTAAAATGCATGGGGAAGTGCTGCGCTTGTCGTCCCACGACTGCTCTCGCTCAAATGCTAATGGAGTCTTTAGAAAACGAGGCTGAGGTTATGTTCCTCATTGTGCCATTGAATGCAAATGCTGGATTGGACCGCTGCCACCTGTTGGCTCCCCTGATTGATTTCACGGAGTGCTGCGCTTTTGTTTATTTGCACCTTTGGTACTGAAGCAGAGAAGGTTGCTCGGTGGATTCCTTCTGAAATTCCCCAGCGGGTCGGAAAGCCGCTCTTCTGAGTAATGAAATCTTGAATTGGACTTTTAAAATGAGAAATGCGAAACAAAAACTTTGGCAAAAGCGTAGTCACCGTAATAAGCATGCTTTGTCACTACTATCCACAAGGCTTGACCGTTAGAATCAAATTTATGCTTTGTTTGATGTGCTTTTTGCGCAGGGAGAAACTGTATTTAGTTGCAGCTGCTCCATTTTTGTCTGCGGTGTGAGTTTCTTAATAAGCAGAGTAATTTATCTTTGCCATCCGTGGACGGATGCAATGACAGCTCGGCAGGATGCCTATTAGTAGGTTTGCTGTAGCGCTGCAGCACCAGCATCGGACCTGATCAAACCTTGATGTTCTTCTGCTGCAGAACAATGTGTGATGAGAGAGAAGCAGACAGGAAGAGGGGACATCAGCCGACAGGGCTAATTCTGTAGAATGGGAGATGACACGTAATTATGCGGCATCGATCGGCAGGGAATACGGTTGATCATGCTGTGACTGTACGTTGGTAATTTGGCCCGTGGGGTCTTTTAAAATCTGAGTCAGAATGGTCAAAAAACCCGTAGGCGTTCATTAAAGCGAAGAAAGAAGTGACGCCTCGCAGAACACACCTGGATTTGTGTGAATGCTGCAGTGTGGAGACATGCATGCGGTGCACAAGTGTACGTTTGATGTGATTATATGTGCTTTCTGCATGTGGCATGATAATGCATGTGCGTGGATGTGCATGCATCTTTTTTACACTACTATTCAAAACACTTAAGTCATTGAAATGTGGTTCCAATTAACTTAAGCTCATTAACTGAATCTGCCTCAATTCACAAGACCTTGAATGTAAGCTGGGATTCCAATTAAGCGCTGAACGTTGTTTAAAATCTTATCTTAATTTGGATTCTTGGCTATTTTTGGCATTACTGTCAAGTTTGTTAGGGAGTCTACTGCTGGCAGATCTTGCAGTTTCTTTGCTACGGTTATGCCTGTGGTTTACATTACTCAAAAACAGAGACTTTTGAAAACGCTGCAGACACCGTTTTAGTTTGAAAACTCTGGGGTTGCGTTTCAATGTAAACGGACCAAAACTTTTAAAAACGATGGCGAGGCTGCCCATATTCACTCGGCGTATCCTTGGCGACAGTGTAAACAAGTGGCTTCCATTGACAGCCACTTGAAAACTGTCATTTTCTGCAACTAGATGGGCTCCGCCCACAAAAAACGTCATCACTGTTTGCAAACATGACACATTCAAGGTCAAGAAAGGCAGTAAGGACATCCACAAAATAGTCCATGTGATTCAGTGGTTCAACCTTAATTTTATGAAGCTATGAGAATACAAAAAGAACAAAAATAATGACTTTATTCAACATTTTTTTTTTTTTTCTCTTCTGTCACACTTTTTTTTTTTTTTAGTTTCATACTGTCAAACCCCTTGTCAGACCAACAGTATTACCCCGTCTAGTTTTGAGGCCTACAGTAGAGTATGTTCAACCACTTATGTCTATTTCCTGAATCTCTTGGTCTTGTAAGGTATTTTACAAACAAAGACAATGTTGTCTACATATTAGACTGAGTTGTCCATTAAGGTTTCTATAACAATTAACTGTTTGTTATTCATAAATGAACATAAAATTAATAATGTGGTGACTTTTTGCACTTTTTTTTTTTTTTTTTTTTTTTTCCATTCAGGCAATAGAAAAAAATAAATTACCTCAACAACAGTAATTGTTGTTTCAGTTCATGTGACAAGAATGTTCTATTAGCAAAATAAGACAATCGGTATTGCATGAGCAAACAAATTTATGTTGGCTAAACAAAGTATCTTTACTGAGAACTAATACTATTGTTGAGAGAATGCAAAAGCCTTACTGTTGCCTTATTTATTTATTTTTATGTTTTCTCAAATATTTATTTTGTGACCCCGTTCACACCTGTAATTAGTGTTGTCCTTTTGCGAATGGATCGAAATGTGTGTGATTGTGTGACGATGTGCGTATTACATGTTGAGTCTATAGGAATGTGTGTGTGCAGGCCCGTAGTGTTTCTTTACAAATTGACATTGGCATGTACTGGCCTGTCATGCATGATACATTGTTATTATTATTAGGGGCCAAGCACTGAAAGTGCGATGGCACCTATTGTATCCGTTAGCATTCTTTTTCTTCCGCTCTGGAAGTCTATGGCAGCCCATAGAACCACTTGCGGGAAAGCTGTGAAATTTGGCACACTGATGGACAGTCTCATCATTAACCACAGCAAATTTGGAGTCTCTAACTCAAACTCTCTAGTGCCACCACTTGTCCAAAGTATCAATCATTTTATGCTAATAACTTTTGAACCATAAGGCACAGAAGGAAAATGTCCCCTGAATCCTTGGCTCATGCCAAGTCGAAGTCCAAAATTCAAAAATCGTAAGGTTTAGTTTTTTTTTTTTTTTTTTTTTTTTTTTTTTTTCTATAAATTTTTGTTCGGAAAACCTAGTCTTTCAAACTTGTCCTAGACGGTTTGTCTGATTTTCACCAAAATTTGCTCAGATCATCTTCAGACCATGCTGGCAAAAAGTTATGGAATTCAAGTTGATTAGTCAAACCGTTCTCGAACAACGTGCAAATGAATTCTACAAAAAGCACGCAAAAATGGATGTGAGGCTATATCTCCGCAACGGTTTGGCGTATTGAGACCAAACTTGGTGTGTGTCATAACAAGCATTACCTGAGGCTACCTGCAGTGCCACCTAGTGGTCAGGAGATATGGAAAATGGCTATTTTTGCTTATACCTTCTGAATGGTTTGGCCAAAAATCACAAAACTCTTCAGATTCGGTGCATCATGCTGAGTCCAACCATACGCAGTTTTCCCATGTCAGCCATTTTGGGTGTCAGCCATATTGAATTTTGTCCAAAAATGCTATATTTCACCTCACACTGACCACGCCACATCAATTTGGTAACAGTGCCACCTAATGGTCAGAAGTAGTGCACCACTCATTAAACATTAATAATGAAATTTCCAAAAATGCTGATAACTTTTGTTTAAATTGGCCTACTCTAATAAAACTGGTCTTGTTATATTCCTTGGGTCATGCCGAGAACACTGATACCAATTATGCCATAATTGGATGAACTTCCCGTCCGCCATTTTGATTAATATTGAAAACCTACTTTTTCAATTTCGTTGGTCCCGTTTTCCCCAAATTTGACTCAAATCATCTTCAGAGTGTCCTGACACGAAGTTATGGATTTTGTGTCAACAGACAAAACCGTTTTTGTACAGCGCCATCACAAATTTTAGGCTTGATGCCAAAATGGCTCTGAGTCTGTATCTCTGTAAAGCTTTGGCATAATGACACCAAACTTTGTGTGTGTCATTGTCACCTCACACAGAACACATCACATCAATTTGAAAACCGCACCACCTATTGGTCAAAAGTGATAAGCCATTAAATTATATTATTATTGGTTGCATTTATGATTTTTAGCCATTTCAACTGATATCATCCAAAAATGGCTTTAATTACTCATTGTTGTAGTCGGTCTGTTGCTCCTTGCCGTGCTTAACTCCTCATTCTGCCTCTTTTGTGCTTGACCCTGCAATTGCTGCTTGCAGCTATATTTATTATTATTTTGGATTTTATTTGTTTTCATGATCTGTGTGATTGTGGATCGTTTTGACACCATCATCGTCTGTACACAAAACTTCTCGAAAACACAGGATCCTCAGTGTTGCACTTGAATTTGTCTCTCTACATGAGATGTTTTCCTGGGCAACTGTGTTAAATTTAAGTCTGTCTGTCCTCCATGGGCTCTTTATCCCTAAAGCTATGCTTTTTCTCTTTATTCTCTGCCTCTCAGGTTTTATCATTGTGATGTTAATGTTTCTAACGTCATTTTGGCGTTCTTACAGCCTGAAAAAATTAGTACCTCCCTATAAACATGCAAATAGCAAATATGCATGGCAACATACCAAAATAATATGCAAAAAAATATGAAAACCAAAATAATATGCATTTTTTGTGTGTGTGTGAATGAGCTCCTAACTGCACATACACTAGGGCTGAAAAGTTTGCGGTCAGTAAGATTTTTTTTTTTTTTTTTTAAACAGTGAAAACAGTAATATTGTGAAATATTACTACAATTTAATATAAGTGATGCAAAGCTGAAATTTCATCACATATTACTCAAGTCTTCAGTGTCATATGATCCTTCAGAAATCATTTTAATATGCTGATTTGCTGCTTAAGAAACATTTGTTGTTGTCAGTTTTGCGGACAGCTTTGCTTAATATTTTTGTGAAAACCATTTTCCAGGATTCTTTGATGAATAGAAAGAACAGCATTTATTTGAAATTAAAAATCTTTGGGGACATTATTAATGTCTCTACTGTCACTTTTGATCAATGTAATGCTTCTGAAAAAAAGCATAAAAACTGACACCGAAATGTTAAATGCTAGTGTGTCCATTTAAGTCTTTATAGTTTAGAAGAAATGATGGGAGTTGCATTTATAAAGTGAAAACTTTTTCAAATTTTTATTTGACTTACCCATGCATGACTTCTGCTAATGAGAGGACACAAGCCAGGTGCAGATATCATTAGTATAATGATTGTGACTTTTGACCAGTGTTCTGTTCCTAAATCTAGCAAGCTTCCTCCACAGGCAGCATTTTAAGACACCACAGACGCTCCTGTCGCAGAGCCTGTTCCAAAAGATAGCCAACTTAATTATGCTCCCCCCTAAGATGCCTAGTTTTTGCCAAACTCTAAGGCAGCCGTTTTTATCGCTCTCAGAGTGCGCATTCCCAGAATGCATTGCAACAAGCACAACAAATTTACTTGTTTTAAAATCAGTCCTGTTTGATTTATAGAGTTGCTGCCTGTGTAGTGTTCAAATCAGTTACAAGTTTCATTTTCAGTTAGGATGCTATCTATATAGGCAGCTTACTAGTTTTTGAGTCCTATCTGCAGTTTAAAATCCTGAACCATTTTCAGAGTAAGTGAACACTGATTAGGGTCTGATGGCATCTGTATAGACTCTGGTAAGTGCAACCGAACGTGTTTTAATGCTTGGGTTGAAATTTCATCATTTCAGCCTGAGGTGTTTGCATTCGTTTCCAGCCTGAACTATCTAAGATGCATCAAAGATTTTAAGAAAATATTTGTACTTTGAACTATTTTATCTCTTTGTACATGCACAAGAGACTTCCTCTGTGACTTCCTCTGTTTACTCTACTGCTAGATCTGCTTGAAGACGCTGGTCTCTGTGAAAGTCGGTGCTGGCGCCCTTCGTCGTATAGTAATTGTCCTCGCTTGCAAAAAAGAAGGGACGGCAGCCAAACAGGACTGGATTTGATCTGCGGCCAGGGCTCTACTGATAACCCCATCTATCTTAGTTGATTTGGCAAAAAGGGCCTCACTAATGACACCAGAGGGGGTGGCAAACCCACCACCTTGACAGGCGTCCAAATCACTGGTAAACAACAGAACACGGGTGAAAAGAAATAAATGACCGTTTGGAATCGGCAGGGAGGTTGAAAATGTCTGAAGACTCGCCAGGAGAGGAAGTTGAGGTTTGATTGGAGCTGGAAATGGGGAATACAGGTGCATATTTCTCTTGTGAGGGAAGGATGTCGCCTCAATGAGCCGGTGAAGATGGGCCGTACGCCTGAGGGGCGTTCAGCCTTTAGATGACTTTTATGTCACTGTGCACCTGTCAGACGCTTTTATACTATATATGTTCACTTACTGCACATTGAGAATTCACACTCTGCCCGCAATATGATATCAATAAATTTATTTTAAGGTGGGTACAGTCTTGTAACTCTTAAGAGATTCTGCCAATTATTAAATATTCCTTTATTATTAATCTTTTAGATTAAAAGAGATTTTGGCCACCTTTTAAAAATAATATAATATTATATTATATGTTATATATAATATAATATAATAAACTATATTATAATATAATATAATATAATATAATATTAAAGGTTGGCCGAATCTCTCAACTCATATTATATTATATTATAATATATTGTCATATCATATATCATATCATATATCATATCATATCATATATCATATCGAGAGTTAAAGTTAAAAGATTCTGCCAACTGTAAAATATTTCATTTATTAATTTTCTTTAAGATTAAAACAGATTCTGCTCACCTTTAAAATTTATAATATAATATAATATAATATAATTCTGAGATAGTTAAAAGTTAAGAGATCCTGCCAACTATAAAATACAATTTTATTTATTAATTATCTTTAAAATGAAAAGGGATTCTGCCCACCTTTAAAAATAATAATATAATATAATATAATATAATATAATATAATATAACAAAGGATGGGAGAATCCTAGTATTAGTAACTTGGGCTTTTTTAAAGTAGTGAATAAATAAAATATGGTTGGCAGAATTTATTAACTCTACATTTTCTGTAATATAAATATATAAAATAAAATGTAATGGTCAGTAGAATATCTTTATTTTTAACTGTGTATATGGTGTAATTATAATATAATATAATATAATATAATGAAAAAAATAATATTTATATGAAAAATATTTTAATGAAAAAAAAATAAAAAATTGGTTACACTTTATTTTAAGAAAACTAGTTGCTTATTAGCATGCATGTTAATAACATATTGGCTGTTTATTAGTACTTATATTGCACATATTACTGCCTTATTCTGTATGGCTGTATTTTAGATCCCTTAATCCAACCCATACCTAAACTTAACAACTACCTTACTAACTATTACTAAGCAACAAATAGGAGTTTAATGAGGGAAAACTCACTGAGTTAATAGTGAATATATGTTCCCTATTTTAAAGTGTTACCACCCGAAGGGTCAATGCACAATTTGAACACTTTAAGATCTTGACATTTTGCATGACACTTCTTATACATAAGTGCAATTCAAAATTAATTAGATTACACACCATATGAGTCGTCTGGAATAGTGATGACATTATAATATGTAGCTGCAAATGGCATTTTCTCTTGGATGCAATTCACAGAATTAGAGTAGCACTAGAACATAAGCAGGCGTATTTTTAAAAGACTCTCCAGAAGTAATTCATTAGTCTTATCCTGCATTTGAAGAGGGTTCATTGTCAAAACAGCCACTTGTGTTTGGATCCCCCCGGTTCTCCGGTGAACAGTTTTAATCCCCACAGTGCCATTCGGCCAGTGCACACTTATCATATTTGTCCAGCACAGGTGCCGGTTTCATAAAGCTGATTTACTGGCTCTGGACCGGCTCCGAGGAATTGAGCTTTGCTGAAAAGTGACTCTAACAGTCTACAGCTGTTTTGGATTATACTCTCTTAACATTGCTTTGGCTTCTGTTTAGCCTTTTTAGTAATGGTGATTATAATTGGGGATATCAATTTATCAAGAGTCTTCTGAAGGTGAACTATTGTAATGCACGGTTTTAACCTTTTTTTTTTTTTTTTTTTTAAATGTATGGAAAATCAAGTAAACCGAAGTTATTTAATTTAGTAATTGTTCATCTTAAAATATCACTAATAATAGCTTTAAGTTGTGATGTTTATTTCATAAAAATCAGTAAAGTGTTCACAGCAAAAAGACTCATGAACAACAAGCTGAAGGTGGACATTTAGAATTTTTTTTTTTATACTAAAAGTCTTTTATATGCTAAAAAAGTATTGCTAAGATATTTAATACAAAGAAATGTTTTAGTCAAATTTTTATCATCTTGATAATTGAGGTTTTATTATGAGACAAAAATAATGACATAATTGCATTTTAAATATGATACAGTAGGCTTTATAGAGTTAATCTTAGGGCTTCATTCCAAAGCAAAACTTTCCAGAAATGCGACATCTGAAGTCGGATAATTGACGGCGGTGATTTGCTGATGAGTGCTGCTGATACGCAACATCTAAATTAGGGCTGGGCGATATATCGAATATTAGCGATAATATCATAACAATTTTGACGATGATGTAAATGAATATTGAATATTTCAAATTCAAGCATACTTTTCCAAAAGAACATGCCAAATGTCCAATATTACATCCCCTTACTTATTACTGTGCGAGAGACGTGAGGTGAGTTGCTCTATGCGCCTCTACAACATGAGCTTTTGTGAGTGCGGTTGCCAGATATCAAGCATTCAAACCCCCGAATCAGAGCTTCGCTGTTACAAGGATACATTTTATGCCCGGTGTTTTGCTTATTTTAAAGGAGAAGTCCACTTCCAGAACAACAATTTACAAACAATTTACTCGCCCCCTTGTCATCCAAGATGTTCATGTCTTTCTGTCTTCAGTCGTAAAGAAAATATGGTTTTGGGGAAAGAGTTTCAGCATTTTTCTTCATATAATGGATTTCATTGATGCCCTGATTTTGAACTTCCAAAATGTAGTTTAAATGCAGCTTCAAAGGCTCTAAATGATCCCAGCCGAGGAAGAAGTGTCTTATCTAGCGAAACAATCTGTCATTGTTTTCGAAAAATTACAATATGTATACTTTTTAAGCACAAAAGCTTGTGTAGCACAGACTCTGGGATGCACGTCCACGGGTCGTTCTTGAACGATTCGTTCATTTTGAATGAATCTTTAATATGACTCGGGAAAAACAAGTCGTCTCGGGGAGAGATTCATTCAGTCGCGCAACGTCCTATTAGGTTCTGTACTGGAATTAGTTCACCTGTTTCAAGTTTTCGGGTTTTTCGAGTCGTTCGTTCATCTTATGGGGCTGTCACATGATGCTGATTTTGCTAAAATGAACGAAATGACTCTTCATTTTGCTGAACGAGACTCAAAGGTCTGAGTCGGTAAAATGATCCAAACTTCCCATCACTACTACGAATTATGTCTTTGATTCACCACAAGTTCATCGTCTGTGTACTCCAGCTCAAAAAGGTAGAGTATGTCAAAAATCTGTTATTTTCTCCTACAACTTTAGAATCGTCCGACATTGTTGTACCTTTTTGTTAGTAAACAGCGTTTGCATGCTGTTTCTTGCACTTTCTTTGCGTGTTCGCTTTGTAAACACTGGGTCTGTAGTTCCGCCTACGTCCACGTGACCTTTCGACGTGATTCAGTGGTACGTGAACGTGCGTCCCAGAGCCTGTGCTACACAAGCTTTTGTGCTTAAAGTAAACAAACTTTTATTTTCCGAAAAAAAAAATAAAATAAATAAATAAAATAAATGAACGATTGTTTCGCTAGATAAGACCCTTGTTCCTCGGCTGGGATGGATTAGAGTCCATTGAAGCTGCATTTAAACTACATTTTGGAAGTTCAAAATCGGGGTAACCAATCAAGTCCATTATATGGAGAAAAATCCTGAAATGTTTTCCTCAAAAAACATACTTTCTTCACGACTGAAGACAGAAAGACATGAACATCTTGGATGACAAGGGGGTGAGCAAATTAATTGTGAATTGTTGTTCTGGAAGTGGACTTCTCCTTTAAGTAATCTGGCAACCATGCACACAAGCTCACTCTTCATTTCGAAAGCACCGATGATGATCTGAAAACATCAACAAACAATTACACTGGAGTTTAGTGATCAAAATGAATGTCACTCAACCAGTCTGTGTTCTGTCATTAGATCTCGACAGTATTGTTTGCGTCTGTGATTGCTGAATAAATGCACTTAGAATAACGTTACTCAATTGTTGTTGCCTGAATAGAGAAACATAGGCTATTGCAATTTGGAATTACTATTAGGAATTTCACTGTTCATTTGTTTTACTATAGACAGAGAGAGTGCATATTATTAATTTATAAATGTTATTACACTAAACATTTTGTATTTACTTTGTAACAATAGCTGTTCTATCTAAATTGTTGTTGTTTTTTAAATGGGGGCAAAAGAAAATCATGTTTTTTTTATTATTTAAAAGCAAATGCAAACATATCGAGATGTATATTGAATATCGTAAAAATTGACAATATCAAGATATCAAATTTTTATATATATCGCCCAGCCGTAATCTAAATAGAAGAGTACCCTTAAATTTATGCTAAACGCTGTATGTGTGAAAGCATCTCTTGTAAAGCTTGCTGTATTCTTTAGCAATGCTTGCGTCTATTAGAAAAAGACCAAAAAGCAGTGTTCTGATTCCTTCACAGATCACAATTCATGAGCATCACCGGTTTTGCCCATCTCCCGTGTCTTTCCTTTTACAAATATCCCATTTCCTTTACAACAATATAACGGACCCCCTCCACACTTCCTCGGTGACGAGCATTTTCGTCTGTTGTGCTTGGCTGTCTAGATTGATGAGAATAGCTTTACTGTTTGACAGTCTGTTAGAAAACATTTCAAGGGAACGCTCGACTGACGCCCCAATATGGGAGCACTGACAGCTCGCTGGTGACCTGCTGCTAAGGTTTTTGAATACTAAGACGATTCCTGTTTCTCATCTGCATAATCAGACCAACAGTGTTGACCGCAGGTTTTGTCTCTGTGTTTTGATTCACAGTGACCGTAAGTCAGCTACTGCCGTTCACACCCCGATGATGATACTGAGTTAAAACAGGACGTACTGTTCATGTACTGATTTTGGTGGGATCAGGATCAATGTAGCAATTAGTTTTGTTTGTAGTGAGTACATTTGAGGGACTCAAACACAACTATTAAAAAAGGTTCAGATATTCACTAATGCTCCAGAAGGAAACGCGATGCATTAAGAAAACTTTTGAATTTGAAGGTCAAGGTACATTGTACTTAATTTGAAAAGAAATATGATAAGATATTTCAACAAAATAAGAAACATTTGGACATCTTCATCCTGTTCAAAAGTTTTCACCCCCCCCCCGGGCTGTTAATGCATCGTATTTCTCTGGAGCATCAGTGAATATTTGAACCTTTTTTTTTTTTTTTTTTTTTTTTTTTAATACTTGCGTTTCAATCCCTCAGTTGTCCTCAGTAAAGATGGATCTCAAAATTATACAGTCACTGCTGGAAAGGGCTCAAATATGCAAAAGATGCTGGAAAACCAAAGAATCTGCAGGACCTGGAGGATTTTTCTGAAGGACAGTGCTCAGTTTAACTGTTCAGAACAAACAAGTGCCTCATGAACAACCATCGCAAAATAAAAAAACAGTCGTAGGCCATCCAACCACGTGAGACGTCTTTGATTTCATCTGCTGATTTTGGTGGGATCAGGATCGATGTAGTAATTAGTTTTGTTTGTAGTGAGGACAATTGAGGGACTCAAACACAACTATTAAAGAAGGTTCAAACATTCACTGATGCTTCAGAAGGAAATGCGATGCATTAAGAGCCGGGGGTGAAAACTTTTGAATTTGAAGGTCAAGGTAAATTGTACTTAATTTTTACTTCTGGGAAACATGCAAGTATCTTCTGTTGCTTCTGAAGGGTAGTACTAACTGGGGGGGAAAAAAAAGAAGATATTTCAACAAAATAAGAAACATTTGGACATCTTCATCCTGTTCAAAAGTTTTCATCCCCCTCCCCCGGCTGTTAATGCATCGTGTTTCTCCAGAGCATCCGTGAATATTTGAACCTTTTTTAATAGCTGCGTTTCAACCCTTCAATTGCCCTCAGTATGAAAAGATGGATCTCAAAATCATACAGTCACTGCTGGAAAGGGCTCATATGCAAAAGATGCTGGAAAACCAAAGAATCTGCAGGACCTGGAGGATTTTTCTGAAGGACAGTGCTCAGTTTAACTGTTCAGAACAAACAAGGAACTCATGAACAACTATCACAAAACAAAAAAACTGTCGTAGGTCATCCAACCACACACAGTATTAAGAACCAAGGGTTCTCAAACCCTCAAAGGGGGTTATTTTAATAATTTCAGCTATTTTTTTTGTCTTGTGGGCTATATGTAAACATCTTTTATGTAAATTATCTTACTCAGGACAGTAATAAATAAAAAAATAACATGCATTTTGTATGATCTCCATTATTTTGTTAAAATTATTTACATTTTCACAGATTCTGCAAGGGGTTCCTAAACTTTCGCATGCCACTGTATATGTATTTTTTGTATGTTTGTTTTTAAGAAAAAATTAAGTGCTTATTATTTGTAAACAATGTATTAACATGATATTTTAGTCATAATACTGTATATTTAAAATGTTATCATAATGTAATCATAATAAATCATAAATATATACTGTTCAGAAGTTCAGGATCTGTACCAAAGATGCATTTATTGGATTAAAAATACAGTAAAAACAGTACAATTGCAAAATTTAGTTAAATTTTTTTTTTTTTTTTTTTTTTTTTTTTTTTGTAAATAACAAATATCTTTTCAAATAATTTCAAATGAACACTGTTTATTTAAAAATAATAAATTATATAAATAAATCAAATGTCTGCTACTGTCTCTTTTGAAGTTAGTCCTTGTTGAATAAACGATTTAATTTCTTTAAAAAAGTGACATAAAACATTGCTAACATTTAAAATCCACCTTTAATGAATTTAGTCCTTGCTGAATGAAAGTATTTAATTTATTTTTGAAAAATAAAACCAAACAAATAAAAAGAAAATAAAATAAAAACGGATCTCAGATGCTTAAAGCAGTCATAACATATAAAACCCACTTTAAATTTATTTAATCCTTGGTGAATAAAAGTATTTAACTTCTTCCTTTTCAAAAAGTGACCATAAATGTTTAAAACATTCATAACATTTAAAACCCACTTTTGATGAATTTAGTCCTTGCTGGATAAAGCTATATAATTTAAATCTTTAAAAAAAAAATATATATATATATATATATATATATAAAAAGACTGCAAATGTTTAAAACATAAATAACACTCATTATTATAAGTTGTAGCTGGATGTAATTTCATAAATCACCAAGTGTCATTTTACCCAGGAAAGCTGGAAAGTCCATAATGGACAATGGAATATTCAGCTTTAGCTGAGTTCAGCTGTTCATGGTCAAAATGAGAATCGCTGTGAAAAAAAAACAACAACAAAAAAACAAAACAAAACAAAAAGGTATACTATTATGTCCAACACTCTTATCTGTGCAAGATTACGTTTTTCAGATGTTTTGCCCAGGTTTGCAGAAAAAAGCATTCTTTTCTAAAGTCATGTGAGGACAAACATAGACATGTTTGATCCGAATTGTATTACAGTCACAAAGTATGTCTGTGAAACACGTTTACCCAGCATTCCCGGTCCGAATAGGGCTATTGATTCAATTTAAGAGCTTCTGTTGGTGCCGCGGCTGAATCATCTATCGATCAAGGGTGAACAGACAGAGCATAGGACCTCTTGGTTGCACATCATTTAATATGGGGGCTAAAAGCACTACAGCTACAACTTTTTCCTCATGACTGGTTTTCTTCGGAAAGTGATTATATTAAGAGAGTGGCTATTTTTGCTCATTTAAGATGAGCAGTCCAGCTGTTGTTTTGGGAAATCTTTTGGGCAATCCTTGGGTTTTAAAAACTGATTTGTGCCACAAGTTGTCGGAGCAGGCAAATAATCAGAGGCTCTTTCTTGAGAACGATTACTTCTTTCCAAAATATAATTCCAGGTTTCTCAGCTATTGTATTGTGGAGAACATTTCAGATCACATAAGGCAGATTGCTTTTCGATGTATAGCTAAGAGTCAAGTGCACTTCCATGGAAACTCGTGACGAGCAAGCGAAATCACGTGGCTCGTAGCAAATATGGAATGTTTTGTGTTATTTGAAGGCCACTAATGAAAAGCCTCCTTAAGATGCTGTCTTGAGTTTGCTGCATTGTATCTGAATGCATTAACAAATGTAGCTGTTGCTATGGTTGTGATCAGTGATTTGACTTGACAAAAGAAGACGACTAATGCTAAACCGCCTTGAACTGAATAACTTCTCTCAGGGACATTATGCAGGTTTGCAGTTGCAGGCTTGTTGTATTGGGGTGTTCATACTGACATTGATCCAAAGCTGGGAGTGTCCAGAAACGCAACACAGCTGAGAAAAGATAAATTGGAGATAAGCAGTGGCTCAGTACGTAGTGATGATGTTGATGCTCATAGGATCTGTCTCCTCTGGGTTTTGTCAAGATGATGTTTATTGTACCGTTTGTGATTGAACTGCTCTATATTAGCCTTTTTGTCTCTGCGCACATGCAGTGATTATAACATTAGGGCATCCAGTAACGATCAACAGTATACAGTGATTGAAGTCATTGTTAGTGGTTTGTTCTTAAGAATGAGGCTTTGGACTTTGAATAAATTAGTTAATAAAATTATTATTGTCTTGGGAAAAAAAAAAAAAAAATATATATATATATATATATATATTTTTTTTTTTTTTTTTTTTTTTTTTATTTTTTTTTTTTTTAATTTATCTTATTTATCTTTAACTTTTTTTTCCAATAAATAATTATTTTTTTATTACTCATTCATTCATTCAAAATTTTATATAAAATTTTACATTTTTGTACATTTCATACATTTATCTAAATTTGTTAATGACTGATCATTACTTTTACATTTTTGTTCTTTCTTTCTTTCTAAATTTCTTTCTTTCTTGAAAATGAGGCTTTGAACGTGTGCGCCTTGGAATAGAGGATAAATTAGTTAATAATTATTATTGTCTTATTTTTTTATTTTTTTATTTTTTACAATTTTTATTTTTTTAACTTTTTTTCCCAGTAAATAATTATTTTTTTATTACTCATTCATTCATTTATTTATTCATTCATTCAAAGTTTTATATAAAATTTTAAATTCATACATTTATCTAAATTTGTTAATGACCCAATCATTACTTTTACATAAAAAAAAAAATTCTATCTATTTTTTCTTTCTTTCTTTCTAAATTTCTATTTTTATATATTTATTTATAAATTTATTTATATAAATTTGTTAATGACCTGATTATTTAATTTTTTAAATATATCTTTCTTTTTTGTCTAATTGTTTTTTTAATATATAAATTTAATGACCCAATCATTACGTTTTAATTTTTGAAAAAAAAAACGTACTTTTTTTTTTTTTTTTTCTTTCTTGTTTTCTTTCTTTCTCATTCTTGTTTTCTTTCTTTTTTTTTTTTACTTTCTAAATATCTTTCTAAACTCTTTTTATTTTATATATAATTTGGTAATGACTTGATCATTACTTTTTAATTTCTTCAAAAAAAAACTTTTTATCTTTCTTTCTTTCTTTCTTTCTTTCTTTCTTTCTTCCTATTCATTTTCATTCATTCATTCATTCATTCATTCATTCATTCATTCATTCATTCATTCATTCATTTCCTTCAGATTTAGATATTATATTTATATACATTTATATATAAGTTTGTAAATGACCTGATCATTACATTTTTAATCTTGGGAAAATAACTGACTAAATTCTTTATGTAAATGACTCAATGATTGTCTTTTTAATTCTTGGAAAAATCTGGTCCTGAATTAACTTTTTAAAGTATTTTTAAAATATACCATTAATGTTAATATTAATATTAATATTAATATTAATATTAATAATAAATTCATTATTATTTTAACTAATTTTTTATTACATGTATACATTTATCTAAATTTGTTAATGACCCGATCATTACTTTTACATTAAAAAAAGTTTCTTTCTTTCTTTCTTTGTTTCTCTCTTTTTTTTTTTTTTTGTATATAAATTTGTTAATGACCTGATCATTGCTTTTATAGTTTTATTTCTTTCTTTTGAATCTTTTAATAAATTTCAATATTTGTACATTTTGAAATTAAAAATTACATTTTTAATCTTTGAAAAATAACTGACTAAATTCTTTTTGTAAATGACTCAATAATTGTCTTCTTAATTCTTGGAAAATTTGGTCCTGAATTAACTTTTTTTTTTTTTTTTTTTTTTTTTTTTTTAAGTGTTTTTTTTTTAATATAATAATAATAATAATAATAATAATAATAATACTAATAATAATAATAATAATAATAATAATAACAACAACAACAACAACAACAACAATAATAATAACAATAATAATAATAAATTTAGTATTATTTTAACTCATTTTTTATATATTTTTTTTGTAACTCATTCCAGTAAGGTTCATTAGTTAGCATCAATTCAAAATTAACTACTTTGTTTAACATGAACTAAGAATGAGCAATAGTTCTACAGCATTTATTAATCTTAATGTTAATTTCAGTATTTACAAATGCATTATTAAAATCACGTTGTGCTTGTTAACATTAGTTAATGCACTGTGAATTAACATGGACTAACAATGAACAGCTGCATTTTCATTGACTAACATTAACAAAGATTAATAAATACTGTAATAAATGTGTTGTTCATTATGTTAGTTGGCTAACATTAACTATAATAGAAATCTTATTGTAAGGTGTTACAGATTTTTTTTTTGTTTTAAATGGTAAATTATTGATTTCAGTCACTTATTTATTTATTCTTACACTACTTTTCTTTAACCCCATTAATTTATTTCAGTATTTATATTCAGTTTGTCTTTGTAGCACGTCCTTCCATTATTAAATAGGGCGTTCAGAATAACTCCTGAGCCGTATTGGGTAAGTTGAAGCGTACAGTAGATGAAATGGTCTGTGTAATAAGTCTAATTCGAGCTGTGCCGCGGCACGAGCCGAGCGCCGGTGAATTGGTTTTCCTCACGAGATCTTCAAGAAGTTTGGACGCGGCAGTCCTTTCTATCTAATCAGCAGAGATTACAGCAAGCTTAACCTAGTAGAATGTGTGTCAGTCTTAATCCTGTTTTTAAGTAAGCCGAGTGAAAACGTAATTTATAAGGTCGAAGAGGGCGACTCCCTTAGACGCGCTGGTAAGGACCATTTGTTGCTAAGGCAATTTAAAGAGTCGTGCCACAACACAAGATTTTACTCCAAATGGATTACTTTTCACTTCAATGGCCTGGTTTAGTTTCAGGCCAAAAGACAAGTAATATTAAAATCCGACAAGCCTCAGTGTACGGGATTTATGATGATTATTTTTCTGCATATTTATGGCTGTTGCTGCTCTGCTGATTTGGTCCAAGTGTTTGTGTGACTCGCTAAGATATGAGTATGAAAAAGTACTGGTGAGTGTACGGAAAAATACCATACTCTAAAAGCACCAAGCTAAAGAGGTGTTCACCCTGACAGTGAGTTCACTGGAGGTCACAGGGGTCACCGTACTGTCGTCATTGTGGGCGTCCTGCTGCTGGATGGCATGAAGTTAATGGTGGACTGCATGAGTGGCCAAATGCGACTTATTGCAGTAAAACAATATATCTGGTGAGATTTTGACATGGAAACAGCTTCTTCATGCTTAAACTGAACTTTCTGGAGGATAAACTGCACATAAGTGGTCTGCAAGTCCACATGCGCGACCAAAAAAAGAAAATGCGCTGTGTCAAAAAAGTTTACTTTTGCGCACCCAATTGGTTGACAGCTGTTAATTGAACAGTCACCATTTTACACCGACAAACTGTAATACTGTATAAGATTTCTATTCAAAGTGAAAGCGTAATTCTAGGCTGTTCGCTGCCGTTTTCAAAGCACAATGCAAAAATGTGACATTTCATTCACTGACGCTCGTCACTGAATGCACTTCAATTGGCGGGAGCGCGTATACTTACTTGCTGACAACCTGCCAAAATAAAAGCTTGTTCATTTCGGTTTGAAAATTATGAAAATGTATATAAAAAAGTAAAAATTATTTTATTTTTTAAGATTACTATAAAATAACTTTTTATTTAATGCTCCCTTATTTTAAAATACTGCCACACTTTATTATTTTATTATTTTATAAATAAATAAATATATAATGTATAAAATAAATATATAAGCATGTATATAATATATAAAATAAAATAAATTAATAGAATTAATAGAAAAAATAAAATCTAATTGTGTATATGCACATGCACAGTTGTTTATTTTTAAAATTAATATTACATTTTTTTAAACATAAATATTAAACTGTAAACATGCACATGCATATGAATCATAATATTGTTTTTTTTATTGTTTTTCTATTTGTTAATGTTTATTTAAAATCCTAGTATTTTTCATTTTTTTAAATGTTATTTATATATTTATATTTTTATTAAACAAAAATATTAAATATCTATCTCCTTATATATAAACACACACAGTATATATAATTTTAAAAATGCTGTAATGCATGAACAAGATGAATATTATAAATATGATTTTTATTTTTAAAATACATTCGCTGTTAAAAATTATATTTAATATATTAAACATAATATTAAGCTAATATTAAGATTTGTTTTATATTATTTTAAATCTTAATATTATTTTTTTTACATTTATATATTTATATTTTTTATAAAATGTAAAAATATTAAATCTCTCTCCATATAGAAATGCACAAGCAGCATATATTGTTTACAATTATATTTAATTGTATTATTCACTAATGCATAATGCATTATATGATTAACAAGATAAATATTTTAAATATAATTGATTATTTTTTTCTTTTTTAAATATATAATAACCTACTGTGTACAAATTATTTTATTGTTATGTATTTCTATATTTATTTTAATATTTATTTTTATTTTAAGTCTTAGTGTTTTTATTTTAAAATTTAATTTAAACAGAGCTAGACAGGAGTTATTATTTACAGCCATGGTTTCCAGTGTCTAGCAAATCAGAAGCGCTGTATATGTGGTTGAATCTGTGATTTCTAACAAGGCCCCACACTGCTCGAGTAACAATACTCGGTGTGTATGGAGCTTGTTATAACTGCTGTGAGCCATCTGCAAAAAAACTGCAGCTCCCATTAGTCCAAAACCCAGAATAAAGCATATGAGCTCAAGCTCCGCCGTTCTAGTTTAGTCTAGAACAGGGTTTCATTCTGACAAACATCTTCAAAGGTGTGCGGTTACTTTAGCTGCGACCCGCGAAGAACACAGCTCGTCTGTGAAATGAGCCTGTCAGTAAACAGTTTGGAAATGAGGGGGTCTTTACACTTGGTCACTTCATTCATTTTTCTACTGATCAGGTAGCTATCAGATCATGAAAAGCCCGAGCGAAAATGCCCTCAAAGGCACATTTGCGACGTATAGTGATTTCTTTTTTTTTTTTTTTTTTTTTTTTTTTTTTCCAATCACCCAGGAGGTGGTTTGAACACATACTTGGCTAGAAAGAATTAGATTTTCTTTATAAGCATGCAGCATGGGAACTGTAGACGAGATTATATCAGTTTTGTAAAGACCAGCTAAGTATAAATGCAATATGAATAACCAGTCAATCGATTAAGACGTGAGAAATGAGTGCTAGAATATTGCTGTCTGATTTACACTAGGCTACCATTAAAACATTTGAGTTCGTTATTTTGATGCTTTTGAAAAAAGTCTCTTTTGCTCACCAAGGCTGCATTTATTTGATTGAAAATACAGTAAAAAATAGTGAAATATTATTACAATTTAACGTTTTCTATTTGGATATATTTAAACATTGAATTTATTTCTGTGATGCAAATCTGAATTTTCAGAAATCCACTCTGCATTTATCATCACCATAGTCTTTAATTAATGTTACTTGGCATCAAAATACGTTTAGAATTAATTCTAACATTTAGAATTAATGTTAACATTATATTTTCAGTCCACAGTATTCACACCATTTATTTGAAATTTAAATATTTAGTGATAAATGTCGGACAGAAAGACAAAAGTACAGCTTTGGAAAAAAAATAAGGAAAAAAAACCCAAAAAAAACTACAATCCCATGATGCATTGCGAATGACATAATTGAATGAAAATGCTACAGGAATGTAAAAAATAATCATGTAAAGTTGTTTATATCTACAGAAACAGTATATTTTAAGTTCATTGCTGTACTATTTTATGTGTGTGTGTATATGTGTGTATATAATTCCAAAACACTATAAATAAATTTTGATTAATTTGAGTAAAAATGTGTTTTCTTTAAGTGGCAAGATGAAAACCACTATTTTTTTTGTTTCAAATTTTTACATAGAATCTTTAGGTTATAATAACATTAAATTTTCAAATCCAGATTTTTTTTTTTTAATTCTCAAAGATTTATTATGAAAATTGATTTATTATTTTTCCCAAAATGCAATAAATCTATTAGGGCTCTACGCTTACTTTTCTTTTTAGGAGCACAGTTAAAATTTTAGGAGGAACTTCTAATCAATAATCAAAAAATCTGATTAAAAATTAGCCTTCCCATTACGAGGTGATATTTGACTCCTTAAAGTGAATTAAAGGGGAATTTAGTTTTTATCTTTGTAATGGCATTTATTAAACTTTATTGAAAGTATGTCATTTTCAAAAATTATATTTTGTAAGATTCTTAAAAATTCTAATTAAAACCACAGAATAAGAACAAGTAGAATTAAAATAAGTTTCCAATCAAATGAGATCAGTATTACCTAAATTAATTTGTACTACAGAGGTGGCACAGAAGAACACAAAAGTGTCTTGTAGGTGGATTTTCATGTTTAATGAGGCTCAGAGGTGGCATAAGTGCAATCAAATTTATGAATGAATTCGTGTTGAGATTAATGATTTAAATATAAAATTTTGAATTTAGAAATATTAAATGATTTAAATAACTGAAAAGATACTTTAAAAATTAAACTAAAACAGTAGGTGGCGGCAAGTCACCTGATTTTTTTATTTTTTATTTTTTCCACTGAATCATTCATTCATTTGATTCATTTGAACAGCTGATTCATTCAGGAATAAAGCAAGTGAGTGCCTTTGGGTAATTGAGTCATTGATTCTTTTAAAAATGCACATTCATTTATAAACCAAACAATGCTGTTTTTGCATGGCGATGTGCAGTGGCACAGTTGTGACAAACAATTTTTGACGAAGAAATAGAGCAAAATCAGGCAATAGTGTTAAAGTCAGACAACGTAAGTCACTTAATATTAACTTCTTGTTTATTAAACTGTTGTATTAAATCAATATCTCATTTACAAACTCCCTTAAAAATAATTAAAAGCTGTCACTCATCTTAGTTCATCGCGATCTCACAAAGTTTCATTATAATCAACGAAGCTCTCTATTGGTGAGATATGTCTGTGATACATTACGCAACGTTGCAAAAACACGTAAAAACCTTTGAAGCTCCCCTCAGCGCAAACGAGGTCAAATCGGGTCAATCGCACTGGTGCTCCTAAATATTTTTTCATAGTTGCACAGAGTAGTTTTCAGTCACACTGTAGAGCAAAAAAATCATAAATAAGTGCTTCATCTTAATCTCCTCACGTAAATGGTTAGATTTAGATGGCTTACATTTCTTCCCCACCGCACTGCAGAAACTACCACAGGTTCATCAGTGCCGTCAGAATTATTCATTTTTTGTTTGTTGGTCACAAAATACAAAGTAGATGAGGAAAACTAGGATGCCCAGTGCATTCAAAGTGCCGCCTTTAATGTTTACAATGCGTGGAATGGTGCGCTGTGATTGGTTGAGTGGATGTGTTGCATTTTGCAGAGAAGGGAGACTGGCGTTTGTCGCGGTTTGGAAAGATAGGGAGAAAACATGACAAAATAACACGGCGGATATCGCATTTTGGGTATAATTAAAAATGGACTTTTCAATACTAACCATTTAAAATATATATACGTTTTTTAAAAATGGTGTTTATTGTGTTTTGGAACCAAACTTCATACATACGTATATATACTATATGTGCTGCTTGAAATTTTTTTTAACCCTTTAGAATTTTATACATTTTTGCATAAATATAACATTAAACATCATCAGATTTCACACAAGTTGACAAAGAGAACCCAGTCAAACAAATGAGACGACAAAATATACTTATCATTTATTTACTGAGAAACATGATCCAGTGTTAAATATTTGTGAGTTGCAAAAGTTTGTGAATCTTTGCTTTCAGTATCTGATGTGACCCCTTTTTGAAGCAATAAACACAGGCAACGTCCTGCACAACAGCTTGTAAGAATTTTAGCCCGTTCTTCAGTACAGAAACACTTGAACCCTGTGATATTGGTGGGTTTCCTCTCACAAGAACTGCTTGCTTCAGGTCCTTCCACAACATTTTAATTGGATTAAGGTCTGGACTCAGGCAATTCAAATCATTAACTCTTTAATCATTTTTTGGTAGAATGACTTGTGTGCTTGTAGTCGTTGTCTTACTGCATGACCCATTTTCTTCTAAGATTCAGTTCTCGGACAGATGTCCTGACATTTTCCTTTAGATTTTGCTGGTATAATTCAGGATTCATTGTTCCATCAATGATGGCTAGCCATTCTGGCCAAGCTGCAGCAAAACAGGCCCAAACCATGATACTACCACGATACTACCACCACCATGTTTCACAGATGGAATAAGGTTCTTATGCTGGAATGTAAAAATTGTTTTTCTTTTTCCAAACATAAGACTTCTCAATTAAACCCAAAAAGTATTTTTTTTTTTTTTTTTTTATTGTTTTATTTTGGTTTCATCCGTCTACAAAACATCTCCAATAGCCTTCTGACTTGTCCACATGATCTTTAGCAAACTGCAGACTGACCGCAGCGTTTTTTTTTCCTTTTTTTGTAGAGTTGTGGCTTTCTCCTTGCAACTCTGCCATTCATACCATGGTTGTTCATTGTTCTCCTGATGATGGACTCTTGAACATTAATATTAACCAATGTGAGAAAGGCGTTTATGTGCTTAAAAGTTTAAAAGTTACCCTGAGGTTCTTTTTATTTATTAATTTGGATTTGTGGAGTCCAAACTGTTTAGAGATGGTTTTGTAACCTTTTCTAGCCGGATGAGCAACAACAATTCTTTTTCTGAGGTTCTCAGAGATCTGCTTTGTTCATGCCATGATTCACTTCCACAAACATGATCGGACTTTGATACATTCCTGATAGTCATGGTTTCACTGGCACCTAGAAACCATGCAGAGTTTCTTTTCATTTATTTTAAACAGACAGTATGTGAAAATACTAAATATTATATCAAATTAATGATATAGGCTATAAAATCTGCAGTACATCATTTAAATACATACAAGTAATAAATACTTGAAATATATTTTAGTTAACTGATAGACAAGGGGAATAAGTTGTGCGACATGTAACGTAGCCTATGTTTGCTGAATTTCAGTTTAGTTTTGTGACAAATCTCAAATGGCAGAAAGCGACATCCTATTTGTTTTTTGTTTAAGTTGATTTTGCTGGTATGAGGAAAGTTGAATCGCGCCGGCGTACACAAACACAATATTTTATATATATATATATATATATATATATATATATATATATATATATATATATATATATATATATATATATATATATATATATATATATATATATATGTATATATATATGTATATGTATGTGTATGTATGTGTGTGTGTGTGTGTATATGTGTGTGTGTATGTATGCATGTATGTACACTACCGTTCAAAAGTTTGGGGTCAGTACATTTTTTTTTTTTTTTTTTTTTTTTTTTTTTTTAAGAAATTAATACTTTTATTCACCAAGGATGTATTAAGTTAATAATTGAAAGTTTATTAAAAGTTAAAAATAAATAATTTACATTGTTATAAAATATTTATATTTTGAATAAACACTGTACTTTTTAAACTTATTCATGAAAGAATCCTGAAAAAAAAATCACAGGTTCCAAAAAATATTTGGCAGCACAACTGTTGATAGTATCCAACTTTGATCATTCTAATAATAAATCCGCATATTAGAATGATTTCTGAAGGATCATGTGACACTTAAGACTGGAGTAACAGCTGATAAAAATTCAGCTTTTCATCACAGGAATAAATTCTATTTTAAAGTATGTTAAAATAAAAAACATTATTTTATATTGTAAAAACATTTTACAATATTACTGTTTTTTTTTGTATATTTTTAATCAAATAAATGCAGCCTTGATTAGCATAAGAGACTACTTTAAAGA
The DNA here is from genome assembly GCF_022985175.1 of Labeo rohita. NCBI lineage: Eukaryota > Metazoa > Chordata > Actinopteri > Cypriniformes > Cyprinidae > Labeo > Labeo rohita. The sequence goes on along the minus strand of NC_066876.1, from coordinate 35,871,023 downwards.
CTATTACAAGTCTTACTGACCCCATACTTTTGAACGGTAGTGTATGTGTATGTATAATGTCATTTACAGTGCTTTATGTTAGTGTTCCCTTGCCACAACTTGCTGAATGGTGAATTTTATGTAGCCTACAGCATCATGGGCAATGTAGATTTTTTTCAACTATTAAACATGTTTTTTTTTTAAATGACTTAAAATCAGGTAACAACCTTGAAACTCACAGCAAGTCTCTCTTTAAAAGTTTTCAAGTTAAGTTTTTAAGTTAAAAATCAGTTTTCCTAATGGAGAAAATTAATTTAAGTCTCCCCCCACACTGTGAATACAAATACAAAATAATCCACACATTTATTAGTGAATGAGACCTGATTTCTGTCAAATATCATTTCTGTGTTTTTAATTCATACTGAACTTTTTCCAACTTTATGTGATGTTTAATTAAAGATAAACATGAAAATATTTTAGAAATATTTTCATGCTCATAGTTCTTAAGTCCTTGAGGGTTTTTTCAATCTCAGATAACATTTTAAATAAATTAGCTTTTAAAATGAGTAGCTGAGGACATGCCTTCCAGGGTCGTATGAATGTAAATGGCAAAATGACTTTCGTGACGTGACGGTTGTAAGTACACTTCATGAACAGGGTCCTTACTTAAAGCATTTACATGCTCACCGTCCTCCTCCAGCATCAGCAGAGCCCTCCAATGCCATTTGGATTCGTCTGATGTCTATTAAAATATAATAGAAAGTTCAAATCTAATAGAAAGTGAATAAATTATATGTGCTGCACTAGTCTTTTCTCCCTCAGTGGCTATATATCTCTCGTAATCAGATCAGGCACCGCGAGTCTGCATTGTGTGGAAGAAGTGCGTCTGGAGACTCCTAACGTTTAATAGCTAAAGTCAGGAAGAGTTTTTGCTATGCTTTCCGCGTGTTCCTGTCCTTCGTCTCTTCTCATATCCCTCTTTCGCGTCCCTCTTTTCCTCTTTGACAGCTAACAGCTCCTCACTTTCCCGCAACTCCATCACAAGACTTTCCGCTTTTGTGAGTTTGCAGAGCTAGTCCTGTAATTCGTGAATATCCTCACATTGCTCACTCCTGGACTGTGTCGGACCTCATCATCCACGGATGCGGTGTCCGCCCGTCCTGCCAGTTCAGGAGAATCCGGCTCAGGAGGAGCTGCCTCGGGGACGGCGGCGCTCAAAGCTGCGGCCCGCCGATAGAAGGGCTGTTTGTATGCTCAGCTAGCGAATAAGAGCCACTTTGAAGCATTCATAGTGAATATACTGCATCACAGGGTGTTTCCAAATGAGTGTCTTGGCTGATTTAGGCTACATACAGCGCAAGGCCAAATGCACAAATCTGATCATTTGACAGATTTCACAGATCTATCCTGTCTGTTGAAATTCACTTTTGTCATAACTGACTGTATTGCATCCCCGACACCCCCACCCCCTTTAAGTAATGGATATTAACATACTATTATATATTTTGGGGTGTTCTGACTGTTAAATTAAATTACTGAATTCATGAATTAATAAATAAGTAATAAAAATACTATTTTGTGGTGTTCTGTCCTACTGGTCAAAAAATGATATTCATTTTTCTAAAGAAGTCTATTCTGTTTACCAAGGCTGCGTTTATTTGTTTAAAAAATACAGTCAAAACAGTAATATAGTAAAATATTATTACAATTTACAAGAACTGTTTTCTGTTGTAATGGATTTTAAAATATATATTTTTTCCCCTTCTTTGGGTAATGGAGATTAAAATACTAGAATATATATTTTGGGTGTTCCGGCTGTCTTAAGTTAAGTTAAGGTAAGTGAAGTTAAGGTAAGTTGACTTGACTTGGCTTACTAAATTAATGAATGAATAAGTACATAAAAAAATATTTTGGGATATTCTGGCTGTTAAGTGAAAATAAATTAAGTTAAAATAAATTAAATTAAAATAAATTAAGTTAAAATTAAAATAAAAACAGTAATATAGTGAAATATTATTACAATTTACAAGAACTGTTTTCTGTTGTAATGGATTTTAAAATACATTTTTCCCCTTAATTGGGTAATGGAGATTAAAATACTATGAGCCTGAACTGAACTGAACTTAACTTAACTTAACTAATGAATTAATAATATTATTATTATTATATAAATTAAATTAAAATATTATTTAAATTAAATTAAATTAAATTCATGCAATTAAACTAAATTAAATTACCAGCACCAGTATTTCTGTTAACCTACTGGTCAAAGAATATTAAAAAACAACAACAACAACAACAACAACAAAAAAAACAAAACAAAACAAAACAAAAAACAGTAAAAACAGTAATATTGTGAAATATTATTACAATTTACAAGAACGATTTACAAGAACTGTTTTCTATTGTAAAATATTTTAAAATATAATTTATTTTAATGATTTGTAATTTTTAAATATTGCTTAATATTTTTATGGATACTGTGGATACTATGGATACCTTTTTTCAGGATGTTTAATGAATATAAAGTAAAAAACAATTAAATTAAATTAAATGAATTAATGAATCAATAAGTAATAAGAATAATTTTGTTACCTGAACCAGTATTTCTATTACCCTATATTATTTTTAATTGTAATATTACCATTTACAAGAACTGCTTTCTTTGAATCATTTATTGCAAATCAAGAAAAAAAAAAAAGAAATTTTTTTTTCTGGATACCATGACAAAAATAAAATAAAAGTATAAATAAACATAAATAAATAGCATTTATTTAAGATTAAATGCTTTTGTAACATTATAAAAACCTTTTATTATCTGTTTAATATAATTAATTTAATTCAAAATTTTATTTTAAAGTAATTTCATCTGTTTAATACATCCTTGCTAAATAAAAGTATTAATTTCTTTTTAAATCTTTCATACCCAAATCTTTAAATGCTAGTTTATCATGGGTTTCACAAAAATATTAAGCTACAAAAAGCATTGATCCAGCATTGATTTTTTTTTTTTTTTTTATAGATATCCTATAGTTTATAAGATGAACAGCAGGAGAAATGTACTTGAAAATTGTTAATTTTAGAAATAATAATTTCCATACAAAATAATTAAATTCCCACTGATGTTATGTAACAATCAGTTGTTATGATATACTCTAACATCAACATGACATCAGCAGAATATCATGATTGATATTCCTCGTCTTAAGTCAGTGGTCCAAGTCAGATGGCAAAAAAAATTTGACCTCATTTCTCTCACGTTGTTTTTGCTGTTTATACACAAGCAGCGAGATCCAGTCTGTGCCAGATGTCTGGAGAAAAAATCAGAAGCGCCGGCTGACAGTGCAGCTTTTGTGGTTCAGATTGCAGGGAGCGAGATCAGGGAACAATTGCTTTAAAATTGCAGTCATCTCTCCTGACTGTCCCACAAAGTTGGCAAAAAGGCTTGTATCCAGAGACCCAGACAATGCAAGTGAGTCATCACGTCTGCATTTGAGTATTCGTTGCGAGATGAAAAGCTGAAGGGATCCTGCATCGCTCACCGTAATATTATTGTAATCCATACTGTCCACTTATGAAATGTACAGTCTTTCTGGAAGAGAAGCAGCAGCAGCCCTGGAGAGCCTGAAGAAAGTGGAATGAGTTGCAAGCCCGCTAATGAGACAAAAACATTAGATTTCTGCTAATGATTATTATATTGATATACATATGCAGCCTCGTGCCACAGCGGTCTATCGATGATTGTTATTATGATGAATGTGCTTTGAATGCATATTAGCGAGATGCTTTGTGTGATTTTGTTTTGATGTATGAATAATTCACCCAGTTCTACTTTCCTGTTTAGCCTCATCTATAAGTACAATCCAAATTGACTTTCTGAAAAGTGTAACACTGTTTTTCTCTTTCAAAACCTTTGTTTGAGCAGCCTGATATAGTAGCATTGACTTACGCAATCGTATGCGTCTAGAGTTTGTCTGTCTTGTTTATTAGATAATCATTAGTGGTACTAAGCCAGGCATCAATATTAGCTTATTATTGATCATGCCTTGCACTTTTGCATGTAATTTACATTGATTTAGACACCAGAATATCAAAGTCTTAAGATGCACTAGAGCTCTAGCAACTCTATAACAACATACTAAATGGTATTTAATGAATGTATGTAATGAATATATTTTGAAAATCTTGGGAAATCTGCAGTCACATTTGGTGCCACAGAAATTACTTGCTGCTTCTTTAGGTTTCGAAATGGGATGCATGAAAATTGAATAGTATGAGCGATGAAAAGAGAGAGAGAGAGAGAAAGCTGAAAAGAATTGTCAAAATATGAATGAAATAAAGCGTTTGGATCCTGCCCAGCAAACCTGTAATTCACAACACTGCAATTACAATCATCTTTCATGTGGAGGACAAAAAAAATGCAATAAAACGTCTGTAAGGAAGGCAAAGTTAATCCATAAATATTCTTTCAATGTGGTTTTGCCTGTGGATGCAAACAGTTCATTTACACAATGTCCTTAATTAAACATTTTAATCAGAGAAAACCATTCACAGTTTTTCTAGAAAATATTATTGATGTTTTTTATGGACTGAAAGACTAAAGTTAAAAAAAAAAAAAAAAAGTTTGGGCTCTGTAAGATTTTCTTTAATGTTTTTGAAAGAAGTATTATATGCTCACCAAAACTGCATTTAGTTACAAAATGTTTATTATTGTGAAATATTATTGCAATTTCAAATTATTGCTTTATATTTGAATATATTTTAATATGTAATTTTTTTTTGTGTGTGATGCAAAGCTGAATTTTCAGCATCATTACTCCTGTCTCCGTTTTCACATGATCCTTCAGAAATCATTCTAATATGCTGATATGCTGATTTGCTGCTCAAGAAACATTTCCTTGTACGTCTTGTACGTCTCAAAAAATACAGAAAAATCAGTAATATTGTGAAATATTATTACAATTTAAAACAAATGTTTTCAATTTAAAAATATTTTAAAATGTCATTTATTTCTGTGATGCAAAGCTGAATTTTCTGCATCATTACTCCAGTCTTCAGTGTCACATGATCCTTTATAAATCATTCTACTATGCTGATCTGACGCTCAAGAAACATTTCCTATTATTATCAGTTATCTTTTTTTTTTTTTTTAAATCTTGTCTCAGAAAATACAGAAAATATCAGTAATATTGTGAAATATTATTATAATTTAAAATACATGATATACAGTGTCACATGATCCTTCAGAAATCATTCTAATATGGCGATTTGATGCTAAAAAATTTATTGTGCTATCTTTAAGTCTTGTCTCAAAAATACAGAAAAATCTGTAATATTTTGAAATATTATTATAATTTAAAATACATGTTTTCTATTTGAAAATATTTTTTATATGTAATTTATTTCTGTGTGCAAAGCTGAATTTTCAGCATCATTACTCCAGTCTTCAGTGTCACATGATCCTTCAGAAATCATTCTAATATGCTGGTTTTGCTGCTTAAGAAACATTTCCTGTTATTATCAGTGTTACCTTTTTTAAAGTCTTGCATGTCTCAAAAAATACAGGAAAATCTGTAATATTGTGAAACATTATTATAATTCAAAATGCGTGTTTTCTGTTTGAATATATTTTAATATGTAATTTATTTCTATGATGCAAAGCTGAATTTTCAGCATCATTACTCCAGTCTTCAGTGTCACAGATCATTCTAATTTGATTTTTCCACTCCAGAAACATTTCTAATTATCAATATTGAAAACAGTTGTGCTGCTTTCGTATTTTTGTGCAAACCATGACGCATTTTGTTTTTTTTAGCATTTATCTGATCATTTTTGAAACAATGTAAAAGTTTTAACTAACTTTTAATTAAATGAATGCATACTTGTTTAAAAATATGAACTTCTTTAAGACATCATACTGTCCCCAAATCTTTCAATTATAGTGTTTTAACATGTCTACCATGACTATGATATTGTGTAGATCTATCTTAATAATGGCAATTCATGTTGATGTTTAAGGAACAGTTGGTAGATGTCGTACCACATCACTTGTTACTCACGCTGTGTCGTTCGACCCACATGTTATGCTCACACGACTTTCACCTTGATGAAGGAATGTGTTTGTTTGAGTTGAAGTGTTTTAACACATTATGTACATATCACGACCGCAACGCCGGCGGCTTAACAATATACAGTGATTCACAAGTGAAAACTCTGCCAGTCGAGGCGGATTGTAACGCTGAAGCAGAATCCCATGCTCCCTTGTCACCTCTTTCCTCTAAAGCTGAATCCACAAGTCGTGCACACCTTCACAAATTGACAGGTTTTGGCTGCAAATCGCAGAAGCACTATTTGTCCGTTACTGACACAAAGTGCTCTTTTGCTTGTCACCAGGGAGCTCATTGGTTGGGCAGCCGTGAAACCTGTCTGCTTAGCCAGAAAAAAAGGTCAAATTCAGCTAATTCTAGAGTCAGGCTAATTTGAGTGTGTTTTTTTTTTTTTTTTTTTTTTTTCCCCTATTCGGCTGTAAGCCTACTGTGGGCAGATTGTCGTCAGCACAGTTTCCCACAGAGAGATTTCCTTTGGGTCGCATTGTAATTGTCACAAACTGTAAGGATAGCAAGGGAGACGCTGCAGTGCTATTGTGTGCATCTAACGCCTGTGTCTCTCACTTTACTTACACAACACTGTAAAGGTTTGGCATGCTACTGGTCGTTTAGCATAACAATATTTTAGGGTTTTAGGAAAAGGTTTGCAGCATTGGGAGAGTGACAAGGGCGTAGGTTTGATTTTGGCATTGGTGGGGACATAACAGCAGATGAAAGACATTTAATTATTTGACAAATTATTGCTAAAGACAATTTAGTAGTCGCTGCATATTAGAAGGGACACGTCATAGCGTCCCTACTAAATTCTGCGCCCTTGAAAATCATAAGCAATGTCCAATTCTCTCCTTAAATATGAAGAGGTCAAACAACAGATTGAGTTAATCCAAATTTCACAAAAAGCTTTTAGACATAATAATATCAAGTCAGACATTTAAGTGATTTGCTGTTTTTGTCAATCTTCTGAGGAAGATGTCATTCACTTGTTTTGTCCCCACACAGAGACATTTTGGTCAGATTTTTTGATGTTCATCCAGTCTCATTTTGTAAGTGATTATTTTTTTTTTTATTATTTATTTATTTTTTTATTATTATTATTATTATTATTTTTTTTTTTTTTCTGTTTTAAAGCTAATGAAAATATAGGAAAATATAACTTAACCCTCTATGGTACCTTGTTGCCTCCAGGCAACACAGCCTATTTTTGTTTTTGTTTTTTTAAATAAAATGAGATGCCACTTTCAGAACATGTACACATGTCACATGACTCCATATTTTCTCCAATGAAAGGTGCATTTTTCATCAATTTTCATACATATAATTGCTGGAAAAAAAATCTGAGTCACCTTCACTCAATACTAAAGAAGTATTTTCAAAAACATAATATATCATCAAATATATTATAGGAAACTGCATGTTGCCTCAAAGCAACATTGTACCGTAATGGAATCACATATGGCCATACCAGGCATATAGGAAAGAATACATGTATATGATATTTGTAAGGAAAAGAGTTAGAATTATCTAAATGTATTTGCATTTTTGCACGATATTGTAATGAATTTATAAGAATTGTAATTCATATACAATATCTGCACGTATTATAATTTTTCTGTTGAGATGAATCGATATAACACATATGATAGTTGGTTATACTTGTGATCCACGATGGTACAGTGTTGCCTGAGAGCAACATCTAGGTATGAAATGCTACTTTTTATTAAATATGAGATGTGCAATACATCAATACATCAAAAACTTGATAGATCTGTTTGTCCAAATGTTTGGTTAAAGAAATTAATGTTTTAAATAAATATATATATATAAATTTTTTTTTCTGCATGAAAATATCAAATGTTTAATTTTGTCTGTTATGATACGTTGAGTAAAAACTTTTAAAAAATAAATAAATTAAAACATTATAAAAATGTTCATTGATATTGTTATACTGAACAATTTTAAGCAGGAAAAACATCACAAATAATTTCTCACTGATATCATATTGCGTATCGTAGAGGGTTAATTTATGTTTCCTGCTTGCTAAATTTTGAAAACATAAACCAAAAAAAAAAAAAAGTTACTATAGTGAAACCATGGTAACCACAATATAACATGCCATGGTTACTATATTTAGACTATAACAAATCCATTGTTAATTTTCTTAAGGGATTTGTATTTGTGTAGTTTTTTTTTTTTTTTTTTTCTTTCTTTTGTTTTTATAACTATACTGCCTTAGTGGTTTAATGTTTTGTACTGTTAAATGGAAAAAAAATAAAAAAAGATTCACAGTATGCACTCCAAAGTCCCAGTCTGAATCAAATGATTCACGATCTGAAGTTTTTGATCTGAGTCAAAAGATTTGCAAACCTGCTCCGAAGTTCTGATCTAAATCAAATGAATCATGATTCACGATTCGTGCTCCGGTGTTCTGATCTGAATAATGATTGGTGAATCATTATTTCAGACCGGGACTACCTCGTTGAATGATTATTCAGTTAATGAAATGATTCGTGAACCCGCTGAATTTCCGATCTGAATCAAATGATTCACAAAACCGCACAAAGTTCTGTTCTAAATCAAAAGATTCGTGACCCTCTCCAAAGTTCCGATCAAATGATTCACGAACCATCATTTTAGATCGGGACTCTGGAGTATGGAATCACGAATCATTCAAATGATTCACAAAGCCGCTCAGAATTTCCCATCAGGATCAAAGGATACACAAACCTGCTTTAAACTTCCGGTCTAAATCAAACGATTCACAATTTGTGATTGGAACCAAATGATTTGCGATGCACAGTCCAATTGGAGTGCTTCGAATCATTTTGCCATGCAATGGTTTAACTGATTTGGATTTTTGAAAAGCTCTGTTTCACCCATCTCTATACATGTTTTTTTAAAAATCATTACAAGCAAGCGATGTTGAAATGAGAAAATTTCTCTTGATTTGTTTTTGTTTTTTTTGTTGTTTTTTTCTTTTTTGCTAGTGAATCGCTTGAAATGAATAATCGAAGTCACGGATCAGTCGGAGAGGTTCCACTGTAAATGACTCACTCAGTTGATTCGGCTGGTCTGTTCTTTTTTTCTCAACTTCAGCCACGTTTACACGACACTTTCAGTACTGATACTAGCTTTATGACATTAAATAAAATAAGCAAATAAATAAATAAATAATAATAATATAAAAAAAAAAATAGATTAAATTAGTTAGATTATGATCGTAGCTTAATATATTTTACACTATATTTGAAATGGTTTGACCGCTGCAGTTCAGTTTGTGACAGTTCAATGGGAAATCAGTTCCAGTCATATCATACCATTTAAGTGAATGTTAAATTTGTACTGGTATGTATGTAGCGTACTGTAATAAATATCTGAGAAAAGATTGTTATATCTGATTGTATTAGTCTATGTAGAGTGATAGTCAATGTAAAAAGAGCAAATGGGAGAAGCAGATGAACACAAACCAGCATAACAACAAAGTTAAAGAGGGTAAACTTTATTATTCATCTGAACATACGTTTCAAAGACTTCAGCTACCTTACAGTATATGTTCTTACTCCGCCCTTGTATTAAATGCGCGTCCTTGAAAGTGTGCAGTTTTCTGGCATATTTACTTTAACTTGCAGGTAATATAAAATGGTATGACCTATTTCAGATGCGACCGAAATTACAACAACAATAGTTACATGCACATAAATTTAACATGTCCCTACTAAATTCTACGCCCTTGGACAGTGACAATGAAATGCTTCATAACTCAAAGATTCATTTATCAGGAGATACAGATGGGGTTGTAAGAAGTCTGAACTGTATGCTGTTTTTTTTTTTTTTTTTTTTAATTGTTTTGAACATGAATGCACAAGATTTTTTTTTTCTTTTGAAAAATGTATACTTTTTCAAGGACACAAAAGGACACTACAGACAGTTACATGTATGTTGCATGCATCGAAATTGCATATCTCTCTTAAGAATGTGACTATATTCATCTACGTTCTCACTACATAAAACCACACACACACACACACATATATATATATATATATATATATATATATATATATATATGTGTGTGTATATATATATATATATATATATATATATATATATATATATATATATATATATATATATATATATGTATGTGTATATATATATGTGTGTGTGTGTGTGTGTGTGTAAATATATAAATTAATAAATAAGAATGCATAAAAATGAGACGAGTTAGTCCTAAAAGAAACCTAAAACCAATGTTAAAGTGACTTGTGCATTTCACTGCAGCAGTATGGTATAATAAATAAAATAAAAAATAATTGTAATAAGTATTTCACAAAATTGCTATATTGTTATATGTGGTTATTTGCACCTAATTTTAGTTTTAGATAATCAATAAGCACTGACAGCTAAGCTATAATCTGCTGTTATGACTTGTAGACTTTAACCTTTTTTTTTTTGGTAAGTGTGCATTAACTGTCTCTATACTTCTCTAGTGTCTTTATTTTGTGTTCATATTTAATAGCAGATTTTGAAGGAGTACTTCTATAAGTCTCATAATACAGTATTTTGTGTTATTGTTCTTTTTTCAGTTATTTTATTGAGAATGTGCATTTTGCCATTTGTGAGTGTTGGATTCTTAAACCTTGATAGTTTGTTAGTAAAGAATCTAAAATATTCCTGTTATTGCTCATTTAAAATGCTGACATTTTATCTATTCCAACATGCTAGATTTGTAGAATAATAAGTGGAAAAATAATTTTTTAAAGATAATAAATAGGAGTAAAGCAAATACATGCTGGATCCTGTAGAGTTGGTCTGTTGCTAAAAATAATCATTTAAAAAGCCGAGGACAGAACGCATATGACACATGTTGGAGGATAAGCCAACAAAAATGACTCAAATGTCACGGCTGAGGTTGTCTGTTGTAATGCCAAGTAAACGGTGTGTCGCGGCGCAGTCTTTGACACGTAAAAAGCTTTTGGAAAAGGGCATCATGGGTGACTCCGCCGGTGACAGGAGTAACAGAAAAACAGCAGTGAGGATGTTATGGATGTGCACCTGCAAGCTGAACTTTCTAGTGTGTGCAAAGTACTTTGAGTTCAGTTTTCATCTAATGACCAGTGGGAGTGATTCGTAAGAGAATGTGATTAGTGTTGTAAATTAAGCAAAGGATGCTTCTGCATCACTGGGTGGTTTTAAACTATGCTTAACCCCGGTTTAATGAGTAAATGTGGCTGTATTAGAACACTCGTTATGACGTGAGCTAAATTCATAATAGATTGAGATGTTTCTCGGGTTGTTGTTGTGCAAAGAAGAAAAATCCATGAGAGGATGTGCTAAACATCACTTTTAAAGCTGCGCTGCAATTACAGGAGTTTACCTTCAGGACATCGAAAGCGAAGATTTCACTCCATGTCAATTAAAGGAGGGAGAGCTGTCAGATGAGAGGCGGATAATTACGTTGTAATGTGGATTCAGCAAGTTCTGGCCTCTATTAAACCTGATATCAGATAACGCTATGATAAACGAGCACTGATTTGATTTAGTCGCAACGCGTTCTGGCAAAAATGCTAAATTTGATTTTGCCACCAAGCTATTGTACAGCTGTGCCTTTTAGTCATATAAGACTGTACTTCATAAACGCAACGCGTTTGATAAGCGTAATTGGAAATTGCCTGCTTGGGTGCATGGAGAGACCACATGTGCATGGTGAGATACTTAATACTTTTTCCAAAGCTGAAATTTATCTTATTTTTGTCAAAGCAGGGTCTGGTGATGTCGAAAATTGTACTGCCATTCTACTCTCACTGTTTCTGCAGTACTATTACATTTCCAAACTGTGAAAAACAAAAACATGGTGCAGAGAATGCTGTATCTGATATTGATGATAATTGTGCTATTTAAGTAAAGAATTAATATTGTCATGTTAATACGTCAATGTGTCAACGCACGATTGCAACAGTATTTGTTTTATCTGTGTTCCTAACTCAGGTTAATAAAGATAGGGTACAACGGGGGTAAAGGTGCCCCGGGGTAAAAGGCGCCTTTGATAATATTTTCCTCTAAATCACTAGATGGCACAAAAACATGGTGTAGCACTTTAAAAAACAATCGCTTTTCAAGATGCACATGCAAATTTGCACAGGCAGCAGCACAAAGTTGATTCTGTGCTTACTTGGTCTAATATTTGATTTTTTTTTAAAATGTTGCAGAATTAAGTTGCAATCGCTAAAATGAATGCATATTTTGAGACAAAGTTCTTGTTAATGATTGAAGCAATAGTTTTTAAATAATGAAAAAATATGGTATTTGGGGTAAAAAGCGCCCCTGTTGTTGGGGCAAAAGGCACAGTAATTAACATGATAATTAATAGATGGCTGACTTTTCCATTTGTTGACATGACATGGTTACATACAGATGGTAAATAGCATGGGTGTCTATGTTTAGAATGAAAACGTCGTATTTAAAAACATGATATTAATCATAATCATATCATATAATAAAATATCACTTGTTAGTGATGTAAATCTATATTCAATTATTATGGGATCTCCTACAATGCTTTCAGAATCTTTACTTTTTAAAATGGTTTTGTTTCTGTATTTTTAATTATATTTTTATATTAGCATATTTTAATGACAGTGTATTTACTGAACAAAAATTAATTCTTTTACTTTTCAAAATAAGCATAATAAGCAAAATAAGAATACAATAATGCAAACTTGGCTAAAGTGATTGTTTTGAACAAGTTTAAACTTAGACATAATATATATATATATATATATATATATATATATATATATATATATATATATATATATATAAAAATATATATTTACATTGATTACTGTATAGAACACTATAATATAATGTAATTTCTGCCTTATTCCGTGTTAAGAATCAGTAAACAGAAGTTAGTCATTTAGAACACGGTTGGAGTAAAAATATGTATGTATGTTTTTCTATATATGTCACGATACATTGTTATTGTGAATTTTTGTAGCTATGATAATCGTGTTCAAACATTCAAATAAAGTGAATGTACTATATTTTACTTTGATATTTGGTTTTATTTAATATTTTGTATATTTAGGGTATTTTATGGTACCAAATTATATTTATGGAATAGTTATAGCTTACTTTAAGTAAGTTAAGTTTCCAATTTAAACTGTGTCTGTACTCCAAAGCTTGGCACTTAGTTTATTATGTTTATTATGTTTATTATAGTTATAGTTATATAGTTATAGTTTATTATGGAAAATGCACAATAATTCTACTTTTAATTTTTAAATTTAATGTTTATATGAATTTTAATAAAAATAAAATTTTAATAAAATGTAAATTTTATATGAAATATATATTTTTCCTAAACATGGTGTAGTCTAAAACTGTGAAATATACCATAAATCCAAACAATTTGTTCCAAATTTGAGGTTGATATTGCAAAAAAAAAAAAAAAAAGCTTTTAGAAAGATTTTGTTTGGGCGCATTACAAAATGTTTCAACTAGAAATTTATCTATATAATGTCTATATAATGAATAATGTCTAGTTTGTTTGTTTCTGTCTTTCTTTGTTCTTTTTTTTTTTTTTTTTTGTTCACATGGCAAGTACCAAAACCCCTGTTAAGCACCATTCTGATGAATTAAAGAAATCTAAAAAAAACGAAATGTCAGGTTTTTTTTTTTCAGTCAAAATTAAGTGTGTTTATCCCTAACACTAGAAATATCTGCTAGATAAGAAAAATGAACTTAATTCATTCTTCTTAGCACACTGGAAGATCGTTTTCTTGTTTGTTTTTTATCTTTGCTCTTTAAGTAAATGTATCTTCATTTTTTTTTAAAAAGAGAAGATATTCTTACTGGTAAACAAGACAAAAATACTGAGTAAGGAAATCATTTTTCCAGTGTATCTGATGAGACATTTTCAAACAAAATTGGATAAGAAAACATATTTATCAGATGAGCTGCACATGCATCATAATGAGGTCATTTGACAATGCACAATACCATTTCTATTTCAAATATAGTAGTCAGTATTCAGTGTACATCATATAGTTCGCAGTATGCATGTGGTGACCAGAATATTGAGTAATATGACTGGAATATAAAACTCTGAGAGTCAAATGTCTTTGCTTTGTGAACTGCATACTGCAGATCCTCTCATGCAAACAGAAATTCATTTACATAACCACTAGTAAAATCAATTCTTTAGGTGAATTTCACTTGCAAACAAATAATTTTTGTTGAAAATAAGAGCCATATTTAACTGTATTTACGTAATTCATTTCTGCAACACATGAAAAACATACTTTTTTAACTACATAACATTGTAGTTAAATCCCAAAGAGTTTCGCATTATATTTACCCAGTCCTTTTTATGTCATATTGTCAGGTCCTTTTTATGACAATCACTGCAAGCAAGAGCACGATTAAATAAGTGACACTTCATGTGAGGTGCTTGTACAAATGAAATCTTTCTGCATCAGAATTAAATGAATCAGCAGAGCAGGGCCCATCATCTCAGATGAAGCGTGGGAGGTATTTAACTAATACACGACGCTTTAATTCCACCCTTCACTTCCGATGTGCACTGTAAAAACAATTTGTCTTCACAGCAAAATCATGCGCAGGCAAATCATTTGCGTGAGCTGAATGATCAGATTCTTGCTGTAGCAGCGTAAATAAAGTGATTCCTGTCTGTTATATTTCTCTTAATTTTTTGTTGTTGCAGAAATGTTATGTAACATTATATGACTTTATTGGTATATTGGCTAGATAATGAGCTATTTGCATTCTCTGAATAGAATGTCCAGTAATGTTTAGGAAAATCAAAACTTTAGAATATATTTTATAAAATATATTTTAAGATGTAATTTATTTCTGTGATGCAAAGCTGAATTTTCAGCATCATTACTCCAGTCTTCAGTGCCACATGACTCTTTTGCAAATAAATTCTGTTCTTTTATATTCATTAAATAATCCTGAAAAAAGTACCACAGTTCCCACAAACGATAATTAAACGATTAACACTCTTTAACATTGATAATAAGAACCATTATTAATAACTTAGCACCAATAATAATGGCCCCCTAAATCAGCATATTAGAATGATTTCTGAAAGACCGTAACACTGAGGACTGGAGTAATGATTTAGCAAATTCAGCTTTGCGTCACATAAATGAATTATATTTTACAATTCATTCAAACTGAAATCGTTTCCTTAAAATTGTAATAATATTTCACAATATTACTAGTTTTACTGTATTTTTGATTAAATAAATGCAGCCTTGGTGAGCAAAACAGTCTTCTTTCAAAAACATTTAAAAAATTTTTTAATTATTCCAAACTTTTGACTGGTAGTGTAAATATGTGCACTGGTAAACATCTAACCTCTTGTGACAATTTGTAATGTAAACAGAGTTAATGCGTCCCCTATCAAGACATCATTGTCTCTTTTAAGTTCCTTTTAAGTGCACGTTGTGAGTCACGTGGCACCTGCTAAATGACTGCTTGCTTTGCATTAGGACATTCGCACGGAGCTGTAATCAGCGCAAAGCACGACTTCATTACTGCTAATACCACTAAGAAACTAAATCGCAAGCCCGGCAGATTCAGAGAAAGATGTTGGTATGACTGCAACTGTGTCACTCATGTGTCTCTGTAATGACACTCGTAATTAAAAGCGCATTAGTGTCCTCTCTTAAGGATGCGAGCCAGTGACAACGACAGCTTGGCAATTCATTATTCACACACCATTGCACCCGTAACTCCAGCCTCACCGTCAGAGGAGAAAGCGACGGGGAGCTCAGCAGACAGACATCTCACCCCTGCAGAGGAAGCATAGAGAAACAATTGCTTCTGTCCCATGCTATTATGAAATACAGAATAGGACTGATTGGATGCCAGTCATTCTGATTAAACTTTTATAATATGCCTACAGCATTTCAGGGACAGTGCCGTGATTTTTGTTTTTAATTTTATCTCCTTTTCATTTGTAAGTAGTCATTTAGCAGACTTTTTCCCCCCTCTAAATGGGCAGATTCTATTTTGTGTAAGTAATTTAAAATGACTTGCAGTTAGGCTGAATGCTATTGTTTAGTTTATTAATTATTTATAAATGAAGACTAAAAAAATCTAATCTATTTACATATTCTACTTCCTCATTTTACATCTTTTCATATTAATTACTTTACATATTTTATATTATTTACTTAATTATTGTTAGTTATTAAAAATGATATAATGTATCTGTGTGTGTGTATGTATGTATGTATGAAGAGTTCAGATGCAAAAGCCCATCTGACGTATTTCTTTAAAATGAGCATTTCTTTCTGGCTACTTTGTATAGGTTTCTATGTAAGTACTGGTACTTCTGATTGGGCTGAGGCTGGAATTTAGTGAGTTTGAAGTAAAAGTATTTGATGGATATATAATATGTGTCAGGAGCATTCACTCAGTATCATTATCTCATTTTTGACCGAGTTGGCTTTTAGCTGGTTTTGCATCTGAACTCTTCATACATACACACACACATACATATATACACACAGAGTCATGGCCTCTGTAAATGGTGCCATGATTTCCTTTACCAAACAGCTCTACGTTCTCCCAGAATGATTGTGGTTTTGTCACATAAGTTTTGGCAAACTCCAGTCTTGCTTTTTTTTATGCCTTTGTGTCAGCAGTGGTGTCCTCCTGGGTCTCCTACCATAGCGTCCCTTTTCATTGAGATGGCGATGGATAGTGCGAGCTGACACTGTCGTACCCTGCAGATCAGCTAGAATTTGTTTGGAAGTTAATCTGTGTTCTTTATCCACCATTCGGACAATCCTTTGTTGTAATTTTTCATTAATTTTGCTCTTCCGTCTATGTCCAGGGAGGTTCGCTACAGTGCCCTGGGCTGTAAACCTCTTGATGATATTGCACACAGTGGACACAGGAACGTTATGAGGAACATTAAGATCTCTGGAGATGGACTTGTAGCCTTGAGATTGTCCATGTTTTTTTTTTTTCTCTCAAATCCTCAGACAACTCTTTACACTTCTTTCTTTTCTCCATGCTCAGTGTGACACACAACACAAAGGCTGAGTCAACTTTTCTCCATTTTAACTGGTTGCAAGTGTGATTTACTATATTTCCCACACCTGGTACTTACCACAGGTGTGTCTAAATACAAATTACAGGAGCATCACATGCTTGAAAAGCAATTATTTCTTACAATTTTGACAAGGTGCCAATAATTTTGTCCTGTCAATTTTTGAGTTCTGTGTGAAATTGTATCGTTTGACTTTTTATGTTTTTTTTTTTTTTGTGGTGTTGCAGTGCAAACAAAAACAATAAGCATGTGAATACCAAAACATTTTAACAATTTTCTGAGAGAAGTGTTGCATTTTCTGACAGAATTGCAAGGGTGCTGATATTTTTGGCCATGACTGTATGATTTATACTAATATATAATATAAAATACCCCCAAAGCTATATAAGCTTATAAAGCTATTATTGTGTTAAATATAGGGGTGTGACGGTACACAGATGTCATGGTTCGGTACGTACCTCGGTTCGAGGGTCACGGTTCGATATGATTTTGGTACAGAAAAAAAACAAAACAAATCTACTGTGCTAGGTTTCTTTTTATTTATTTTAAACAGACAGTAGTACAAATTACATTTTCTCCACCTACATTTGAAAATACTAAGTATTATATCAAATTAATGGCATATATAGGCTATAAAATCTGTAGTATATATATATATATATATATATATATATATATATTTATATTTATATTTATATATATATATATATATATATATATATACATACAAAGAATAAATTCTTGAAATATATTTAATTTAGTCAACTGATAGAAAATACACGGAAAATACACTGTGCGACATGTAACAGCCTATATTTGCTGAGTTTCAGTTCAGTTTTGTGACAGAAACGAAACTCAAATGGCAGAAAGCGACATTCTATTTGTTTAAGTTGATTTTGCTGGTAGGAGGACAGCTAAAGTAATCGCGCCGGTGCACACAAACACAAAACATATCAGTTCCAGGCTTCTAGCATTGCTAACTTGGCAGCGCAGTTGGTACTTTAACAAAATAAAACACAGTGAACCAACATCAGCGCATGCCTCACTGTGTCACCGTTAGAACGCAACTGAAGTACAAAGTCTGTAATTGACATAATAAATAATAGTTTAGCATTTGGATGCATCGCAAATGTGGAAATACTATGGAATATTTGGATTTGTGCCGAATGAGAGAGGTAGACAGTTGAGTGCACAAGCCTTTAAAGTAACTGTATACTCCTTTGTCAGTGAGAGACACGTTCAGAATCAGCACATGGTCACTGTCTAGTCGGCTTTGTTTTCAGGTGCACAACTCCTGGCATTTGCTGTTCTTCTGCTGGTGGTTATCAAACGGAGTTGCATTACTGAGGCATTACCCCTTCTGGATTGAGGATGAATTTCATGTATTCGTTGTAAGGCCTCACACACCGAACCGAGATGCCCGTACCGAGACGGCTCGGTACTAAAACGTGTTGTTACACCCCTAGTTAAATAAGAAAAATATTGAGTAGATATTACGAAAAGTAGCTAGAATATATATATATATATATATATATATATATATATATATATAAATATATATATATGTGTGTGTATATGTGTGTGTGTGTGTGTATATATATATATATATATATATATATATATATATATATATATATATATTTTGATTCAACATAAAAATTATTACACACAAACGTGTGATTGAAATAACATGAGGGGGAGTAAATGATGACTATTTATTTATTTTTTTAATGAAATGATCCTCTAAATAAGAAAGTAAAACTGCCAGTAGGTGGCGGTTAATATCTTTAAGTAAGTCATGGAGTCATTTATTTATTCGATTCGTTTAAACCAGGGGTGCCCAACCCTGTTCCTGGAAATCTACCTTCCTGCAGAGTTCAGCTCCAACACTGGTCAAACACACCTAAACCAACTAATTAGGATCTGAAGGAGCACTTGATAATTACAAACAGGTGTGTTTGATCAGAGTTGGAGCTCACTCTGCAGGAAGGTAGATCTCCAGGAACAGGGTTGGGCACCCCTGGTTTAAACGAATGAATAAATGACTCACTGACTTTCAAACTGAAACTGATTAATTCAGGAATTAAGTAAACGGCTCACTTTATGAATTGGTCATTGAATCATTGGTTCACACAATTTGTTTAAAACGTGTGTTTTCTTTGGCAAAATTGAGTTGAGATAAATACTGTATCTAAAATATTGAATATGTCTATCAGTATTGAACAATATTGAATCTATCTATCTGTTTTTCCCAATATACCATACTATACAATCTTTTATGTAAGTACAAGGATGAAATTGTATCGTCTTGCAGGATCCCTGAGCCTTACATTGACAAATCACAGTCTTTCAGGATGATTTTATGAAAGTATTACTTTTATTTTCCTAAAGAAAGGGAGCCACATACATACCGAGGATACAGATAAAAATACAAATATCAACATATCTTTTATCTCTGGTCCAGGATTTCGTAAGTCTGTACATGTGAGCATGGCAAGCGTTGTCTTTTTTTCTTTTTTTTTTTTGGCTTGTATTTGTATGTAATGCACGCTGCAAGGCACAGCCAGGTGTGGACTGTGATCACAAAGAATGATGAACATACAAAAGCTGAGTGTATCACAGTGTGCTTGATGTATTGTCATAATGGATTCTTAAAGAAGAAATGTCTCCAATATAAGTAAAGCTATAGGGACAACATCTGTGACATGCTGAAAATCATTTCCAGTTTAATCCTTCAGGTTGTGCACAAACTCATTAAAATAGGATAAATTTTTTTGAAAGTGAAGAGACCAAGACTTGAACATATTTTGTGTTTATGTGACACAGTGTGATGAAATCACTTACTGACCTTTCCTGCAAAGTTATATCCAATATAAAACTCATCAAAATCTTCAGAGTGACTTCTTTTGTAAGTGCATCAATGTAAACGAGATCAAACTGGTCTCATATTGAGCTTGTAATAATTTGTTAACTAGGGTCATTACCGCCGCTCTTTATATATCAATTATGCATTTACCAGCAGGCAAGATTGTTGTATGAAAGGACACATGAATGGGGAAAAAATCTGACGTCTTTCTGCTTTTATACAAAGGGACTTACAAATTAAGAACCTCACAAGCAATTTGTCACAAACCGATGTTTTGTTCTTCTTGAAACATTAAAAAGATTTTTTTGTTATTCATTGCCCCACAAGTGAAATAGAACTGGAGCTATTAAGCACCAAAGAGGACAGAAAATACAATAATGTCAGTCTGTATGAGTTGTGTCCCCACTTTCAAAGTCCTCTATGGAGCCATGAAAATAATGTATCAAATCCAAAAGCATCAGAAGACTTGAAATATAGTGCACACATCAAATGGACCACTTTTAAGGTACTCTTTGAAGCAGCACTTCCTATTCGTATGAGCCAATTCAATATCCTGAGGTTTTGATCTGGTTAAATCGCCCAGTCAGTGTAGCCAAGTCAATGTCTACCTTTGGTTGAGAACATGCCACAAAGGTTGTCAATAGAGCTTAACTCGTCTTGAACCTGAAAACATTCCTTGAACTTGCTCTCAAATGTCTCTCTAGTCAGTGTGATGTTGTGAGTGTTGCATACATAACATGGATAATAAGTGTGAATGCAAGTGTTAGTCTGTTTTCCTTGCACTCATGCATGATGCGTCTGGTATTAAATTTGAAGGAGGAGCAGTTTATCCTTCATACAGACATTTGCAAACACAGATTTAGATTCAGTCAATGCAGTTAACCTCTAACCACCTCGTCTGTCTCCTGGGTCAATGTAATGTAATAGATCAACACTGACACAGTATTGGTTTACTTTTCACTGGGGTCCAAAATCCGAGGCGGCTAAGCAATGCTTCTGTTTTGCATTTTTTAATTTAATTTGGTAAATGTTTTTTTTTTGTTTTTTTTTTGCATATTGTATTATTAGCATGACAAATCGAGTGGAAAGTTTAATTGAAAAGCTGACCTAGAAAATTAACAAATTTAAGGTCAATGTCATTTACTTGCATTAGTGATCTGGAAATAAGAGACTTGATGAACGTACTTGACAAGTACGTTTTGTTTCCTCTGACTTGCTAACAAGAAATTAGGACTGGGCATACACCCAGTTTCTTTCTTTTTTCCCCCTCAAGTTTTAAAGGAATGGTTCACCCAAAATTGAAAATTTGCTGAAATTGACTCTGCCTCAGACCATCTAAGATGTAGATGTTTCTTCATTTGGATTTGGAGAAATGTACAGTTGCATTACATCACTTGCTCACCAATGAATCCTCTGCAGTGAATGGGTGCCATCAGAATGAGAGTCCAATAAAAACATTGTTATAATCTACAAGTAATCCACACATCTTCAGTCCATCAATTAATGTCTTGTGAAGCAAAAAGCTGCATGTTTATAATTGGTGACATACTTGTTTAGAATGGTTTTGGACTCCTTTTTTTTTTTTTTTTTTTTTTTTTTTTTGCTTGCAAACAGTGCAGAATTTCTCTCCTTATATTTAATACTCATATTTTAGTTAAAATATTTCTTACAAACGCATCTTTTTACTTCACAAGACATTAATTAATGGACTGGAGTGGTGTGGATTACTTGTGGATTATTGTGATATTTTTAATCAGCTGTTTGGACTCTCATTCTGACGGCACTCATTCACTGCAGAGGATCCATTGCTGAACAAAATGTCATGCTACATCTCCAAATCTGTTCTGATAAAAAAAAAAGGAAAATAAAACTCTACTCACCTTCAAGCAATCTAGTTTGAAATTTCAGCAATTTTTTATTTTTTTTTGCTTTTTGTTTCAGTAATGGAAAAATGGAAAAAAAAAATAGCATGAAAACAGAAAAGCACACAAATTGAACATCAACAAATGGAGTTTTCTGATGCTGTTGAACTTCTAGCCTTATAAAGATAAAGAAAGAATGTAACGTCACATTTAATAAAAACATAAAGAACAACTTCGCTTTGAAAACCCTAATTTTCACACAAATACATGTCCTTACATGAATAAAATGACGGTTGCTTGAAAGAGCAAAAGTGGGCAATCTGTCCTTGACCCTTTTCACGCATGAGCTCAAAATGCAAATCAGTATTTACACTTTCACCGTCTGTCTACTTCAGTTCAATCATAATGGTACAGAGCCTTGAACATGTTCAGCTAATAGAGGCCTCTTAGGGAAGCAAATTGCATCATTTGCGTTTTCACCATCATCCTATTTTTGCTTTAGAAACCCAAGGTCATTGTGCATTCTGCGAAGTGGACGGGTAACAGAAAAATGCATTTATGTCGGGCATATCAACGTGTGAAAGGCCTCAGAGAACTAGGGGAAAAATCTTTTTCATTTGTCCAAAAAGGAGACCGGTCATTTTGTGGGAGGTATGAAGACATCTCATCATGCTTTAAACCAAGAGGCATGATTAAGCAACCAAGACGGCCTTTTTAGTTCTTTTTATTATACCTCTGACTAAAGGATTTCTAAAAAAATCAATAAATCAGGGGAGAGACGTTCTCCTAATTTGAAATCTGTGAATTATTTGGCTTGTTCTTCAAGAGGATGTGAAATGTTACTAAGTAAATTGCACAGAAACCCCCACAGTCAGACCATCCCTGCAGTGACATTGATAGATTGTGTGTTCTTGGCAGACGAAGCTCTCCCTAAGAGGATCTGATAGCATGAGACTTTAAGGGTGGCCATTTCTCACTAAAGGACACATGATGGCACACGATTCAGTGGTTTGTTTTACATCTTTTCTCAGCGGAGTTTGCCTAGGCAACCCTAACTGACTATTGCTCAGAATTAAGAGCTGTTTCAGTGCGTGACTCATCCATTTGTGGCTCATCCGCAGCATTTGTACTTCAGACATGAGATACCACAAATCACGCAGCTTGTTGAGGAGAGACGTGCTATTACTTTTCTAAGTGATCTGACTTATGATTTCTGCCTGGCAGGTGATCAAACAGGGAAAAAATTCCCTCAGATATTGAAGAAAGGACCTAAGCCTTTAATCTAGAGATCAAAATATCATAGAGACTTGCATGTGGGCCTGAATGACATGGGGTAATAATCCAGGACGCCATTGCAATGTACGAAAGCCATTTACTACGCACCCATGATGGTCAGTTTTGCAATGTGCTTCACATTGTCAGCAAAATTATCTAGTTAGACTTTTTCTAATTAAGTTTTGTGGAATGGAAAGGTTCTACACTCTTAAAAATAAAGGATAAAGGCGTAGGAAAGGTCATAAAAGAACCATTTTGGGAACCTTTCTTGGTGTTAAGAACACTTTGATCTAAAGAACCTTATTCCATTTAAAGAACCTTTTGTGCAATGGATGTTTAAGGTTCTTCATGCAACCATAAATGCCAATAAAGAACTTTTATGTTTAAGACTGCAATGATGTTTAAGGTTCTTCAATGAACCATTAATGCCAATAAAACAAACCCCTTTATTTTTAAGGTTCTTCATGCAAACATAAATGCCAATAAAGAACTTTTCTTTTTAAGACTGCACTGATGTTTAAGGTTATTCAGTGAACCATCAATGGCAAAAAAAACCCTTCATTTTTAAGGTTATTCATTGAACTATAGATGCCAGTAACTAACCTCATTTTTAAGAGTGTATGGATGTTTAAGGTTCTTTGATAAAACCATAAAAGCCAATAAAGAACTTTTATTTTCAAGACTGCACTGATGTTTAAGGTTCTTCATGAAACCATAAATGCCAATACAGCATCTTCTTTTTAAGAGTGCATGGATGTTTAAGATTCTAAAATGAACCATCAATGCTAGTAAAAAAAAAAAAAAAAAAAAAAACTTAGTTTTTAAGGTTCTTCATGACACTATAGATGCTAATAAATAACCTTATTTTTTAAGAGTACATGGATGTTTAAGATTCTTAATGAAAACATAGATGCCAATAAAAGAAACGTTTTTTTAAATATGTTTAAGATTCTTTATGGAACCATCGATGCCAATAAAAAATCTTCATTTTTAAGAGTGCATGGATGTTTAACGTTCTTCAATGAACCATCAATGCCAAAAAAGAACCTTTATTTTTAAGGTTCTTCATGAAACCACAGATGCCGATAAAGAACCTTATTTTTAAGATCGTTAACACCAACTCAAACCCAGCTCTCCTCAGCCAGTAACTTTGACCAAGAGCTATAAGCGTTAGTTCTGCTTTGGCGGGTTTAATTTTCATTCAGCTTGTTACTGGCTAAAGAGACAGCTGCATATACGTTAACCAATTATGATGGACCTAATTATAATGATTATAAAACAATCAAGAAGGGCTTTTGGATGCTTTTGGACAGATGGCAGTGGGTGTGCATAATCTTTCCTGTGACTTTCTGTCCGTTTGCATTCATTCACTGATGTACTGGTTGCGTTTAGCATTGGTTTGTCCTCCTGTTGCACAGACGCAGACGCACAGCTGTATGATACGCACTACCATTTAAAAGTCTGGGATCAGTATGATTTTTAATGTTTTTAAAAAGTTTCTTAATCTCACGAAGGCTGCATTTATTTGATTAAAAAATACAGTAAAAACAGCAATATTATTACAATTTAAAATGGCTGTTTTATTTATTCTTGTGATGCAAAGCTGAATTGTCAGCATCGTTACGCCAGACTTCAGTGTCAGTCATTCTAATATAAGTAATATAAAAAAAAAAACCTGACCCAAAATTTTGAATGGTAGTGTACTGTAAATCCCGTAATGCAGAGTTAGAAAAATCTAATGTGATGAAGGTATTAATGTATTATTGTTGTCTAAGTGTGAAGATCTTCGAAAGCTTGATGTCGGTGGTTCTCAAAAGGACCCAGATTTTACATTGGAAATTAATAGTGACCCGACATGATACCCAAATTGTTTATAGTACAAAAAGTAAAAAATGTCCTTAAATTCAAACATTAAAATGTAATAATATTTCCAAGAAATGCTAAGGCCCAACAATATGCTAAATTATTAACGTGACAAAAGCTAGCTATTTTGGTTTCTAAAGTATGATACCCTAAACAGACAAAAATTCACCATATAAAACACATTGTGGTGGACACAAACCCTGTGAACCCGTATTTAATGTAGTGTGGGTCATATTTTTTCTTTGTTCATGGTTTTTGAGGATTATGTCATGCAGCCTCTGCATTTTTGGCTTTTCTTTCTGTCTAGTGGCTGAATTTGAGCCAAAATACTTTAAAGTTGGATTGCACACATCTTTGACGCCAAAAACAAAACATTTATTTTGCTGTCTCAACTATGAATGATTATACGGTTAGCTGCGTTTCATTATTCGTCTACGACCCTGATCAGAACAGACCTGCGTGCCAATAGATGAGAACCACTGTTTTATGCCATGCCAAGTTTGTAGCACAATATAACGATGGTGTTAAGAGAAAACGTTCAGTGATGTCGAGCGACAAAAAGGCATCCGGATGCAAGTGTTTTAAAAACAAGAAGTCGATCTCTCTTTGATTCATCACATTCGGATGATATGTTGCTCATACAAAAATAGTCAGCTAACTCTTCTCGTTGAACAAAGAGAAAGGACTCCTAAAAAATCTGAGTGGAAATTCCAGCTTTAAATGGAGAACAAAAAACACATTCACAACACGCATACGATACCCACAATTCAACTCTCCCGTGGTGTGTCCAAGTTCAGCCAGGGTTGAAATCAAATCACAGTGGGAACTCGTGGTGAGGTTACAGTCCTTTGCAAACAAGCTTTTCTTCATTATGTTTTCACAGCAGTCAAAAATATCTTCTGTTGTTCTGTAGTCCTCGGAAACATCCTTGTGGGTTGTGCTCAATTGAGCAATTACCGTCCGCTGATCACGAGAGACGTTTCCGATGGCTCGGCATGAATAGTTTGTCACATCACTACACAACACACAAAGGGATGAACAGGACGGGAAGCTGGACGGTAGGCGTCGATTCCTCAGGGAGAGCAGGTAGTAGCTATCATACAGCAACAATGGCAGCATCGAGAAACATTTCGCTGGTTCATTACAGATAGATTTGCCTTGCGTGCTCGCAAGCCCCATTGTGGGGGACGTTTATTGTTGGTCGAAGTAAAAACCAAACCGGTTCGACTCGAGGACGGGGTGTCAAATTGATGCCGTATCCGCTCGCTCCACTTTTAAAAGAGTCCAAAATGAGGGGTTGAGGATGTGTGCCACCCATTCAGCCTAATTCGTTCTCCTTTTGTGTTGGAAAATTCTCAGCGCTGAAGCAAAATCCAGGAAAGGCTTTATCTGAGCCGCTGCAAATCATAATGGGCAGTGGCGCATTTTCTCACGGGCCCCTCAGTGAATTGTGGATATGTCTCCCATCCAGGCCCCTGGGAGTGGTCTGGGATACGTGTATGCATTCTGCGAAAACAAGCGAGAATGCATTAGAATTGCATGACAAATATAGCATTGTATATGGCACTTTTCCAGCACAATTGGAATGCACTTAGCATGTTGTTTACAACCAGACTCAATGCATCCAAACAAATTAGCTTTCGAATGTGTTTAATTTGATAGCATTCCCAAGATGACGTTTCTTGTGCAAACAATGCTCTGCTTTTAATCGAGCTAAGCTGTCTTTGACTCTAGTTGAAGAATCAATTAACTGTCACAACTATATTTTCAGTATCTTTCTTCCTGCAGCCAGGAACATTTTTAAAAAGCATGTCATTTTCCAATTAACTTTTAGACGGCGTGTTCGCAAGATGAACGGCTCGCTTAATGTGCGTAAACACATTTCGCACCCGCTCA
Organism: Labeo rohita; assembly: GCF_022985175.1. Classification (NCBI taxonomy): domain Eukaryota; kingdom Metazoa; phylum Chordata; class Actinopteri; order Cypriniformes; family Cyprinidae; genus Labeo; species Labeo rohita. Next base: position 35,844,086 of record NC_066876.1, on the reverse strand, counting down.
TCTTCATGTCGAGAGTAACCTGTGCTGTGAACAGCTCTTCATGTATAAAACAGATGAAATTAAAACGATTCCTTATGGTAAAGAAGCTACACATATGAATCTGTGAGTTAAAGCATGCATGCAAATAATCTACGTTCTCTGCGTCTTCTCAGCATACAGTTTGTTCTCTGGTTAAAAGTGTCCTTTTCATCCAGCCAACAATCTTTTGTGCGTAATTATGTGCCAAACGGAGGAGTTTACATGCTGCTTGTATTTTGCAGTGTTGGTTGAATATATGATATTCATTCTCTGTGAAGACACAAAAACAGTAGGGGTCTAATCTCTCAATCGCAGGGCTCCACGGAGAGTTGTAATTATTGAGCTTATGAATAAATCATATTTCATGTGTTGCAAAGTGGACTGAGTAGGATTCGGTTTGTCCTAGCTGAACGTAGAGAGGAAGGCGTGCTTCTTGGAAGGAGAGTATAGCTTGGGCATGACTTTGATTTGCCTGTTTAGTTAATATTATAACACTAGAAATGGCTGTGGGCAGGAAACATGCATGCATAATGAGCAGAATTTGTTGACGCGATCACGCAAATTAGAAAAGGCAATATCTATTCACGCTAAGTGCAAAAAACTGACCTTGAGTTATTGAAAAACTGTTTTCCCTCCACCTACCATTGCTTAGGCAATGTACCCTAAGTACAATAGCTTTCCACTTCAATTTGCACTATGTGAATGACATATCTATTTGCACTTTGTGTGAAGAGGATGCTATGTGTTGCTATTTACATCAGGTGCAAACTGTATCTACCGGTGCGATCTTCTGTTACACTCCATGTAAATGGCCATTGCCATTAAAAAGGAAAATAGAGGTTTTGTTTTCGTTGCCAGCAAGCCAAGTATGTTGGTGCTTCTCAACCCAGATTAATAGAGTGGTGACTTGGAATGGGAATTACAGTGCATTTAATGATACAGACTTCTTTTAATGATACTTTTAGTATATTACGGAGCTATATAATTAAAATAATTGGATCCAGAATCATCATTTTTACAGCATAACTCTCTTCTGAGTTGATGTCTAATAAACATCCAGTTAGTATTACTGTGAGTCTGTTGGCTGATTAATATAAAAAGAAGCAGATCAACAGAGTCTCTAATCTCACTGGTTGTGCTGTATGTTTGTTGCATATGTTTTTAGATGCAAAAGAAATATGTCTCTGTATAATTCCACTGTGCCCAGTCTGTCATTCTCATCACATTCTATTCACACCGCAAGCTCACAGTGCAAAATAAATAAATATTTTATACTGTGTATTATACATATTTTAATACCAAGTCTTTATATTTTTTAATAGAAATGAACAACGAACAGTGTGTACTGTTTAAATAAAACAAAAAACAAAACTGAAACACTGAAATTACAAATAAAACCTCTAAAAGAATCATCCAAGGTCATGCTGACATTATGCAAACACAACATGCATATGGGGAAACATCCAGTTCTATACATGGTGTTCAGATGCAAAACCAGCTAAAAGCCATCTCGGTCAAAAATGAGATAATGATAGTGAGTGAATGCTCCTGACACATATTGTACGTCCATCAAATACTTCTTCTGCAAACTCGCTAAATTCCAGCTTCAGCCCAAACAGAAGTACCAGTACTTACATAGAAACCTATACAAAGTAGCCAGAAAGAAATGATCATTTTAAAGAAAAACGTCAGATGGATTGAAAGGTTTTTGCATCTGAACACACAAGTTTTTGGCAAATGTAAAAGTAAATTCACGTCTGTACAGTAGACCGCAGAAGAAAAAATATCAACTCTTCAGCAATATAAAAACAGGAAAACAAATGTTAGATTATCTTGAGTAATTTTTGCTTATTAGTATGGTTGAATTGGATCATTAAAGGTCGGCAGCAAAGACGTTAGTTAATAAAATGGTATTAAATGCATAATTTAATGCATAAAAAGGATATTTGTATTATTTAACATATTTCATTATTGCAGGTTTGCATCCTATTCTGAGTTGAATTACACTGTTTTTATTCATTTTGAGGAATACTGAATCTGTTTTTTGTAAGTGAGATGAATTAATGCGTGTTCACATTTATTCTAAAACTAATATCTTACTCCTGATTTCTCTCAACATGGGGACAGGAGAGCTTTTAATCAATAAATTGGGGGAAAAGTAACTGGCGTTATTTATTTGAAAAAAGTAACTCAGGTATTTTCTTGTCAATTAAAAAGTAATGCGTTACTTTACTAGTTACTTGAAAAAAGTAATAATAGTACGCAACTTTCGTTACCCCCAATATGTGTATATATCTATGTATGTATATATATCTATATATATATGTGTATGTGTGTGTATATATATATATATATATATATATATATATATATATATATAGCAATAAGCTGGTCCTTAGCTGGTTCATGCTGGTCCTTGACCAGCAACATGACCAGCAAAAACCAGCAAAAAGAACCAGCATCAAAACCTACCTACCAGCATATGCTGTTTTTTTTCACCAGGGTAGCTAACTATCTTTCTAGCTATCTATCATGTTTTTTCTTGTTCTAGCTAGCGGTCCTTCTAGCTATTGTTCTAGCTACCTGTTTATAGCTTTTGTTCTAGCTAGCTATAGTTCAAGCTAATGTTCTAGCTATCAATCTAGTTTTAGCTAACTATTATTCTTGTTCTAGGTGGTAATCATTCTAGCTAGCTATCTGCTTATCATTTTGGCTAGCTGTTGACTCATTCTAGCTGTTGTTCTAACTTGCTATCGTTTAGCTGTCTATAGTTTTAGATAACTAGTATTCTGTTCTAGTTATTAATCATTCTAGCTAACTATCTACTTATTGTTTTGGCTAGCTGTCGTTCTAGCTCTCATTCTAGCTAGCTATTTATCTACCTAGCTATAGTTCTAGCTATCTATCTAGCAAACTATCATTTTTATTCTTGTCAACTATCATTCTAACTAGCTATCTGCTCATTTTTCTGGCTAGCTGTCATTTTAGCTCGTGTTTAACTATTTATCTAGCTATCGCTCTAGCTATCTGTTGTTCTATTTTTTTAGCTATTGCTTTAACCATCATACTAGCTAGCAATCAGTGTAGCTGGTGTTGTCCATGTAGTTTATGTTTGGCTTTTTTATTTATTTATTTTTATTTTTTGTAAAGATATGACGTGATGGGAGGATAATAGAGGAACTAAAAGCTGTGAGCCAGATTCAAACTCTAATTGCATTTGTAAGCACTACTGCAGTGTATGTTTATTGCTAAACCTCTACTCCAGTTGTGTTTTCTTTTGATCTTGAGTTTTGAAATTTCTTGATTGTTATAAATCACTCAGACCTCAAATAACCGCTAACCTGAGGACTCTTTTCACCGCAGTGGGAGATGCTTCTCTAATGGCTTTTTAATTTGCACCTCATCAGTCCTGCAATACAGTTTTCCAGATGGAGAATGCATAGCGCTCACCTTATCATTGATTAGTCTTCCTCAGAGACTCTAAATGAGCCTGTCCATCAGAGGTGCTCATTTCTGTACAAAATAACACTTGTTATTACCATAATGCCATCTCTGGATCATTATAAATCCACCTCTGTACTGCCTAACTGCTCTTTCAGCACATGTCTGCACTCATGTGTGTTAACATGTGCGTGTGTTTGTATGCAAACTCTGCCTGGATTTATCAGCCCAGAATTGCTGTGGATTGTGAAGAGAGGACAGCAGCTCTAAGAGAAGCCAGCCAAACGCTGCGACACACAAACGTGCAAGAGTATAAATCTTGACGGCCACTCCACCTCTCCGCCTGTACAATAGAATCATGAGTCATGCGGTGATGCAAATTAACTGATGGGCCACATAAATTGTTATGATGACAAATAAAAACATCAACATCAACACTTTGCCAGGTTGGAACACATTTCATATAATGTGGCAGGCGCCTGGAGTGAATCTAACAGACACAAAAATGAAAGGTTATTGCTTTCATAGCTCAGGAGTCTTATGGAATGTTTTATGCATATAAATATTAGTCATTTGATATATCAACATGCCTCAGATGTTCCTGCTAAAATCCCTTAGGAAAAATAAAAATTCTCATGAGCAAGTCAATAGTTGAAATATTGTAAGAGTATGGAGCTACTGAATGTGGATGGCAGCTTTGATCGTTCGCTTTTGTCAGAAATATTAGAATTCATTCATTGCTGATTGCAGACTTTTTTTAGGCAAATCTGAGTTTGAGGCATTGTTGAGATCTGTTGTGAAACTAGAGAGAGATTTTGTATTCTGTGTTGTAGTTTGTGACAGTTATATGACATGGAGTTGCAAAATTTAGTTGTGATGTCTGCCACAGTGTTTTAGAGAAGCACTTTTTTAACCTACAATAGTCTTGCAACTTAATCATAGAGGGGAGAAAACCCCTATTGAAATAAAATCTTTAGCAAATGTCTCCATTTGCTCTCTATTTTAATCTCATTGTTACCTAGGAGAAAATCCGAGATGTTTTTTTTTTTTTTTTGTTGAATATATTATATTTGATAAATCAGGCTTTTATGGCTTCTACAATATAGGAGAATGTGGAGCTCGTACTTGAAGAGAAAAAAGCAACCCAATTTCAGAGGCTCAAGTGCACAAGTGATTCAGAGGCTCAAACTGAGCAACACTATACAATTTGGTGCAGTTACTGATATTTATATGACTACTTGCACTAAAAATGCATGTAAATATCAGTTGTCACTCTAAATCTCCCATTAATTTCTTTGATATCTAATACAATTAAATGCTTAAATGATCAAACTCTGTTATATTGTGTGGGTGAAACAGTCTGATTTATTTTTGATTCTCATATTTTAGCATAATTTTTCTAAAAAAAAATGATGCATGGATAATCTAGTAAACAAATTACATACTACTAAAAGGCCTTTTACTTGCTACAAAAGTATGAACTATCAACCAGATGACAGAAGGTATGCAGCAGATGTGTACAACAGATTTTTGATCATGTTCACAACACATTAGACATTTGCATCATGTAATTTTAAAATTGCATGCTTTGCATGGAAAATCCAATGCAAAATAAATGTCTCTTTCATGCTAATGCTCTCCATTTCTTTTATGCACTATATTCCAAGTCTTATGAGGTCAAATGATAGCTTGTTCAAGGAAAACACTTATAATCTTCTCTCTAAAACTTTCATCTAGCCTGTGTTTGTGTCCGGATTCAATGACGGAGCCATATGATTACAGCATTGTGTGGTTTCAGAAGACTTGGAATATAGTGAACGAGTCATATGGACTGCTTCTAGGGGTCTTTTAAGGTCTATAGAGCCTGACAGGTGTAGAACATATAGAAAGATGTGTAACGATTAAAATTCTTTTACTTTCCTTTGGGTAAGAAACACAGAGGAATTCCATGTGGCAAGAAAAAAAGCATGTGCAATCAGAACTCATTTGTACCTAGTTTATTTTTACATTATTTAGTCTATTTTGAATCAGATCCCAGAGGTGACTGCGTATATGTGCACACAGCGTTTACACGCCCACCCACGGTACTCACTCATACTCCCATCAGGTAACATGGAAATGGGGAAAACTGCGGAGTAAAATGAGCATGTAGGTCATGCAACAATTTCCCTTTTGATGGTTGTGACGGCAGTATGCAAATGCACACCCTGAGGGGTCGTAGTGGTTTGGATCTGTATAATTGTCTCTATTACTAGCAGGAGAGCGACTTTTATATGTCAAATGTTGGTGATTGCGGTAAAAAAGTAGACAAGCATCTGCAGGGAGGGACGGCGATATCTTCAGACTCCTGTGACATTCTCAGAGGGGAAATTTCAAGAAAAAGTTTAACTGCGCTTTTAAGTGCCCCTTTGTACATTTATGAAAGAGGGCAAAATGTGGAACAGCTTGTTAGCTGTGAATAACCGAAATCAAGTTAAATAAGTTCCACAATTGCAGGCGTGCTGATAACTGAGAGAGAATTTTGACCTTTTTAAGATGTATATTCAAAGCTCTCTGCAGGAAAGGCTCCTTTTTACTTGCTGATTAGACTCTGATTCTGTTTCTTCAAGGCTGCTTGAATTTGGAAGCTGGCTACGTGTGCAAGGAAATACTAGTGTGTTGCAAACTGTGCAGTATTCAATGCCTACTGCGTATGTACTGTATGTGACATTGCATGTTTAAGGTAAAAACATGTTAAGCACAAACCCCCATGCATTTGTAAATTGACCCTTTGCAAAAACCCGCCTCCCTTCCTTACTGTTGCCATGTCCGACAAGCCATGTGGCTCTCACGCAGTGAAAAACACAGAGCAAAGAAGAAAATGACAACGCATCGACAGACAAGACAGAGCAGGTTATTTTAGGCATGAAATAAAGATTTAAAATTCAGATTTAAAATGTTGTCATTTTTAAAATAAATTCTAGCAATAAATAGCATTTTGTGGCTATTTAAAGCGCCTCATTTCAAGCAGCTCATGAACTGATCATCTCTTACTCTTTACTAGTTATAGCATGAAATAAACATAAATGCACATTAGAAGGTATATTGTTTCAATGCGCAGAGACGTCACTAGACACCATTTTTCAAGATTGAGTCCAGATGTCAATCTAATCTCCTGTCTAGTTTGTATGTTGGACAAAAATGGCAGATTCTGCATTGTGTTTGGACAGGTCAAGGTCAATCAAAGGGTAAATTGTGAGATTTTGGCCTAGTCTGACACTTTTAAAGAGACAGTTCATCTAAAAATGTTGTCAAAATTGCATTGATTGCTCTAAAATGAGTCACCAATGTTTCAGGAGACACAGAAATAGGACACATGCTTATTTAATATGTTTTAGTTCCTATTTGGGTTTGTGTATATGCTTTTTTAAATTCTTTTAATTAAGAGTCCCCCCCTGGCATTGTTCGATGCCAGTGTTTCCTGTCATTATCATAGCTATTAAACTCTATCTTATGATTTTAAACCTCAGAATGTGCTTTTAAATTACTGCACAAGTGATGAACGATTTTGAAAGTCTGCCAGTAATCAGTGCTGCGAAGGTTAACCCTACCTGCTTTAAATGTTTGAAAACTATTAACAATTTAGAACAAAATGTAGAATTTAGTGAAGGAATCAAATATAATCAAATAAGTATTTGAAATAGTTATACTACTTATTACATTTAGGGTAAATAGGGTAACTTGTAACCTGTAACCTATTACATTTCCAAAGTAACCTTCCCAACACTGTTGGGTTTATAGAACTTCCTGGATTATTTGATGGAAGCATAGGCTGATATATATTTTTTTCCAGTCCTGAAGCAGGTTACCTTGTTTTTGTCTCAGTATTCAACATAGTGTGCTCTTGTATACTGCACATGTTGTTGTAAGCTAACCAGGTAATGTATTTTAGCTCTCCAGAAGTAGCTCAGCAGACATTTGGTCATAAAATTCTTATTTCTTCTGTGGAACACAAAAGCACTTTGGTCCTAGCTTGGCTTTTTCATGCAATTAGAGTGAATATGGACACTTTAGGCATGCTGAACTTGAAAACCTCAGTAAAGGCACCATGGAAGCCCCGCCAAGCTGTTATATGACTTGAAACACAGTGTATGGCCAATTTCAGTTGTGGTTTTATGGTGTTTCTTGGTCATTTTCATTGATTAGCACCAATCCCCATTCTCTTTTATTGAATAGAAAAGAGCATATCAACGGAAGAAAGAAAACTAAAGGAGAAGAACTGCAAATACGAGAATTACCTTTCTGTTTAATTAGCCACTGGGTCAAGGGTTCAGGCAAGTTCTTCCTTTCTTTGATGAAGTCTCATCGCGGTGTGAGATATAAATAGCCTTAACATCCTGCCGCACAGTTTGTTTTTAATCTGCACCTTTAATCCAAGATGGATTCTGCTCTGTGCTTCTTTGCTCACTTTAATTTTCTCTCTCACTCCTTAAGGAGTGTTGAGAGAGAGAGGAGACCGCAAGGGCAGTAATGAAGCGATTGTGCCAATGGATTTCTCTAATAAGGGAGGACTTCCTCTGACCCCCTAAGCTCAACCATCCCTTCAGCTCTACACCTCTGCTGTCATACCGTGAAAGTGTGTGTGTGTGTGTTTGTGTGCATGCATATGCACATATGCTGCAGCTCAAGAGGGCAGCCGCTTTCAGCAGATAGGGTGCTAAGTGTCTAGCTGTAACTGGAGGAAAATGGAGGAAAATCAGAAATAGTTGCATTATGTGAGTTGGACAGGAGATGGGAGAACTACAGTGAGTAAAAAACAGAAACGCTAATGTTTGGTTGAGCATCAGGTGCACCACACTGAAAGAAAAAGAAACAGTTTTTCCTTGGTCTTGTTTTCCAGTCCAAATATATAAACATTCTTCAATAAAGACGCATTGAGAAGCAAAATGACTTCAGATATTAATGCTATTAATGCTTTAAGCAAGTAAATAACAACAACAACAACATTTTTTGACTCCATTGGCAGATATTTTTCTTAAGTACGAGTTAATTTCTTCTTCTTCTACTATCTTAACAGGATAGTTCACCCAAAAATGAATAATAAATAATCATTTACTCACCCTGGCTTATTTCTCTTTCAGACCACATAAGGAGATTATTTTATAGAAATGTTCTATATCCAATGGCAGTGGATGATGATCAGCCTCAAGCAGTGTTGCCAAGTCTGCAGTTTTACCAGGGAATTGGGATACTTTTACACTGTTGCCTCTATTTTGTGGAGTCAGCCCCCCACCCCTGGATGGTAACGTTATCAGTGGGAAAAACCATAGTTAAAAAAAAAAAAAAAAAAAAAAAAAGATTGGACATGATGTTTTGAGTGTTAGTTTTTAATAGCAATTGTGCTGGTTTTGTTTCGCAGACCTGGCAACCCTGGCATCAGGCTTTGATGCAAAAGAAAAAAAAAAAAGTGGTGTCAAATGGTTAATCGCAATTAATCATATCCAAAATAAAGGTTTTTGCTTACATAATATATGTCTGTGTGTATTAGTGTTGGGGGTAACGCATTACAAGTAACGCGAGTTACGTAATATTACTTTTTTCAAGTAACTTGTAAAGTAACACATTACTTTTGAATTTTTAAGGAAATATCTGGGTTGCTTTTTTAAAATAAGTAACACCAATTACTTTTTCTCCATTTATTGATTGACAAGTCTCCTGTTGGGAAATTGGGAATAAATATGATGTTACTGTATTCTAGACTAAATGTGAACATGTATTAAACATGTAATATAAATCTCACTCACAAAAAAACAGATTCAGTATTCCTCAAAATGAATAAAAACAGTCAAATGCAAACTCAGAATATGATGCAAACCTGCAATAATTAAATATGTTAAATAAAACAAATATACTTTATGTATTTAATCCTATTTTATTAACCAGTATCTTTGATGCAATTGATGATGCAATTCATCCATACTAATTAGCAAAAATTACTTTAGATAAACTAACATTTGCGCTTAGTTTTTTTTTTTATAGCTGAAGAGTGATCTCCTGCATAAATGTACTTTTCTTACAGCCTGAGGTAAATTCATTTCACTTTTGGTGTAAAAGGGCTTTTTACAGAATTGTTTTATATTAAAAACAAAGAACGAGCCCTGCCCAGATTTAAAAAGTAACACACAAGTAACGTAACACATTACTTTCCATAAAAAGTAACTAAGTAACGCAAAATTGTAATGCATTACTTTTAAAAGTAACTTTCCCCAACACTGGTGTGTATATTCATTATGTATATACAGTATAAATACACAAATACATGCATAGATATTTAAGAAAAATATTATATTTTATATTTATAAATATATAATATATTATATATAACATGAATACTTGTAAATACATGTAAATATTTTCAAAATATATACTGTATGTGTGTATACACACAGTAAATATACACAGTACACACAGATATATTATGTAAACAAAAACATTTATTTTGGTTGCAGTTAATCTATTGCTGCATGATAAATCAAAATGAAATCGCAATCGCCATTAAGCAAAAGCTGTGATTGTCATGTGCATCTTGTCAGGGAAGAATGGTTCTGTGATTAGTAGTAAATCTCCATCCGAAGGCCAGAGGGCGCGCTCACGTCAAAACCAGGAAATCGCAATCACTGCATCTGAATAAACAAGATTTAACTGCTTTCATTGATTCAACGTGACTAATAACACACAACTATGACAATGTATAGTTTATCTGAGTAGTTCTTATTATAATTTTCCTTATAATATAGTATATAATAATGCAATGCCTCACTGCTTAGAATGCTATGAATACTATGCGTGCCTTATTCTGTGTAAAAACCCGCATCATCTCACAGAAGGATTAATTTCAAACACTCGATTGACGTAAGTGAGTTTAGAGTAAAAACATGTTATTAAATGTGGTATTTTTTTTTACATGCTTTCAGATGTAGCAGCATTTAGTACACAGAGCCGTAGTTCCCTGAGAAGCTACGCAAATAGCTGTCATTATCGCAGAACAATTTCTGTTGATTTCAAAATAGCGTAGCTTATCAGTGAACTACGACTCCGTTTACGAAATGCTGCTCCAAAGCACGTGCTGGAGATCTACTACTACTTACACAACCGGCTTTACTGATAAAATGTGCATGACAATCACCTTCGATTAATCGTGCAGCCCTAGATTAATCATGATTGCCCGTGATTAATCGTTTGACAGCGTTAAAAAAAAAGATGCAAAAGTTTCACAGAATTGTCCCATGCGACAAGTGTCATTATATTTCAAGTGTTATGGGTGTATATGATTTGAATTTGGTGAAAAACAATTGGACATTTACTGTATTATTTAATGAAAATCCTGACCTTGGGCATTGGTCTCTGTGCACGACTATCATAAGACTCTTTTAGTGCCGCAGTACACTCTGACTCACTCAGGAAAAAACAAAAGTTGTGAAAAATCAAGATGAATAAAAAAGCAACAGAAAATAAAATCCACATACTTTCTTCTCTAAGGTAAATATATCTGTTGTGTTCTTTGCAGCAAGACGTTATCACATTCAGCTGTCATCTGTCATTCTGACTGTGGAGTTCCAGAGATATTCAACTTAATAGTAAAGAAAGTATGATACTTTTTGGGATTTCTAGGTACTATATTTCTTATTGGCATGCTGTGTTTTTAATAATATTGATTTCTCACAGCTTGTGTACTTCCTCTGGTCGAGCTGGACTGACACCTTTCACAATTCCATTTGATTCGATTTCAATTTTATATATATATATATATATATATATATGTATATATATATATGTATATGTGTGTGTGTGTGTGTGTGTGTTTATATGTGTGTATTTAAGGTGCAGTACATGGCAAGATTCTTACCTAATGTTGTTTGTACATTACTGTAGAATTGATGGTCAAAATTAATCTAAATTAATTTTGTACACATACTTACATTACATTCATTTTTTAAAAAAAAATGTATAATACTAACTTTATAATTACATAATTATATTTATACTCTATTACTCCTATACTCCCCTTTAAATTGTCAAACTTGACAGACTGATTGAAACACAAATTAAATATCGAAGAACAATAACATTTACAGTGAATAACAGTTATATGGTACATACATTTTTAGCAAAATGCTCCTCTCTAGAGTTATTTACCTAGCTTGCTAATGAGTTTATGGTCGCCAAATGTTTTTTTCTGAGTTAGTTACACTGTAAAAAACAAAAAACACAATTTGATGAGTCAGCTTAAAATAATTTGTTACCCTGCTGCCTTAAAATTTTAAGTTCAGTCAACTCAAATAAGTTTAGTCAACTTGAAATGTTAAGTTGTACTAAGTAAAAACTTTTGTGTTTGTTAAACTTAACAGATGGGTAAGTAACCCAGCTGCCTTAACATTTTAAGTTGAATCAACTCAAATATCCAAGTTGTCACTTAGTATAATTTAACATTTCAAGTTGAATAAACCTTTTTTTGAGTTCACGGAACCTAAAATTTTAAGGCAGCCAGGTAACAAATTATTCTAAGTTGACTCAACAAATTGTTTTTTACAGTGTACTTGACATTGTTTACAAGCTATTATATTGATGTCTTTCCACAGTTGAAACATTGAGTAATTGCATGAGACAGGATATGGATTTTGGTAAGTTGTACTCTCTTTTAACATACCTTTGGATGTTCATTCATGTTTATTTCATTCTATAACTGGTTAAAACGGAGGAAATGATCAGTTAACGTGTGCTTTGCACTGCTGCTTCTCTTGAACTAAGGCGCTACACTCTTAAAAATAAAGGTGCTTAATGATGCCATAGAAGAACCTTTTTTGTCTAAATGGTTCAAAAAAGAACCTTTAACATCTGTTTCACAAAATGTTTGTTGTGGTGAAGGAATGTTCCTCAGATTTTAAAAAGTAAGAAAGAGATGGTTCTTTAAAGAACCTTTGACTAAATGGTTCTTTGTGGAACCAAAAATGGTTCTTCTATGGCATCGCTGAGAAGAACCTTTTAAGGCACATTAATTTCTGTCACTCCACAATAAACAGCGCCAAAACAGCTTTTGTTGTTTGAATACTGTAGTAAAATGGACAGAATTTGACATCTGAGACTTTGTTTCATATCAAAAGAACTAATGCACAAAGCTTATTGCAGTTTATTAGATAGGAGGCGCACTACAATAGAACAGTTAGAATAAGAGCAGAGTGAGTAAGTGATAACTTAATTGTCATTTATGGTTGAACTAACCCTTCAACCCTATAAGTAATTTTGCTTTTTAAGTAGGCTACATTCTTGTATTTTTATTTTCTTGTATTTTTTATGTTTAGAGGTTGTACTGGAAAAGAAGACAAAAGTTGTTTTTTTGGCAGTGCAGTTCCTGTGACAGAAAATAATTTTTTTCTGTGACTGAATGAGCATATATTGATAAAGTTTTCCAGATAAGTTGCATCACACATTTAAAAGATGCTCTGAGTTTTTTTGAGAACATTGTAGGCAAGTGAACTAGATATTCTCAAAGCAGAACTGTTCTTTTCTAGGTTACGTCTGTGAAATAATCACTGCTTACTACTTTTAGACAGATAAAAATTCTAATTGCAAAGCCTGCACACAGTTCTGCAAATTTCTGTGCTTTCTTTATAAGCAGTCACAGACGGGCACCGCTGTGCAATTACTGTGTTTAAATGATTGGTCTATTATTGTGGTGTGAACTATTTCAGATAAAACACCCCTAATCAGCACGTATAAACAAAATGAAATGTGGTTTATCAGGGTTTTTTTTTTCTACTTAAGTTTGTGGTTCCTGGACAGAATAACCTTTAACGTGAAACAGACAGCTCTACATGTGACTGGGTAGAATTTGACAGTGGAAAAAGTTGAACGTGTCTGTACAATGTGTGACATATGGAGGAGGGGTTGAAAAATTAAGAAGGCTTCATGACATCAGATGCATGTTAGTTGATTTTGCTGATGGCTGTTTAAAAGGTTGGGGGCAGGATGCATTAAATTGATCAAAAGTGGCGGTAAATACTTTTAAATTGATTAAAAAGAAAAAGTGTTCCATTTCAAATAAATGCTGTTCTTTTATGCTTTCATGAAAGAATCATGAAAAAAGTAGTTGTTTTCAAAACTGATAATAAGAAGTGTTTTGTAAGCAGCAAATCAGCATATTAGAATGATTTCTGAAGGTTCATGTGACACTGAAGACTGAGGTAATGATGCTAAAGATTCAGCTTTGATCACAAGAAAAAATAACATTTTAAAATATATTCAAAAAGAAAACCGATATTTTAAGTTGAAATAATTTTTTACTGTATTTTTGATCAAATAAATGCAACCTTAACATAAAAAAAACTTTTGAACAGTAGTGTAAATACACTTGTGTTTATTTATTTGCAATGGCATACACTGAATCATTTTTATGACTCGTATTCAGTTTTATAACATTAAGGAAGTCAGTGGAGTCCATTTGGATTTCAAGTTGACTTTAAAGTTGCTTTAGATCCAAGTAAATAAAAAGGTTGTGCATCTTATGCAAAGAGAGTGAGACTCAGGGGAAGGACGGAAGCACAGCGTAGGATTATCTGTAATGTTTTATTCCTCTCACACACATGATACGCAATATTCTGAGGAGATATGAATGGCTTCTTCAGGATATGACAACGCCGGTCGGCGTTATGTGAAGACACTTAATATTGCTGAGAATGCTACACATTTTATATGACAGTTATGAGTCACCAAACCCGACTGCAGGTTTTACAGTAATTACTTTTTAAATATGATACAGAAGCACTTTTTTAATTTACATTGATCTCTCTGATTTGATTATTCACAGCTCATGAAACAAATCCCTCTTCACCACGCAATGCAATCCATTTCCCATGTAATGCACATGCACATAATATTAGCATCTTCACTCTGATCTGTCATTCGGCAGGCTCCTGACACAAAACACGCATTGCTTTCTCCCTCGGAAAATGCCGCAGGCTCTGAAAAATGTGCCAACTGCGGTCTATTAATACACTTCGCCTTTTTTATCTCATCCATTTAGCCTGTTGTTTTAAGATTGCTAATAAACGTGACGCCTGTGTAAACACCGTCCTTGGCTTACTCCTGGGAAGAGCCGTGTGCATTTTAATTCTGAGTGCTAATTCTGAGTAATTACTGTTAGGCCTGTTTTGTTGCAGGAAGTGATGGAGTTATCACTTAATTGATACTGTTGTTGCCTAAATGATCGGCATGAGCCACAATCACAATCAAAATAGGCCTTGTTTTGATCAATATTTGCTAGTGTTTTAATTTGAAAGTAGAGAGAGAGAGACAGAAAAAAGAGAAATTGTATTTTGCATGAGGAAAATTAAATTTAAAGTGCTTAATTAGTAAATGAATTACAAAATTAAATTTAAAGTACTTAATTAGTAATTCTTATTTGTGGGTTGGCAAAGTATGCATGCACATTTTTGTACTGCCTTTAATTTATGCTGATTAATATAAAATTAATATAAAGTTTGTGCATGCAAAAAAAAAAAAAAAAAAAAAAAAAAAAAAAATATATATATATATATATATATATATATATATATAACATTTCAAAATATATACATTTTAATTTGGATGAAGAAAATTATTGCTGTTTTGTGTCTGTGCCTGTAGTAAATAAAAATGTATAATATTTACTATAAAAATGTATATAATATTATATATAATATATATTATATATAATATTAGACATAATAAATTACTTATTTGAAGTAATGCAAATTCGAAGAAATCAGTAATATAACTTCACAATCCATTATGGTAATGATAATGTTGTATAAATGTGTTTTAATTTTCCTAAAAATAAATTCCACAATGCAGATGGTTCTAAAATATCTTTCATTTTCTTTATGCAAAATATAAGCCCTTAGTCTTTATGACTCTGAGATGTTCTCGACTGGCTTTGTGAGATTCACTCAGCGAAAAACGGCAATTTGTTCTAGAAAAGTCATGTTGTGACCACCTGCCGCATATATACCTTGCTTGAAATCTGACCTGCTGCATTCAGTCTAAAAGAAACAAGCTCAAATTTCCAACTGCATTTTACTCCGTGGTCCTGGAGGCAAAGTAACCTTATCAGCAGCAGAAGCAAACAAGCAAGCATGTATCCACTTAGGAACCTTCAGCAGAGATGAAAAAAAGAGCAATTTCATGCTGAGATTAGAAGTGTGAAGCCGAGGTGGAAGTGCCATTGACAGGCTTAGAAAACAATCACGATTATGAGGGTCACCAGAAGATTGGAGAAGTTAGTCACAGTACTGAAGTACAGGTTAAAGCAGAGCTTGACACACAGTGCAAATTCAAGATGCATCTTCCGCCAGGTTGTCCTAATGAATCAACACAAAACGACGACAGCTGGTTTTGAATTGGGAACTGTCAACTGTACGGGAGATCGACTGAAAAATTAGCACATGAACAGCATGCAAATAGGATGTTTACGCAAACGCAAAATTTATTCTGCTTATGGTGTTACAAATCAGTTTCATAACAACTACAGTACTGATCTTAAAATACTCAAGCCTCCCTAAATCCTAGATGTGTTTTAGACCAATTTTTTTTGTATGGGTGGATGAGGAGATGAATCATCTAGTTTATTGGTCCCTGAGGGGTAATATAAGCTCTAAATGCCTTCAGCAGGATGCATATGAGCATATGCCACACAGTATATTTCTATAATTTGGGAGCCTTCGAGACTCTTGGGAAGATGACTGACATCTTTATGAAACTATCAAGCACAGTAAAATGTGACATTCTCTGAATGTCACACATCAGCACTTGGAGACAAGCCAGTAGCATCACTTTCATCATTATGGTGACACGAGTTGAGGCAGTGGCTCTCAGCTGGTTTCACTGCATTGGACATCAAGAATAGGATAGGAATAGGACGGTTTACTGTTTTGGTTAGTGTAAATGTCTTTTAAAATGCAATGGTTTTATGCTTTCAGCAGACATTTACCTTGTGTAGTTTTGTGTATGTGTATTCATGCATATTGGCATCTATTTAATTTGGCTATAGTTCTGAAATACCATAGTTTTGATTGAATGGGAAGTTTTTCACCCCATTTTAATAAGCCTGTTTATTGCTCTGCACTAACTATGTCTGATTATGTGGTTAGTTGCATTTTATTATTGTGAATCCATTTTTATGCCTGCTAATTAATTATATTAAATTAATTAGCCAATTAATCCATTGAAATAATCAGAACTGATTGCAAATATCTGTTGAGAAGTCATCAAATTAAAATGTGCATTTGCATTTAATAGACAAAAAGTGGCTTTAGAAGTCCATATTGTTGAAGACTGTTGTTCAGTTATGTGGAAATGAAGTGTATAACTGACCTAAAGTCTAAAAAGCAATTCATTTTACAACAGGGTCTTTGTGGCTATTAATGTAGGATACATTGATTTGCATTTATTCACTGGTCTGTGCACAATGGACTGTTGCATTGCATTTCACATTTTGCATTTCGCATTTGCATCTGTTTTGCTGTCTTAATAAGCAGATTCACAAAAACATGAATGGATATTTCAGGCATAATTTCCATGATTGTTAGAAAATGCCCTATTACAGAGTTCACATAAATATTAGAGGCCATGATAAATTGCATCACATTTTAAAATGATTAATCACACTAAATGAACAGGTAAAATTGATGAGACTAATTTTTTAATTTGTACTTTCCCCTGCTTCCTGTGACCCTTTCCAAATGCCTCATCAGTTGAGGCCCAATGTAATGTATGCAGAAAAGTGTTTCAGCCTGAAAAATACAGTGAGGATCTGATAGATGCTTGCAACCTCACATCTCATCCAGTGTGACCTTCTAGTGCCATGCTTTTCTTTTGGGGTGGGACAGAAAGTCAAATTGGGTACAATTAAGGCGTGTATCTTCCCCATCAAAAATGTCATGCATTATCTGGCTAAGCTTTTATGAGTGTGCTTTTAATTATTTTGCATCACCCAAAATGATAAGACAGACCAGAGTCAATTGGACACAAACACGAGAAAGACAGATAAATAATAAGACGCATAAATGAGTACCCTGCTCATTAAATGTCAAAACTGAATACGTGATGACCTGTTATAACACAGAGCTCCAAAGATGTGATCAAATGAACGATGCAGCAGCCCCAAGCAGGAGTTAAAAGCCTAGGCAATAATTGAAGGTGATGGAAAACATGAATATGTACATTGATTTCCAACAGCTGTACTGGTAAAGGGCATGTAGTCATGCAGCATAATGCGTCTAAAAAAAAAAAAAAAAAAAAAAAAAACAATGCTTTGTAAAATAAAGCTCCGTAATTTAGGTACATAATTACTGAATGCTACTTCCCTTCCTTCTCGTTCCCATGATAAACACAAGGCTTGTAATAATGACTCACAATAATGTCATTGTGAGTGTTGTTTCGTGTCAAGAAGGCTTCGTTTCTGTACGGCAACTACAGATGACACTACTGTACTAGGATTGCTAGCCATGAATTAGGTTTAATTGAGAGAGACCATCAAAAGAAAATTATAGAGCTGGTTGAAAAGCACTTAAGGGTTGTAAAATCAAACTACTACAATAGGTCAAAGAATGAACTTGTTTATACCAAAGAAGCAGGTGTCCTGTTGAACATAGTTGTCTCTAACAACTTGAAAGAATAGTTCACTTAAAACCAGCATATCAAGTGGGATATTATTTATTTATTTAGAGGCTTGGGTGAAATCTAGTAGTAGGACTTTTGCATTTTAACTAGGTGGTCATGTGATTTTATTTATTTTATCGACTTGTTTGGCTGGCTTCTTGCAGGTAAGGGAACTTTCTCATGCGCAGATAGGTAGATGGTGGGTAGAAAAGTATATCACAGGGAGTTGCTTCATTAGCTGGACAAACTTATTTTTTACTGAGCACTCACAATCCCTCAAAGTTGATGTGAACCGCCTTTCTTACTTTTCATAATAACACTGCACATCCAGTCATCCATAAATGGTGTGGACCCCAATCACAATTGGGGCACTGCCCAAAATTGACAATTTACTCTTTCTAAATGTATATGCTGTTATTTGTCTTGTAGAACATAGAACAAGACTCTTACATTTTTATTTTTTTCCATTGACTTGATTGGCTGGCTTCTTCTTTCTCATGAGCAGACAGACAGGTAGATGGTGGGTAGAAAAAGAATATCACAAAGAACTGCTTCATTACCTGCACATTAATTTTTCACTGAGCACTCACAATCCCTTAAATGGGTCATCAGATGCCCATTTTCCACAATGGAATGATATGATTCTTTAGGGTCTTAATGAAAAGTCTATAACATACTTTGGTTAAAATTTCTCAATGGTAGTGTAAAAAAATCCTTTTTACCATGTCAAAATCAGCTCTGCAGAAATCAGCCCATTCTGTTGCATGTTCCTTGAAATGCAAATGAGCTCTGCTCACCCCGCCCCTCTCTACTGTGGAGTGACGAGCCGTGCTCTGTTTACTTTAGCCGCATTTAGCCGCTAAACTTGCTAACTAGTGCATTATTAGGAAAGGCGATTGCAAAGATTAATAAAAAAAAACATTATACTCACTTCTGCTGTAAGTGAAGCTGGATCATGAATGATTTGCGCAAACATAGTCACATTTATGTAGATTGGGATGCAAATTCCCTTCACAAACAAACATAATTCACTGCATCTTCAGCAGCTCAGACGTTGGGAGTTAATGACGACCACTGCGTTCATTTTTACATCCAGCAACACAACACCTCAATTGCTTAGGAGCCATTCCTGTCTACATTCCTGCTCAGGCATCAAAACAGTGGCGATCGGACTGTTACAGCTTATTCAGGGCGGGTCTAACGTAAGACGCCAGTGTCAATCAAACTATCGTGGGAGCGGCCTCT
Organism: Labeo rohita; assembly: GCF_022985175.1. Lineage (NCBI taxonomy): Eukaryota > Metazoa > Chordata > Actinopteri > Cypriniformes > Cyprinidae > Labeo > Labeo rohita. The sequence continues at coordinate 35,824,709 of NC_066876.1, read as the reverse complement.
GTCGGTGTGACGTCACACAGACAAGAAACTGAGAATGGCTTGATTTGAAAAAGGGGAAATTATTTTTACAGATGGGTGGATTTTTGTCATTATAGGGTAGATGTGTACACACACTGCCAACACACATTTATGTTCAAACAACATGTAAAAGTGAACTTTGCATCCGATGACCCCTTTAAAGTTGATGTGAACCGCCTACTTCTTTCATACTTTTCATAATAGTGACTAACATTCTGTGTTGTGTTAATCATAAAGGTTCTGGACCCCATCTGAATTGAAGCACTGCCGAAAATGGACAGTTTTGTCATTTTTTACTCTTTCTAGGCTTATATGCTGTTTTTTGTTCTGAAGGACATAAAAGGAGACTCTTACGTTTTTGTTTTTCCATTAAACATTCATATTGCCCATGTCTGTCGAGCTCCAACAACGAGAGAAAAACAATTAACAGCATGTTTGGAATGTCTTGGTGCATAACTAATGAAAGAATTTTTGCTTTTAGGTGAACTATTCCTCTACCCATGCAATTAAATGTGAGCATTTCAAATATGTGATTCAAAGAGAGAATGTTTACGGGCAGTCATGCTCTTAAAAAAGTTTACCTCTGACTCCCCGGTGCAGAGAATGCGTTTTTTTAGCGGTAGGTCATACCTCGCACTCTCTGGAGCCCGAGATGGTGCAGGTGCACGCCCCGTTCACCAAAGAGTCCATGGTCTCGGCATTGGCATGGTTGTAGCTTAGATAATACTCTTGCAGTTGAGAGTTGATGTTATGCTCTGGCTCTCGAGTCTTTTTCCTGCGCTTGCGTCGAATGGAGTGCTGCTGGAGTTGCCTCATGCTGTTAGGGTATCGTCGCCACGACACGTAAATCACTAATAGGATTAAAGACACTGAGAGAAATAGGGCAACGCTGCCTGCGATGATCTTGTGGAAGGTCATATGCTCGAACTCGGGTTCGGGGGTGAAGGGTAGGCTGCTAGGTGTTACCGTTAGGAATTCATTGTTGGGCTTAACAGGGAATAAAACCTTTGGGGTGAGTCTTTGTACGTGGGTAACTTGAGAAAGATGTCTAGTTGTGGTGCGTGGGGTTGTAGTGGTGGTTGTGGGTGGCTTTGTTACATAAAGAGTTGTCGTAGTAGTAGTCAAAAGAAGATTTAAATCCGTGGTGGGCTCCACGGTGAATATCTCCTCACACACTGAGTTGTTCCTCACTGCGTCCATGACTCTTTCTCCCTGAAGGGATTTGGGAGTGCTGCAAATAATGCTGGCATCTCTAGTTCCCCTGAAGTTTCTCAGCCAAGACACCAGAGGGCAGATACTAGAGCTACAGTCCCATATGTTTCCTGCCAGGTTGATAGTGCTAATGGAGATCCATGATGAAACAACTTCCTGGGACACGTTGCTGATCTTGTTAGACTCCAGATTGAGCGTATGCAAGTTGGGCAGACACCTAAAAATAGCAGGATCCAAAACTTGAATCTCGTTGCCCGATAGATCCAATTTCTGCAAAGTGTGCCAAGTCCAAGGCGAACCTTGGACAACCGTCCGAATGCGATTCCATTGCAGATAAAGAGCCTGCAGATTTAAGAGGCGTGGAAATAGGAAAAAGTTAATCCTGGAAAACTGATTGTGTTCAAGGTGAAGTTCCGTCAGCCGGAGCAGTCCTAGAAAGGTTGTGCGAGTTATAGTCCGCAGGCGATTGTAACCCAAATCTAGAAACTCCAGGCTTCGACATTCCATGAAAGTACGGACAGGGATGGTTTTGATATTGTTTGATCGCAGGTGAAGGTTTTGAAGCTTGCGTAGTCCGTGAAAATGCCCCGGCATCAAGTCCTGCAGCTGGTTGTAGGACAGGTCAAGGTTGCGCAGGTTCGGGACGGTCTCAAAGGTGCCGTTCTGCAACTGCTCAATCTTGTTAGAGCTCAGGATTAGTTCCTTTAGTCTACGAAGTCCCTGAAAGGCCAGTCTGTCCACTACGCTGATGGAATTGTGGTCCAGGTAGAGCCAGACCAGCTGGTTGAGGTGAGCAAACTGGTAAGGTAGCAACAACAAGAGGCTGTTGTATCGCAGGGATAGACCCTGGCACCCCAGAGAGATGTTCTCCGGGACGTCTTGAAAGGCGCCAGACTCGCAGTAAACAATCTTGCCTTCGCAGCGGCAACTCACAGGGCACATCCGCTCCCCCTTGCTGAGCAGCAGGAGAACAGAAGCATGGAGAAGAAAACATGACAGGCGCCCTTCCCAGAGTAAGGGCCCTGCGGAGAGACACAGACAAAACACAGACAGACAACATTTGAGGTCAGTTTTAGTATTCACCCTAGAGAGCACAGGTTTGCAAGTGACAGAGCGGGTGCGCGCATCCATTATGCACAGCCTCATCTTTACCATCAAGGAAAACGACTCATGACTGTGATGGATGGGAAACATCCTGTAGAGTGTGCAGAGTGTTTTCAAGCTATTAAGACGTAATGCATGAAATCTAAAAAAAAACGCACTGGGGACACTCTAATTGAATATGAGGATTCGAGTGGAATTATCTATCATTTAGCGCTACACCTTTTAACGTACCCTGGTTTTAGCCAAAATGGAAACGAGTGGGAAGCAGAGAGGGTGTTTGAAATGAATGGAAATCAATGAGATCCACTTATCAGAGCGGAGCTAATCAGCATACGTCTAACATATGCACGGAACAGTTCGCCGTTTCTTGAACGCTAATGTTGGAGATTAAAAATAGCATGCACAATCTACGTAGCTTAAAGCAGCCGAACGCTGAATGCGTCTTAGGCTTCATGCTAAATTAGCTATGAGAGAAAGGCAACATCAGGGTCATCCGTCTCCAAGTTTGCTTGTATCATTAGCAAGTAACACATGACAAATAAGTTTCCCACTGTTCTGCTGCTTTGCGTTGATGCTTTAACAAGAAGAGATGTGCAACAGCAATGGGGCATACCACAGTCATCAATTTTATATAATAGTGTCCTATTGGGCCAGTAAATATGTTTCATCCTGTGGCTAAAGGCCAGTCACCCATCTCCTGCTGACTAGTTATTGGAACACAGAGATGGCATTAAGACTACGTTGCTTCCCTTAGCAGCAGAGATCATTAGCGACATGGTCTTAATGGATAAAGACCCATAAGAATGCGGTAATTCCTCCAACGTGAGGCTTCGCAACCAAGCTGGCTGGCTGTATTCCCTACTGGCTTCTATATAGAAAGAAGACAACATTTTATAAGTAATTATATGACCCATTAGAACTGCACATTCTATTAATTGGGGACAAAATATTCGATGAGAACAGCGCTCCCACTGAGATATGGATGGGTTTTCCTTGAGGCAGTGGGCTGCTCGATGGATTTGTTACATTTTCTATTGCTTGTTATTAAACTGGTACAACAGGAAAAAACTTCATCCAAAAAAGGCTGCATGTGAACCTTGGCAATCAATCTCTACGTCTGGCTGTTAAAGAAATCAATGAGCAAATTAAACCTTTGAGAGTCATTAGAGGCTAAAGATTTGCAGAGCTGATTCGCTTAATGTTTTCCTCTCACTTAACTGTTTAAAATCAAGAGCAGATAAGGATGTTTTTAAAAGCATAGCTGCCTGATGTGTTCGTAATGGAGGGAGAGATTTTTGGGGCTTTGCTCTGCTTTCTTGACGTTTTTGAATTAGGTTACTTTTAAAGTCAAAATTGACCAGTTTATCAATACACAATCCTGGTCTTAATTTGTGTTTGTAATGTTTCATCAAAATGTAATAAACTTCGCCTCGGTAGGTATATTACACTGCCATTCGAAAATATTTGGGATCAGTAAGATTTTAAGACGTCTACTGTGCTCATCAAGGCTGCATTTATTTGATTAAAAATACAGAAAAAGCTGTAATATTGTGATGCAATGCTGAATTTTCATCAGCCTTCAGTGTCACATGATGCCAACTTATTGTCAATGTTGGCTTTTTTAATACTTTTTCATATTTCTTTGATGAATAAACAGTTAAAAAGACCAGCATTTGTTCAAAATCGAAATCATCCCTAGAAAACTAATTGACATTTGAGACACTCGTGTCCATGTTTCTGTGGTTCAGAAGGCCATTAACAGGGCCTTCGGCATCAGGACAAGGAGAGTGGCTGAGAGAATGAGGGCTGCCATCTCCCTTGGCAAAAAGACAAGTTGATATTTCAAATGAATGCTGCAGTGTTCCATTACCCTGACATGGAGAGTAATACCCGGGCCGGACTCAGCAGGAGATGATTAAGAAACAAGATGAATGCGATGAGGGTTTGAGAAATAATGCAGCAGGGTAACAAACCAAATAAAGCAAAATGTGACAGACAGGCTACATTTATCCAATTCTTCAGGTACACAAGAGTATTTACATCTTTGGTGCTAGCAGACGGTTTGTCTTTTTATCCAAAGCGCAACCAGATGGGGAAAAGTCGTGTTACTTTAGAGTAAGCATTTGTGTTCAAATTAGAACTGTCAATTGAATTTAGTATGATTAATTACATAAAAGTAACTTATAATGAATGCATTATCTTCATTTGGGAGGTCTTCTTAGCTAAAATTGATAAATGCAATCAATTCCAAAATGATTAACTAAACAGCATATCATGCAATTAATTTAATTAACATTTTTAAATCAATCAAGACCCCTAGCTTAAACTTTAAAGGATGTTGCCTGATGCTTTGTGGTAGATTAACTTTCACTCAAGCATCAATTCCCAGTCCACAGAATGAGTTCCCAACACTTTCCAATGAGGTCTATTAAAGTTTCCTTTTTTCAGGCTGTCTATCCACGGGGACTTCCCTTCCCAATAGACTCCCTTTGCAAGGAGTTTGCTGTGCTTTTGTAATGCGTTTCTCTCTGTGTCCTCAGAGTTTAGCGTTTAAGGGCATGGCTAATCCTAATTTGAGTCTATTGTGTGTCACTCGATCGTAAGGAAAACTGATCTGATTGAAATACAAGCCTTGTCAAGAGCCATAGGGGAGGGCAAACTAAACCTTGCCTGAGGAAAAGGTGAAAACATATTGTGGTTCTGAAAATGTCATTATTTTTGTCAGTGGTGAAGCTGAAATTAACAAGCATTCAACCCCATCTGTTCTCTGTGCAGCTGCTATAGATCAACTGGTGCAGGCAACGCCAAGATCATGGGTTCAAATCCCTGAGAACATACATGCTTATGCAAAATATAATTTGTTTGCACTGTAAGTTGCTCTTTTTCAGCCACCCGTTTTGTTTCCATAGTGCGATTTTTATTGAGTGAAACAGCATATCCAATGCTTGATTCTATGATTTTAGGGCTTAAAGTGGGCATTTCATACTAGAATAGAGTCATAATGTGAGTTTGCAGTGGGACTGAAGGACTACTCCCCTCCTGAAACACTCACTTTTGAGGAGGCTTTTGAGGACCGGGACGTGGAGGCGTGAAGGTCAAGTTCACTCCAGAGCATCTCTGCTTATCCCAGTTGAAAAACTGCTATTTAAATCCACCATTACTTGCTGACATTGTTTATTTTATAATTACATAGGCTGCATTGCCTACACACTCACGAAAAAAGGTACAAAAGCTGTCACTGGGGCAGTACCTTTTCAAAAGGTACAAATATGTTCCTCTGAAGTACATATTGTGCACCTTTTAGGGGTAAATAAGGTACAAAGGTATACAGGTGACAGATTTTTGTCTGAGAGTGAACAGTAATTTATAACTACTGTATGTTTAAGTTGTTTTAAAGGTGGAATGAGATCTTACGTTTACTGAAAGGTTATGATTGCAAGGCATTTAGTATGTTTTTAGATGTATTTAGAAACATTCATGGATGAATTTGTAGAAGTAATAATAATACAGCATTACATAAAACTTGTTGACTTTATTAAATGCTTATTTAATGAATAATCTGTATTGTAGCTACTTCCACAGTGGGAGGAATAACCAGTCAGGGCTAACTATATTAAGGCTAGTTTGATGTGCATGACTGGAATATCAAAATATTCTTAATACGCTTGGATTTGTGCCATATGGGCAAAGCCCTCCTTTGCCCTGGAGCCTTTAAGATAATGCATTTTGATAATAATATTAAATTCGATTAATTTTGATAGAGCATACAGTTATCAGCTGGTGTTTTCTCATAGTTATTCTGGCATACATTAAGTGTACACTCACATTAACATATCTGTGGTTTGAAAATGAATTATTCATGTCAACATACTTCATTTAACACCGTTTAACATTCTGAGACTCAGAATGAAGTGTTTGTTGAGGATTTTATTTTTTTACGCTTTATGCCAAGTATGGGAATTCTCTGGTTTGCAGGTGCAATTTCTGTAGGAGGACTTCACATGCTCCTTTTAAAGGTGCTTGGAGTTCTTCCAACATTTGGTTCAAGATAATAACAGGTTTAGCTTAAAAATGATCACGACTTGGAAATACAACTTGTTTTTAAGCAGGTTTTTGTGTATGATTGACTATATATGTGAAATGTAAAGCTCAAAGCCCATACTTGGAATCATTTGTGGAGCTAATCTAAAATTTGTGCTGTATGTTAGAAGCTAATCGTGACATCAGTGCATCTATACAGTACAGTAGTTAGTGATCTATACCGAGTATGAAACTGCATGACGGACGTCTGTTTGTACCTTATTCAGAAACAGTACAAAGAATCAGCAGTGTCCACAGATGGAAGCTCTCTAATACACAGCCTTAATTGATTATAACACGGCCACTGATTCAAACGATGATTGAGGTGCTTGTGGATTTCAGTGGGAAGCACAAGGAAATTGAACATTATGAAGCCCAGCAACTGCTGAGTGCAGCCTACTATGCAAAGATACAAAAGGCAAGGTCTATCATTTTCCACTGAACTGTCAGCAAGAGACCAATTACAACACTGTAAAAAGCCTCTTTCTATATGATTCAGACTTATTAAGCAATTTTAAGCATTTAATATGGTTGTTGACAGGAAATACTTTTGGGAAGTTGATGTCTTAGGGTGTGCCATGATAAAATCTAAGGTGATCATTATTTTAATTATGATTAATATGCATGCAGATGTGAGACTATATGGATATTTATCAGCATTTTTTGCATACAATAAGGGAAAAAGTAATCTTTTTGCATGCAACTAGATAGGTTTAAATGTGTGACAAATGCTTATAATTAACAAGTGAAGACAAAAGGGTGACATTTTACTAAAATCGTGATAAAATAAATGCACCAAGCCTTCTAGACCCAGAAGGAAACGCACAACCACCGCTGCACGCGTTACTGTGGGCAACCGCGCATTATTTTCTCACTAAAGAAAAAAGATAATTTGTCCGTTTATCGGTCCGTAATGATTAGAAAACTACAAAACTGAAGTCAGTTTTGAATACAAACACAAGAAAAAAGAGGTGCTTTTGTTGATATATTTGTTGCATCATATGTTAATCTCTTTAAAATTGGACGCTAAAGCTCGCTTTGTACAAAAAGTCTCACATTTGAAAGTCCAGAAGCAATAACGCTTTGACATTTCAGCTCCGTATTTCACTATAAATTCCAAGGCGTTTGAGTAAATGCGTGTGTCTAGTGATGAATGATCGGGGAGGTGGAAAAGAACATGACTGAAATCAGGAATGGGTAAATTGATTGTCCATCGAAATGCATGCAAAACAAACGCACAGGCACAAATCCATAATGAGCAAACGCGTCAAAACCATACAATTATCGCATTTGCAACAGATGATTCAAGTTAAACGGTTTGCACGCGTTCGCAAAAGACTGTCATGCCATTATGCACTTAAATGCAAGAACATGTAAATTTAGCAGACCAACAGAAATGTTTCTTTTCTGTGTGCTCTTACCCATGGCACTGGTTCTGCTCCAGTTGAATGTTTAGAAGGTGATTCACTCCAGAAATCTCTCTGCGCTTTTTTGGTGATGCTGAAGTGCAACTAAATAAAAGCGTCAGTTTATTGAGCGCAGTTGCGCGAGAGTCAGATTGACGAGCATAACTACCAAAAACCGAGTTGAAATATCAGGTTACCGATTCCCAAGAATGTTAAATCGCGGGACGATCACGTTAAGAAGTTTCATCAGGCGGTAAAGGACATCATGATCCATACTGTAGCTGTGAAAGGACGCGGGATGCTGGAATCTTCGGGATGCGCGCAGCTTCAGCACCGGTGAGTCTGAGGGACGTGTTGCATCCGCCGGTTACAATGTTGCGCTGCGAGCGATTCAGGAGCGTCGCGGATGGACGGCAGCGATCACACGTCACGCGTCTGGGGGTGGCTGTGGTTTAGTGGTTTCATGATTGAAGATCTGCGCTGGTAGCTGATAGGCTGCAGGTTCTCAGCTGCACTCATACAAGTTGATTCATCAAATATCTCTGTTGTTTACTTGTAGATGATTCAGAGTGACTAAATGTATACCTTTTTATGTTTAACTCTTGTGCGAAATATTAATCATTTTATTTTATATCACAATACTGTTGCCAACATAGTGCTTCATGTCATTTGAATTCACAACCAGTTTGTTCATGCCACTGGGTGCAGCTTCTAACAAGAAAAACGCAATTTATTATTAAATATCCTAGCTTTTATCGATTTTCCCTTTCTCTACTCTAACACACATTCTTGAGATTATTTTAGTGATTTGATTTTCTGTGTTGTTTTGTGAATTTATTATTTTTTAGTTCTACTACAGTCTGTGTCTAAGTTTGTTTCTGAATTTTTAAAGTTCAAAAATGAAAATTTATTCACCCCTCAGGCTAGCCAAGATGCAGAGTTTTTCTTCATCAGTACAGATTTTCAGAAATTTAGCATTCACTTGCTCACCAATGGATCCTCCGCAGTAAATGGGTGCCATCAGAATGAGAGTCCAAACAGCTGATTAAAAACATCACAATAGTCCACAAGTAATCCACACCACTCCAGAACATCAGTTAACGCCGTGTGAAGTGAAAAACTGCGTTTGTAAGATGGTTTGTAGTTTTAACTTCAAACCATTCCTTCTGTCCAAAATGTGAAACCATAATCCATGATAACACTTCCTCCAGTGGAAAAAGTCCTTACACATCAAACTCCACACACATGTATGTTTTGAACTGTTTAGCTTGTAAACTGTGCTTCTCCTGATTCAAATGAGACAACTTCTTCTCTGGAAAAAGCAATGTTATGGATAGAGGATTTGTATTATTATTACTACAAAATTGCTACTAAATGTGATTTTTATGCTCAATCTTGTTTTCTGAGTGTGTTAAATGATCTTGGGTTCTGTAAGGGATATGCTTTCTACAATGAGAACGTCCACCTGAAACCAACTAGCAAATGTGGTTTGGCCAGACTGTGACGAATTGATTATTTGAAAAGAGGACAAAAGATGTACTGTATCCTACCCTGACGTCTTGTTTCAATAGGAAACAATGATTACAGGAAAGAAAATTGGGTAACACTTTACTTGAAGTGGTGTGCATAAGACTGACATGACCCCTTCATAATCGTGACATGACACGTTATGAATATGAAGGAGGTTTTATGCATGTTTATGACAGCTGTCATTAAGTGTCATTCGCTCAATTATGTCATTTTTAATGCAAAGATGATATTGTTTGAGATGCCTTGACATAAACCGATATATCATAACCTGTCAGTGTCTTTGTCATGATAACTTGACATTACCAAGACAATGTTGTACTATATGACAGCAATATGTGTTATATACTATATATGTATATGACAGCTTTTGTTCGGAAAAATGTGAAAGTGAACCAATCTTTTGTTGTAAGGAAATAAAATGATGAAAATTGAAAACATTAAGAAATAAAAATGCATTTGCACCTGTTGGGCAATTATTTGTTATCAGGCCAGATAAGAAGGATCAGTCTATTGACTGTTCAAGAGGAATGGATTCCAGTGATAAAAAAAAATAAAAAATAATACACAACAACCATGGGTAAATCGCTCTGCAAATGCATCCATTTAATTATTATTATTGGATGATTGACACCTGTTCATCTTTTACGGCGTTTGAAATTGTCTATTATCTGACCTTCTGTTGGAGGAAACTTAAAAAAAAATATTCATGATGCTGTTATAAAATAATTTGACAGAGTATTAACACTTAATGACAAGTTCAACTTGTACCATTGTAGCTGAGGTCAAGAAGAATATGCATGACACTGTTATAAAATTATTGACAGAGTAATAGCACTTCATGACATCTTAATGACAAATTTGTACCACTATAAAAAAGTGGTTAGAAAAATATTAATGACACAATTATAATGGCCTCATGACAGCCAGTGTCCAAACCAACCACATGACAGTTTAATGTTAACCCACAAAGCTACTTTATTGTTTGATAATTAATCTGCTATGTCATGTTTATTACAGATTTATGACAGGTTATTTTGTCTTGGTAATGTGAACTGACATGTTATGATGTATTGGTTTATGTCAAGATGTCATAACAAAGGCATCTCAAACAATGTCATCTTTGCATTAAAAATGACATAACTGAGCGAATGAAACTTAATGACAGTTGTCATAACCATGTATAAAACATGTGTCATGTCATGATTATGAAGGTGTCATGTCAGTGTTAATGCACACCCCTTCAAGTAAAGTGTTACCGAAAATTGTGTTTAACAAAGTTATGGTTTAACAAAGTTAAAAGCCTGATCCCTCAATCGCTGAATCAGGAAGAGATAACTCAACGCTTCAATATCAAAGTTATGATGGCAAGAAAGAGGATTCACTGATTGACATGTAAATGAGGTCTCATTTTGATGTCTAATGGTTTGATCTTACAGTACCTCACATCTCTCCTACTGCTGTCTGTAAAGCCTAGAAGGCCATTATTAAGGTTTTATACGAAGAGATGATGATGATAGGCTCTAGAGCTATTTGCATTAGATCTTTAGTTTTTATGATATTTTTACTGAAGACTTGCACTAGTTGCATGGACCACTTTATGGTACCTTCATGGTGCATTTGTCATTTTTAAAGCTTGACAGAGTTTGTCCTCATTCACTTTTTTGTGTATGGAAAAGTCATCCGCTTTTGTTTTCCACCAGACCTAAAAAGAAAGTTTGGGTTTGGAACGAGGAGGTGTAAATGATGACAGATCTTACCTTCAACAAAATCAGTCTGTGCAGAATAAACACCCATTTCTCACTGATTCCATGGAGGGCACTATAAATATCAAAGTTTTATATGGCAGTATGATTTTAAAGTTTGCCCTGCAGAAGTTTAGAAAAGAAACCATCATTCATCGACGCAAAAATGAAGTCGCTTTGTAACAATATGATGTGCCTTGAGGACTGTTTTGACTATTTAATGCTTCATTGAAATCACCCTTTGAATAAATTAAAATTGTTGGCAGACAGTAGGCGATGCTCTCGTGATCTTTAATTGATGTCAAATGTAATTATGTTGTAATTCTCACATCAGCAGCCAAAGTCAGGAGTTGCTGTTGACTCACCAGCTAATCACAGATTAGCAGCCACATCATTTTGGACCGGAATCAGCTCCGATACAGAGCTATATGTTGTTTAAAGGTCATATTAACATGACTCATGTGATTATGGTGATCAGTGCTGTCTTTGTCCTGACTGAACATGGGTGTTGTATATTTAATCCAGAACACTCATTCTCAAACCCTCGAGTTTCTTCATTAAACATTGAATTACCTCAGTGCAGTCTCTGAGATAATAATAGACGTATATGATTAAATGTCGGTTGCGTAACCTGTGAATGTACAGTATTATGTCTTCAGCTGTTAGATTTGAAGGGTTGCTCGCTTTCTAATTGACCGCGAGAGAGGAGTTTTGTAAAGTTCAGTAGAGAGTTGGGAAAGATTACATGATCATTATCATTAGTGCATTATTTGTTCATTTTCCCTGCAGTTTCTGCGTCACAAGGTTGTTTATTCTGGAAGATCAGTATAAAATAGTGTAATAAGCACCCCAAAACCATCTGCTGCTCATCTGACGTTTTCAGCAGTATTGTGCTAGCAGCTATCATTGCAGTACTACACTTTAAAATACAATTGTATAACTTGTATCACTAAGATGTCAGATGACCTTAGAAAGTTCAAAATGTGACCATTATTTTCATGTATTTCTGTATGCATGATATATAGTGTGTAGTAGGAAACATCAGTGTACATTTCCAAACATTCTGTTTGCCATTAATTATAATAATCTAGTGAGATTTTTGTTTGCACAAGGAGTCTGACAACAGCCAGTGCTCCACACAGACATCTGATCTCACCATCATCCAGTCTGTCTCTGGAATGACATGAAGAAACGGAATAACTGAAACAGACTAAATCCAGAAGAACTGTTTCAACATCTCCAAGATGTTTCAAGTAACCTACCTGCAAAGCTACCTGAAAAACTCTGCACAAGTGCACCTAGGGCAAAAGCTGCTTTAAATGCAAAGGATGGTCACATCAAATGCCGATTTATTTTAGTTAACAGAAGTTCATTGATAAAGAAAATCTATTTATGACATTGTTTTTGAGAGCATCCTCATTTTATGTGCCTAACTGCCTAAAAATTTGAACAGTACTGTAGCTTTGTAGGTATAGGACTCTTAAAGCATCTTGGAGATGTTGCCACAGTTCTTCTGGATTTAGTCTGTCTCGTTTTTTTCTGTTTCTTAAGACAGACTGGACTGATTGATGAAGAGATCAGATCTCTGTTTGCACAAGGAGTCTGACAACAGCCTGTGCCCCACACAAAAATCTCACTGGATTATTGCAATTAATGGCAAAATGAATATTTAGTAATGTAAACTGATATTTCCTACTGACACACTACAGCAAAAGACTGACTTAAACTGACTTTAAACCATTTTTTAGCTGATGAAAATACCAGTGGTCTAAGACTTTTGCACAGTACTTATGTTATTACAGTTATTTTATGTTCCTTTTCACTTCCCAAACTTGAATTTTGGTTCAAGTCATTAGTCAGGATTCAAAATTAAAAACAAAGCAACAGTGTTGAGGTAACACATTACAAGTAACTTGAGTTACATAATCAGATGACTTTTTTCAAGTAACTAGTAATTCAATTTATTCATTTCACTCACCAAAAAAAAAAAAAAAAAAAAAAAAAAAAAATATATATAAAAAAAAAAAAAAAAAAATATATATATATATATATATATATATATATATTCCTCAAAATAGATAAAAACACTGAAATGCAACTCAGAATATGACGCAAACCTGGAATAATTAAATGTTAAAAAACACAAATATCCTTTATTTAATCCCATTTTATTAACCAGTGTCTTTGCTGCTGAGCTTTGATGATCCAATTCAACCATACTAATAAGCTGATTGAATCAAATGAAAAAAAATACACAACAAACGAAAATATTTTGTCAATAAAATAAAATGATTTAATTTTTTAAATAAAATGATGGCGTTTTTTTAGGAATTAAAAAAAGTCAAATTTTTGAGGTTCACAATGAACATTGCAACCATGCGTGGGACGGCTATGATTGCAAAACACAGCAACAGTATAGTTGAAAACAATGTGCGCAAATAGATGAAACACATTCAGACGTTCAAAAAAAACAAACACTTCCCTCCCTCCAAACACAGCTCTCATAGAACGCGAGACACATAAACGAGCTAAAATGCTTTACATTTCTTGAAATAATAATTTCTCAACATTAAACATCGATTGTCAGTCTTTATTCACCTGTTTCTTGTGGTTTCTTTTTAAAAATCCATAAAAGTAAATAGTGAAAATTACGTTGCTAATGTCATAGAAAAGCATAGTTTAGTAATAGCGGGGCAGATTGTAACGAAGTGTTACAATGTTCCCCATCAGTGCGACTGGAATATAAAACTGGTTCGTGTCTTCTGATGGTTTGCCAAGCATTAATAAACTGTCTAAACTGATAAATAACAGATTGGAGATTAAAATAATAGCAGAAAAACTGAAAATACTAAAAACTGAAATGAAAAACTTACTTCAGCCAGAAATGTACTTTTACTATGGTAAAATAAATATTCAGCGATATCTTCAAAAGGCTTTTGAATTTTGGCACTTTTTCTCTGTATAGTGTTGCTATGGCAACTAGTAAACGCTGTAAATTTGGTTACGTTAGCGTGTGTTGAAATATTTAAACCACGCATGTTACAACTAACCCCGCGTTAGGTTGTGCCCCGCTCTCTCTCTCTCTCTCTCTCTCTCTCTCTCTCTCTCTCTCTCTCTATATATATATATATATATATATATATAGGCCAGCCTAAGGCACACCTGTGCAATAATCATGCCGTCTAATCAGCAACTTGATATACCACACCTGTGAGGTGGATGGATCATAAAGGAGATAATGATACTGAGTAAATACTCCTGGCACATATTATACATCCATCAAATACTTTTACTTCAAACTCGCTAAATTAAACGTGTGTGTGTGTGTGTGTGTGTGTGTGTGTATGTATATGTAATTGGAAAAGTAATAGCAAACCTCTCTCCACATGATTTGAGGAGTCATTTATTGTATATCCAGTGTAGGGCAAGTATTTTTAAAGGTTTCAACTGGTCTATACTACATATGCGTAAAATGGATAATGAATAATAAAAATGGTTTTTGAAATGCAGTCATTGTACCCATTTTTTTTTTTTTTTTTTTTTTGGTCCTATCCTCACATTCAATGCACTTATACGTATGAATCACAAAATTAACAGTACGCAATGTCTTGCTACTGAATCCCCAAAGAACACAATTTTTAAATGTCAAGGTGTATGAAAAATACATCTCATATCAACAGCTGAAGTACACAGCGGTCTGTGTGCAGCTCCGTGAGCTCCCGGAGGATTCTTTTGGAGGGGAAAGTCAAAGTTTCCTAGCACAGCGACACTTCCTGAGTTTCAAAATGAAAACAGCATCAATACTTGGAATGTAGCTTAAAGGTTATAAAGTCAGGAGCATCTAAAAGTAGCTTGTTTTATTATTATCGAGTCACTGAAAACGTGCCACTGCCTGCCTTTAAAGGGTTTTAAGGATTTATCTAAGCGTTTATCATGAAGCATGACATTTAGAAGCAGTCGTTTTGATACCAATTTCTTCTCAGTGAAATTTTGTAAAGAGTCCTGATGTGAGAAGAGTGGAACTCCAGCACCGATTTAACAGCTAAGCGAGTTTTTTCATGCCATTTATTTTTTTTATCTTTATGGCTGCTCTTTTTGTGTCTAAAGAAAAGGGAGAAAAGAGATCCACCTTTAACGCGTTAAGCTGATATTGTAATCTGAAAGAGTGCAGACCGCAAGCCATAACTTTTATCCCGGTGCTTCTGCTCACATTAGCGCTAGAAAATACAAGACCAAATCTCAAACTACTTGCCCTGGCTTATGCAAGACTGTCTGCTTTGACCTCTGGGTAATTACTTAAATGAGCTGTGTGCCAGTTAACCACAAAAAAAAATCTGTTCGCTTGCATAATTACTGCTGTCAGTGCATGATTTCTTTAGGTTTTATGGTTATGCGTTTTTTTTTTTTTTTTTTCTTTTTCTTGAGAGTGACTGACATTGAGAATTCTAAAAGCATTTAGTTCTTATTACCTGTGGCGACAGACTCGTATGGACTTTATTCATGCACCCTTGGTATTTACAGTAGTGTTAACTCATCTGTTTTTTCCCTCTGTTCAATAAAGCTCCTAAACATTGTTCAGTGTGTCTCTACAGAGTGAACATGAATTAATAATCTGTGGCGCCTTAAAAAAACTCTTTGATTCAGGAATAAGGTATCCTCTGAGAAAGGCATGACATTTATACATACTTTATTCTGCTTTATCAAGCGTCTTCATGTTATACTCAAAGGTTTTTTGTTTGTTTTGTGTGTGTATATGGCTGGGGTGTGTATGTGTATTGACCTTTTAATGTCAAAAACAATATTGTAAACTCCACCTTGGTTTCATAAGATTACTGAGGCTGACAGAATACATAAAACATATGATGTTATGCAACCATAATGAAACATCAAACCTTTAAAGGGATAGTTCACTTAAAAATTCACTTAAAAATTAAAATTACCACATGATTTACTCTCCCTCAAGCCATCCTAGGTGTATATGACTTTCTTCTTTAAGACAAATCTAATTGGAGTTATATTAAAAATGATCCTGGCTCTTCGAAGCTTTATAATGGCAGTGAATGGGTGTTGAGATTTTGAAGTCCAATAAAGTGCATCAGTCCATCATAAAAAGTGGGTTAAGGAATTAGTTCACTTCCAGAACAAAAATTTACAGATTATTTACTCACCCCTTTGTCATCCAAGATGTTAATGTCTTTCTTTCTTCAGTCATAAAGAATTTTTTCTTGAGGAAAACATTTCAGGAATTATCTCCATATAGTGGACTTCAGTGGTGCACCCAAGTTTGAACTTCCAAATTGCACTTTGAATGCAGCCTCAAAGGGCTCCAAATGATCCCAGCTGAGGGGTCTTATGTAGCGAAATAATTTATGTACTTTTTAACCCCAAATGCTCATCTCATCTCATCTCTGCGATGCACATGTGTAGTCTGCGTAATTCAGGTCAATACAGTTAGGGTATGTCGAATAACTCCTATCTTGTCCTACATCGCTGTTTTACCTTTTTTTTTTTTTTTTTTTTTTTTTTTTTTTAAGGGCGTTTGATCTTCTTTGCATGTTCACTTTGTTTGTTTCGCTAAATAAGATACTTTTTCCTCAGCTGGGATTGTTCAGAGCCATTTAAAGCTGCATATAAACTACATCTTGGAAGTTTAAGCTTGGGAGCACCATTGAAGTCCACTATATGGAGATGATTCCTAAAATGTTTTCCTCAAGAAACATAATTTCTTATCGGCTGAAGAGAGAAAGACATGAACATCGTGGATGACAAGGGGGGGAGAAAATTATCTGTACATTTTTGTTTTGGAAGTGAATTACTCTTTTAATAAAGGCCTGTTCTGAAGTGAATTGGTGCATTTGTGTAAGAAAAATATCTTTGCAATTTTATAAACCATAATTTCTAGCTTCCGCTAAATGTTGTATGTGCATAGACAAACGTGGAAGCACAGAGAAGAGAGCAAAGCAAAACACCGGTCAGAAGTTAGAAGTACAAAAAGAGAAAAATTTCGATATAAGCCAAGAGGAGACTGGTTTTCCATTTCTGTAATTGAAAACTTTGTTCGCACAAGACTAGCATATTCTCAGCGGAGCTTTAATGGATCAGAAGGCCTTTATTAACCCCGGAGCCATGTGGAGTACTTTTTATGATGGATGGATGCACTTGATTGGACTTCAAAATCTCAACAGCCATTCACTGTCATTATAAAGCTTGGAAGAGCCAGGACATTTTTTAATGTAATTCCGATTGTATCCGTCTGAAAGAGGAAAGTCATATACGCCTACATTGTAAAAAACAATTCGTTGATTCAACTTAAAATAATTTGTTACCCAGCTGCCTTAACATTTTAAGTTCAGTCAACTCAAAAAAGTTTAGTCAACTTGAAATGTTACGTTTTACTAAGTGACAACTTATATATTTGAGTTCATTCAACTTGAAATTTTAAGTCAGCTGGGTAACAAGCCCACCTTTTAAGTTTAACAAA
This sequence comes from Labeo rohita, assembly GCF_022985175.1. Classification (NCBI taxonomy): domain Eukaryota; kingdom Metazoa; phylum Chordata; class Actinopteri; order Cypriniformes; family Cyprinidae; genus Labeo; species Labeo rohita. The sequence continues at coordinate 35,807,136 of NC_066876.1, read as the reverse complement.
CCAAATTGTTTGTTTAGCCAACTCAAATATCTTGAGTTTTCACATAGTACAACTTAGCATTTCAAGTTGACTAAACTTATTCGAGTTGACTGAACTTAAATTTTTAAGGCTGCACGGTAACAAATTATTTTAAGTTGCCTCAACAAATTGTTTTTTTTTTTTTGTTGTCAATTTTACAGTAGGAGGGTGAGTAAGTCAAGGGGTAGTTTTGGGTGCTGTCCCTTTAAGTTGGAGAGGTCAGAGTCAATTGTAACAACATTTCTGTGATGCAAAAGTTCTCTGTCTGAGAAAAAAAGTGTGGTCATTTCACTTGACGACTTGTACTTTGAGAAAACTGTTTTTGGATGTGAGAGAAAGACTTTACAATAGCATGCACTGTATAAAGGTCCTAGATCATGTGATTTACAAGTCTCACCTTTCAAAAGATTTGTCAGATGAACAGTCGCTATATTGTAAGTACATTTATACACATTGTACTTCTATCCAGTTAACATTAATAACAGATGCTGACTTTGTTGCTAGCAGCTACTGTATAAGAGTTTATCATTGTTTAGAGGTTGGGATGCTTTTAACTCTTGTTATAAAATCAATATTGCATGATTGAGTTGAAAGATGAAATTTTTTGCTATATTTTGGGCCTTTTGTCTTTTATTAAATAGGACCGTTAAGTAAAAACATGAAGTTATGAGAAATAATGAGCAGGCATGTTCAGAAAAGGGCCTTGAGAACTTGCATAAAGCGCTAATGTGCGATAATTATCAAAGTAAAGCACATTATTGCGTTTTAATGTTTGCTTCAAGACTCTTCTTGACAAAGCAGCTGTGAAAAGACCTATTTGTAATATCTTTTCATTTTTTCATCAAATTAATGTTGAAATGCACATGAATAGCATCTAAATGAACAAAAGCTGTAAACATATTATTTGCTGTTATTCATGATACCTGTTGGGTCACCCAAAAATTATATATATTTTTTGTCATTTACTCACATGTTTTTGCAAAACTGTATGACACTCTGTGGATCTGTGGAACACATAAGAAGATATTTTGAAAAATATTGTGGTGCAAACAACATTGGAGCCCACTGACTTTAATTGTATGAAAAAAAAAAAAAAAAAAAAAAAAAAAGTATGTCCTACAGAAGAAAAAAAGTTATGGTAAATTAATAAATGATGCCTGAATATTCATTGTTGGGTGGCATTTTTGAGTAACTTGTGCCACAGTTGCTCACAGCAACAATTCACCCTTCGCCAGGAGTTTGATTGACAGGCGATCTGACAAAACATAATGCCAAATCTGACATTTTCTTCAACAGACAAACATGAACTTGAAAAATGGTGTGTATTGACATCTTTCTGGTTGAAACAAGATACCTTCTTATGGTAATTCATATTTATTTCATGCTATAACTAGTAAAGTGTAAGAGATGATTGTTTCACATACCGCTTGAACTGAGGCGCTACAGCGATCAGTCACGACATATTAAAGAGCCACAAAACAGTATTTATTGTTTGAATTTCTTAAAACAACATTTGAAAGCTAAAACTTTTTCATACCAAAAGTAACCTGCTCTGTCTTGTCTGTTGGTGCATTATCTGGTGCAGATAAAAACTCACAATTGTGATTTTTTTAAAGTCAGAATTGGGAGATATAAACGCAAATCTGATTTTTTTTTTCCCTCAGAATTTCTCTTTATGAGAAACTCACAATTGTGACTTTTTTTTCTCAGAATTGCAAGTTTATATCTCACAATTCTGACTTTATAACACACAATTGTAAGTTAAGCTAGAATTGTGAGACTTGCGATTTTGAAAACATATCAGTCTTTTTCCCTCTCAAAATGTAACTTTATAACTCGCAATTGCAAGTTTATACAAAAAAAAAAGTCAGAATTGCAAGATTTAAACTCACAATTGTGAATTATAAAGTTCCATTTTTGATAAAAAAAAAAAAATCAATGATTGAGTTGAAAGATGACATTTTTAGATATATTTTGGCCCTTTTGACTTATTGAATAGGACAGTTGAGTAGAAACATGAAGTTATAAAAAACAAAATGAGCAGCCACGTTCAGAAAAGGACCTTGAAAACTTGGACAAAGCGCTAATGTGCGATAATTATGAAAGTAACGCACGTTATTGCGTTTTAGTATTTGACTGAAGACTGTTCTTGACAAAGCAGATATGAAAAGACCTATTTGTAATATTTTTCTTTTCATTTTTTCATTAAATTAATGTTGAAATGCACCAGTACATGAATGGAATTTAGATGAATAAATGCTGTAAACATTATTGGTTGCTATTCAAGATACCTAACGGAATAGTTCACCCAGTTTATTTATTTATTTATTTTTTTGTCATTGACTCTCATGTTTTTGCAAAAGTGTTTGACATTCTGTGAATCTGTGGAACAAATAAGAAGATATTTTGAATAATATTGTGGTGCAAACAACATTGGAGCCTACTGACTTTCATTGTATGCACAAAAAAACAAACAAAAAAAGAGAACACACACACACACACTCACACACATTTGTGTTCCACAGGAAAAAAAAAAAAGTTTTAATTTTTGGGTGGCATTTTTGGATGGCTTGTGCCACAGTAGCTCACAGCAGCAATTCACCTTTTGCTGAGTTTGATTGACAGACGATTTGACCAATCATAACACAGAATCTTTCATTTTGTCCAAAAAACAAACCAGACAGGAGAGTAGATTAATATCTGTGGACTTGAAAAAAATGATGTGTAGTGACATCTTTCTGTAGTTGAAACAAGATACCTTTTTATGGTAATTCATATTTATTTCATGCTATAATTAGTGAAGTGTAAGAGATGAATTGAGGAACTACAGCGATCAGTCACGACACATTAAAGAGCCACAAAACAGTATTTATTGTTTAAATTTCTTAAAAATGACAAAATTTGAAAGCTGAAACTTTTTCATACCAAAAGTAACCTGCTCTGTCTTGTCTGTCGGCACATTGTCAGTGTCCTCTTTGGTCTGTGATGTATTTTTCACTGCGTGAGAACATGATGTGTGGCGTGAGAGTTCGGAAGCCTGTTCCGCCGAATGAATGAAAAATAAAAAAAGGTCATTGCGACTTCTCAGAATTTTGACTTTTTTTCGCAATTGAGTTTACATCTCGCAATTCTGACTTTTTTCTCAGAAATGAAGTCAGGATTGCATGATGATAACTCAATTGTGATTTATGAAGTCGGAACTGCAAGATATAAATGCAAATCCGACATTATTTTTTTTAGGATTGCGAGTTTGTCTCGCAATATTTTATAACTCACAATTGCAAGTTTTTATCATGCAATTCTGATTAAAAAAAAGACAGAATTGTGAGATAAACTCACAATTGTGACTTTTTTTTCTCAGAATTGCAAGTTTATATCTCACAATTCTGACTTTATAACATGCAATTGCAAGTTAAGTCAGAATTCTGCGATATAAACTTGCAATTCTGAAAACATCTTTTCCCCCCTCAAAATTAAACTTTATAACGTGCAATTGCGATTTTATATTGGAAAAAAAAAATCTGAATTGCAATATTTAAAAATTGCAATTTTTTTTTTTTTTTTTGCAATGCTTTTTTTTTTTTTTGTTATTTTGGACCTTTTGACTTTTATTGAATAGGAAAGAAAATGAGCAGACATGTTCAGAAAAGGACCTTGAGAACTTGCACAAAGCGCTAATGTGTGATAGTTATGAAAGTAGTGCACGTTGTTGTATTTTAGTATTTGACTGAAGACTGTTCTTGACAACGCAGCTAGGTAATATTTTTCCTTTTCATTTTTTGATTAAATTAATGTTTAAATGCACTAGTACATGAATGGAATCTAGATTAATAAATGCTGTAAGCGTATTATTTGTTGCTATTCACCCATTTTTTTTTTTTTTTTTTTTTTTTTTTTTTTTTAATTTTGTGAACGACTCATGTTTTTGCAATTCTGTGGATTTGTGGAACAAACGCGAAGATATTTTGAAAAAATTGTTGTGCAAACAACATTGGAGCCCATTGATATTGATTTTCATTGTATGGACAAAAAAAAAAAAAAAAAAAAACATTTGTTCCAAAGAAAAAAAAAAAAAGTCATACGTTTTTTAAATTACATTAGGGTAAACAAGTAAATGATGCCAGAGTTTTAATTTTTGGATGGCATTTTTGGATAGCTTGTGCCACAGTAGCTCACAGCAGCAATTTACCCTTTGCTGAGTTTGATTGATAGGTGATTTGACCAATCATAACACAGAATCTTTAATTTTGTCCAACAAACAAACCAGACAGGAGAGTAGATTAATGTCTGGACTTGAACTTCTTGAACCACAGCGATCTGTCACAACACATTAAAGAGCCACCAAACTGTATTGTTTGAATTTCTAACAAAATGTAAAAGCTAATCCGTTGTTTATACCAAAAATAACCTGCTCTGTCTTGTCTGTCGGCACGTTGTCAGTGTCCTCTTTGCTCCGCGATGTATTTTTCACTGTGTGAGAATGGACGTAGCAACATTAACGAAGGGTCTTTGTGAAGGGTCAGTTGTTCAAAGACATTTCTCAGGTGGCCTTAATGAACAGACTAAAATCACTGCAGGAACATGTTCAAGAGGTTTCCCTAGTGCTAATGTACGTTTAGAGAGTCTCTTACAGCACAGACCGCAGGTGTATTTTTGTTTCACCCGCTGTGAGCCTACCCTGATTTGCCATAAAATCACCCACTGAGAGCACACATAGAGTTTGCTTCATTCAAGATGGTGGAAAGCAATGCAGAAATGGAGAATGATATCATTGCAATGCTTCAAAACACCCCTCTCAGACTTTATGAATGCTGCTGGAGGAATTAGCTTTCGCTGCGTCCAGTTAATCAGAGGGAGCGCTCTCTGTCAGGTCTCATCTGAAAGTAATTAAGAAATGGTTCAGGAGGCAGGAGAGCCGCCGGGCCGCCGCTGGAGGAAAAGAGGGAAGAAGAGGGCCACGAGTCTGGAACGAGCACGAGATGAGAAAGCTTTTAGTTCCTGGCAGGCGTGAGGCGAGAGAGAGAATAGAACCTCAGGAATGAGTCTTTTGGATCGATGGAGGACCTCATGTGGCACTTGTAAGCGTTTAGCAAGTTTTTCTCCCGCGGTTTGTTCTGAAAGGACAAAAATGAGGGACGCCCTGTTCCGAATTTGCCTTTGTTCTTGTTTGTACTTCGCATCATGAAACCCTTAAAACATTTACCTAATCGATAGTCTCTTACGTGGCAGTGAATGGGGAATACTGGTCAGAAAATGACAATATGCAATTTATCAGCCAGGCAGCTCTCTGACTGCGTAACGAGCTGAGCTTTTCTGAAATGAGCCTGCTTTTGTCCCAAAATGGCAAAAAAATCATAGTCAACCTATGAACTCTAATCAACCTCTATTGAATTCAAATGGTTTGCACTGCAATTTTAGGTTATTTGGAATTACAATGCATTTCTTATGGTGTGATAAATGTGTTGTAGGTTTTCTGAAGTTGATTTATTCAGTCAGTGTGAGACTGGAAACTTTTATGCCAATATTCATGATGCTTTCTTCCAATTATGAGCGTGCAACCATGTTATATACGGCATTGATGTGGAATAAATCCATGTAGATGTATATAAATAACAATTGCATTTCAACTCAATTGAATAAACTCTGAAATGCTGAACTATGGAAATGAGAAGAAACGTCATATTTCTCACTTTAGACAGCGCTCTGGGCTCAGTCCCAAAGGAAAGACATATTGCTTAGTTTATTGTGACACCTTAAGCATATTGCGCTGTCACAGAAAATAAATAATTTGTTCCACTGTCCTCTTGAAAAAAAAATCTGCTCAAAGCGCAAGACGTACAAACCATTTACCCAAAGGGAAAATTTTATTGCTTAGAGGTTGCTTGCATAGCTCGGGAGATGTAATTGAGTTTGTTTCTGCAAAAAGTCCTGTCCTAAGAGTCTTTTAAAAGTAGACTTGAAACAGACGGTTTTTGACTGACGCGCAGTGTATGGTGCTGTAAAATTAATGTGGAGATCATGGCTCAATTCATGTATCATTTGGCCTTGGAATAATCTATAAGTTTGCGCTCCTTTTGAGATCTCTGATTTTTTTAATCGCAGGCTTTGGTATATTGGCAATTTTGAGCATAGTTACACTCTGCTGTGTATGTAAATGTTTTTTTTTTGTGTGTGCTGTCAAAATTAGCATGTTAACACAGGCAGTTAATTTTTCAGTTTAACGGCATTAAAAATATTTAACATAGTTAATGCAGGGGCGGGGCTAGGGTTGGCCACCTCACAACTGCTGCTTCTGTCTCTTGTCTCTTCTTGACAAGAAGTGCATTTTAGTCACAGAACGTCTTTATGACCACATCAAATGGGAGACTTAAGATACACACAAGACTTCACTTCAGCGTCTGGCGCTAGTCAAACGAGCGTGGGAAAGGTACAACAGTAAACTTTGGTCAGATGAGATGAGATGTCAGTAAAAACAAATTTACCTGTCCTGTCAGCCGTTACACTATGCTTGTAGCACTGAGCTGTAGTCTGTATTATTTTGTATTACAGCGCGAATGAAACTAGGACCATGTGTGTCAGATTCGCGTCACGTTCAGCAGCGGCTGCTCTTAAAGTAATAGCAGCCAAATAACCTAATAACCCAGCTGTTGTGACGTATATTAAAAGAGAAGTCCACTTCCAGAACAAAAATTTACAGATAATGTACTCACCCCCTTGTCATCCAAGATGTTTATGTCATAAAGAAATTACGCTTTTTGAGGGAAACATTTCAGGATTTTTCTCCATATAAAGGACTGATATAGTGCCCCGAGTTTGAACTTCCAAAATGCAGTTTAAATGCGGCTTCAATTCGGCTTGTAAATGATCCCAGCCGAGGAGGAAGGGTCTTATCTAGTGATAAGGTCAGTTATTTTCATTAAAAAATACAAATACTTTTCATACCCAATCCCCAATCGTATTTTCTCCCTCAACTTCAAAGATCATTTCAAAATCATCCTACATCGCTGCAGAAGTACCGACCCAGTCTTTGCAAAGTGAACATGCAAAGAAGATCAAACACCCTTAACAAAAAAGGTAAAACAGTGATATAAGGCAATTTTGAAGTTGAGGGAGAACATGAGATGGGAGTTTTTCGACATACCCTAACTGTCATGAACCAGAAAAAAAAACAGTTCAGGCAGAGCAGGACAAGACGAGCATTTGGCATTAAAAAGTATATAAATTGTATTATTTTTATGAAAATAACAGATTGTTTCGCTAGATTAGACCCTTCTTTCTCGGATGGGATTGTTTACAACCGCATTTGGGATCGTTTGAAGCTGCATTTAAACTGCATTTTGGAAGTTCAAAATCGGGGGTGAGTACATTATCTGTCAATTTTTGTTCTGGAGGTGGACTTCTCCTTTAATCAAAGAGGGAAAAAAAACTTCTGTAGCTTTAAGGATTCATCTATTTTTAATTTGGTATTTAGTGTTTGATAACTTTTTTCAATTTCTGTATATTTCATACTTGCTGAAGGGCACAGGTAAATAATGGGTTTATGGAAGATTGTTTTAAGTTCAGTTCTCTCGGAGGGATTGGCATGGTAATGTACATGACGTTCAATATTTATTTATTTATTTATTTATTTATTTTTTTTGAGTAGTGACTTTGTTGAAAAACGTGTAAGACTACTAGGGTCTTTTTCTCAGAAGAAACGTCTAAAAAACAAGAGATTTGGCAAAGTCCTTGTTTTCTCTTCATTTGATGTCACTGCTGTTTAGAAGAAACAATTGAGGAATTACAAAGGTCTTTGTTGTGATTTTATTGTGATTAAAAGAATGAATGAGGAATTGATGCTGGCTGCTGCTGTTTCTTTTTTTGTTTTTTCCTTTTTTTTTTTTTTTTTTTTGCATAGAATTGGAGCATTACTTTTTCCCTATTAAGCTTGACCAGTCCACATTTAGAGTTAAACTCATCATAACAAGAAAATTGTCTTGAGGCATTCAACTATTTTGCACAAGTTTAAAGTTTTGTAACTCATCTAAAAAAAGAAGACATCAAACAAGTTCCTCAAATGTAGTGGATAGTGTCGTCTGAGTCCACCAGCACTGTGACATTGTTCTTTCCCCCTCAGGTTTTTCTCTTAATCTCAAATGCAAGTCTGTCAGTCCCACTTCAACCTTGAAATGCACCTTATTCAAAGTCTTTCTTTCACCGTCTCATACCTTGACTCTCAGTACTGACTCACCGACCACTCCACATCTCCTCATATAGCTCTTTTGACTCATCTGTGTAGTTGATGTCTTTGATATTAAGCTGAGACATGTTCCAGTTTTAATGAAGTGTTTTTATGACTTAAATGACCAGTCTCCTGTGGTTTCAGACAGTCTAAGATTTTTGAGGAGCGAAAGGTTATGATAGTTCAAGCACTGGTGCCCACTATGCTAGGCACTGTTTTAAGGTTGCTAAAGTTATTTAGAATTTGCTAAAGTGATTTTTGCTAAAGATTTTGCACACAGCTATGTGGTTGCTAGGGTGATCTAGTTGGTTGCTACAGTAGGTAAGTCATATATTCTCCACCTTCAATTACTATACAGTATCCATTGTATTCTAGTCTCTAGACATGACTCGCGTTCCTTCTTTTAATGCATTTTCAACCGTTTTATTATCCACCAGGTGAAGGTGCATATCTGATTGCCAAGAAAAGTAATAGCACACATCTCTATTATAAGCTGCATGTTAATAAGAACTAATTCATTTCTGTAGCACAAATGATGTGGGATGAATTATGAGCTGGAGTTTTAATACTGAAGGTTAGTGGTTTAGAACAAATTCTTATTTTAAGCTAATATATGATTTAAGTTGTTGGGTCTTTTTATTAATTTATTCGTGAGGAAAAGTGAAACAGGATATGAGTCAGAACACATGCTAGATGCTAGTTAACAGCTTAAATACAACAGTGCCACCTAAGTTCATTGGGAAAAAAACAAAACAAAATACAAAACATTCAATTCGCAGTGGTTTCCAGTTGAAATTAACACTAGTGGCAATAAAAAACATTCGTTTTGACACAAATTATGATCACATGGGCTTTAATAAAAACTTATTTCCACATGGTAGTTTGCACACTACTATGACCTCTAAGCACTTTTACAATGCACCCTCAAAAATATCCACTTTTACAATACACTATCCAAAAATATAAAATCTATGCACTTTTAAAAATAAAGCTTCTTTTTTGTTAGCATCCAAGTTTCTACAGTATAAAGACCCTTTAACATCCATGGAAACTTGGTTCTTTATAATAGAAAAACATTGTTTAGTTCATTAAAATGTTCTTTACACAAAGATAAAATGGCTCTTTTGAGAACTTTTAACTGAAAGGTTCTTGGGGTTAATTTTAAAACCTTTATTTTTGAGGTTGTAATCCATGATTTGTAAACTAATACATTTTTTGATGTTTGCATAAACCAGCTCCACATGTATGGCTTTTCCTACATAGTAAAATTGCTTTGTTGCCCACCTGGTAAAGGGTTGCACTTGTACATCTTGCGATGCAGAGTGCTTAAGTATAAGAGATCAATATAGAGATCAATGAAGCACAAGTCATAGGGGATTTTGCACCAGAGAAACTTTTCATAGTTACTAGAATAATTGCTGGAAGTATCCGCTTTATGGTGTGTTTGCATCGCAGGAACTAGGATTTGGTTTGGGGGAACTAAATTAGCTTCTACTTCAGAGTACGGTCTAAAACAGTTCTATAGGAACTACCAGTGACATAAGTGTATGTTAATTGGCCAAACGCATATGAAACACCAGCTATCCAGCTTTAAAGATTGAAAACAGCAATAACATCATTTACCTGTTGTCTGCAGCGTTGTGTTTTTTTTCTCAGACTTGATGATATGTAACACTGCAAGTTGTCATTGGAAATTTAGTCAGATTTCCATGCTCTTTCAGTCGCGTAAATCGTGCATTTACATTCCATCTCTGTTATCACAAAACCCACAACACACATCAAAGACATCCCCGATTATGGCATCCTCCGTTCACAGTTTGTTGACGTTTGTAAATGCCGCGCATAAAGACAGCGCTGTCGGCCCCTTCAGAGTTCCTGCTGCCGGTGCAAATGCAACCAGGAAAACGGCCAAAGGGGAAGTCTGGTTCTCTAGGAAATCACCATGCTGGCTAGTTCTTAGAACTATGTGGTGCGAAAGCCCCTAATAGAAGAGACTTCTAGAAGAAAGCTAAAGAGACATACTTGTTTTTTAACACTATCGATTAGGTTATGGCAGGCTTTAGTGTTGGTGGTATATTATTTTTTAAAAACCATAGTGCTTTATTATTTCATTCATTTCTAACCTGCCACAGTGTAAACAACAATAAAACTAAGCACGCTTTTAGCGCCACTTAGGCTGCATTTACAGTACATGTTTCAAGTGATTCAAATTCCATTTTTTTTTCTTTTCATGTGGCACAGATCAGATATGACCAATGAATGTATAAGCAGGAAAACACATGAATGTGATATTCTTAGATAGGTTTTAGGCCTTATTCATAAATGGAAATAAATCAGATATGAATTGGATACATGCATTTTTTTCTGCCATGTAAGCAGACAGATTAGATATTTTATTGTCAGTGCTAGTCATATGTCACTAAAAAATGACAGTGACAATGGTGTTGCCAAGTCCACGGTTTTCCTTTGTAATTGGGCTACTTTTACAGTGTTGGTAGTTTTGATTAGCAGTTGGGCTGGGTCTGTTTCACAAACCTGTCAACACTGTTTCAGGGTCAGTTTGTCTACCTTCGCCCAACTTTATAGTGTAAATGATATCAGATATGGTTCACTTTTTAAATTTTTAAAAACTTTTTCAACAAAATGTATTTTTGGTGTTTTTTTATTTTTTATTTTGGACTATATTAGGATGGTATAGTAGACAGGAAGTGAAGTGGAAGAGAGAGAGAAAACACCGGCAAGCCAGGACTCGAACTTGGGACACCCAAAGCGAAACAGCTCTATATGTCGGCACGCTGACAACGAGCCTATTGGTGCCGATAGATATCGGTCACTTTTAAAAGATGGTGTAAGCCAACACACTCTCACTCCCAACTCGTCACATATTGACTCTTGGTCCAGAACCCTTTGGCGTCGCTTTTTGATACTCAAGGTACCCCTTTGGCATCACTTTTGGATGTTAAGGGTCCTCCATTAATTTCAGTTGTTTGCCTCAATTTGATGGTTTGCATGCATTGGAAAAAAAAAAACAAATATATATATATATGTATAAATACTTCCAGGTCATACATAAACTCTATATCTGTGTCATCTTCATTCCTCCCTCTTTCAGCCCCTATCAAGCCAGAGACCCACCAGCCGTTTGTTTTAGTGAGATTTTAGTAAGTTTGCCAGGTGCACCCGCTGCGCTTCAAAAATGGACGGTGGGAAAGCTAAACGTGAGACTGAAGCTTGGGTGGGGAGACAACCAGAGCAGCGAAAATGTACATTTTGATTTAATTTGTTTCTCACAGCATTACAGTCTTTATAAAATGAGTATTGTGTTATCACAAATTGCTAAATATATTATTTTTTGTTGGATTAATGCTTTGAAATGGGAATTTTTAAACGTTGATTGCGGGCGATGACCACTTAACGCACTCTTACCTGAGACTTCTGGCGCTGTTTGTCCATCGTCATGCATGCAGTGATTATGTTTTTTTTCATAAAGGGTCAAGTAAGTTATCATTACATCATTTGAATATGTTAAACATTTTAAATGGTCGTTCTTTAACAAATTAAACAGTTGACTGTGTTATTTCAACTTTTCATAAAAGTAAACTTACGTTGTCTGTCCACATAAAAACACAAGTTAAACCCCCACACATAATGTAAATAGTGCGCGCAGAAAATGAACGTTAATTTTTAGTTATTCGATTTTTTTTTTTTTTTTACTTTATTCATTAACATTTCACATGGTTCATTCATGCTTGACTCCCATGCCATAATTAATATCAGACACAATTATGCCTAACACGCATGGTCCTTTAGCTTATTAAAGCAGCAGTTAACTTAAATTGTAAGCAAATAAAAAGGTACTGATGTCTTATTCATGTAAATGATGTTTTCTTCAGGCGAAATAAATAAACAGCTCACAGTTGATCAGTTAAATGTCCATTTTCGCTGATGAAATCATGTTTGGCGTGCTGTGCGGAACACCGTTAACCCTTATCATTTTCCATACACTGGCGGAGGAGGTACTTTTCCCCACTTTTCTTAAAAACTATTGGTCCTAAAGACATCAGTCAAAAAGTGGACTGTATAATGGATATTCCTCCGGAGAACGATCACACAAACTTGCTTGTCTATCTCTCAACAACGAAGCAGTGGTCACTGGCATGCGGTAAATAGCGAAAAGTGTATAGGAACATGGTTATTCTACGTTAACAGGCAAATATAAGTACAGTAACAGGTATTTATTGCAAAAACTGACCATAAACAAGCAGTATAAAAGCATTACAGACAAGTGGTGTTGCATTCCAAGTCTTCTGAAGCCATATGAAATCTTTATGCGAAGAAGAGAGTAAAACATAAGGTTTTAAATCGCTGAAAATGATCCTGCCCTGTTAACACACTCACATCTCATTCAAAAAGATACTCCCGAACATTAGCATGATGCACACACAAACAGACTGAGCTTTACGGGGGACTGAGACGGCAATCGTGTCTATTCCTCTCACAAATCAATCGTTTTGCTTTAGAAGACTTGGAATACTACTTTTTGAATAAATTATGACTGTAGCTGTATCTGCCTGTTATATCTTGTGTTTTATTGACGAATGGTAGGTTTAGGGGCAGGGGTTGGGTTACATGCTGATAAATGTGACCCTGGATCACAAAACCAGTCGTAAGGTCAGTTTTTTAAAACTGAGATTTATACATCATCTGAAAGCTGAATAAATAACTTTTTTAGGATAGGACAATATTTGGTCGAGATAAAACTTTGAAAATCTGGAATCTGAGGGTGCAAAAAAATCTAAATATTGAGAAAATTGCCTTTAAAGTTGTCCAAATAAAGTTCTTAACAAAGTTTTCATATATTTACAGTAGGAATTTTACAAAATATCTTCATGGAACATGATCTTTACTTTTTTTTTTTTTTTTTTTTTTGCCATAAAAGAAAAATCAATAATTTTGATCCATTCAATGTATTTTGGCTATTGCTACAAATATACCCCAGTGACTTAAGACTGGTTTTGTGATCCAGGGTCACAAATGTGTAAATAATGAAACGTAAATAAAACTTGTGACTGTTTACATTGAAAAATCACACCCAAACATATATGCAATAATGGCAATATTATTACCCAATATATAATTTAATCATGACGATAAAATTCCAAGTGCCTTTTGCGTTAGCATTATGAGACCAAGGGTTTCTTATTTCAGTGTACAGGGTCCAATTTCAACGTGCACATTGAAAAATTACGCTAAAGGGTCCTGACCAAGCATCAATATGTGACAAGGTGTGAGTGAGAACATGTTGCGTAAGCTGTTCATCCAAAAAATGGGTATTGTCAGCAAGTGTAAATGTGCTCTTACTCTCACTATGAAAGGGGAGCAAAATATTCAAAAAGCTGCTTCCAATAATACTAACATCCACTGTTTTGGTACTAATATGCACCCTTTAGAAGTAAATAAGGTACAAAGGTGTACCGTTTGAAAGGATACTGCCCCAGTGAGAGCTTTTGTACCTTTTTGCCAACTCACAAATCTGAAAAATGTAAACCTCTTACTTCTCTAGGATAGAGTATGTTTAGACTGTGTGTTCTACACTTTGAGGTTGAAAATGGCAAATCATTTGATCAGAAAAATGCAGGATTTGCTAACCTTTTTGTGAACGTCTCTGTCAGTATGTTTAAAATGACCCACAGGTTCATTATTGCATTCACTAGCATTTCTAAAACATGCCCTTGTGTTGTGGTACCACTTATCGCTATCAGGAAGAGGTGAACCTTTTGAAAACATCACATAGATATTGTGAAATGAGTGGATGACAGCCTCACTTGATCAATGACGTGTCCTTTATGAGAGTTGAGATGAAGGTACAGTAACACTCCAGCGTGTTTGTTTCTGTTCTGGCACACAGCTCTTGCTATTGTGTTCATAATTTGAAAAATTAATACAAAACAATAGCTCGGCCCATCTACGGCACACCAAGTGCAAATGGAATGCTTTCTTTCTGATTTCTGAACCGCCCTGAAATAATTGTTTGACAGTGACTATCAAATCCTCTTCATCTGTTTGCCGTCTTTCATTTAGTTTGATGAATTGAAGCGGAGCTCTTCTTACATTGAAGAAGCGATGCTCAAGGACACGTATACACCGGTGGCTAACACTAGCTGTCAATAAAATGTGAAAGCCTGGTTTCTGAAAACAAGCATGTTTAAAGGTGATGCGTGTTATATTTTCAATGCTAAAATCATTTCTCCATTTATTGCTTAAGAGTGTAAACAGCATGACTCCCACAGCCATATCTGAAGACCCGACTATCCTGGAGGCTTGAAATGCATTTCACCTAGCAACCACCCAGAACACCCTAGCAACCGCGTTGGCAACTTTGTTGTGAGTTGTGCATGGGCAAACACCACTTAAGTCTCTTCAGAGTTGTAGTGGCACAGAAATTGCACTCTTCACCTTCAGCAATAGAGTTCATCACACTGATGGAGTGAATCCAATGTAATTCTCTTGTTTTTCCTTTTTTGAGGTTACCATTGGGAGCAGCGTGTCAAACTTCTTTAGAAAGTGCGTGTGTAGATATCAAGGCTTTTCACAGTTCTGTTGTATTTGCGGCTTCTCTTCGGCTTACTGCCGCCCACCTGCCCACATTCGAGACGGTTCGCTCTCTCCCTCTCACTCAAAATCTCCACTGAAAGCAAATAACGGCTCAAGAAGTTCAGAAATTGGAGGTATGGGAATTGAACTCAAACCTGTAATGCCTTTGTGGACTTTCTTTGGTTATTATTTTCCAGGTTAGATGTCCGTCTGGCGGCTTCATCTTTACTCTGTCGTTTGACCTTTAAGAGAAGGTTAACACACGTGGTGCTCTGCGTCTGAAGTGAAAGTGTAAGTAATACCACATCATCATGTACCGCGGTCCCTCAGACACGTGTTATGTGTCTTTCATGGCTATACGAACAGCTTTTTTACATGCAGCTGTACATAAGATGACAGCGGCATTATCCCAAAGATTATAATGTGATTTGCACTGTCAGATCTGTTGTGTATCAGTGGAAATCTACAGTGTTAATGTCAGCCTTGGTGAAATATAACTAAGCAACAACCCACAAAAGGCCATGTGTTACAGTGATTTTAGCCACATTGGGTAAGAAGTCGCTAATGAATGGCCTATAGTGCTGTGTTGCTTAAAAAAAAAGTGGCAACTGCAGTATATGATTTATTTTTTATTTTTTTTTTTTTTTTAACATATTACACATATTAAAAATAATCAGGAGTATCTACATATAATATAATGTGTGACCCTGGACCACAAAACCAGTCTTAAGGAGCACGGGTATGTCTGTAGCAATAGCCAAAATTACATTGTATGGGTCAAAATTATTTTTCTTTTATGCCAAAAATCATTAGAATATTAAGTAAACATCATGTTTCATTAAGATATTTAATAAATTTCCTACTGTAAATATGTCAAAACTTAATTTTTGATTAGTAATATGCATTGCAACGACCTATATTTGGACAACTTTAAAGGTGATATTTAGATTTTTTTGCACCCTCAGATTCCAGATTTTCAAATAATTGTATCTTGGCCAAATATTGTCCTATTCTAACAACCATACATCAATGGAAAGATTATTTATTCAGCTTCCAGATGATGTATAAATCTCAGTTTAAAAAAATGGACCCTTATGACTGGTTTTGTGGTACAGGGTCACATATAATATAATATAATATAATATAATATAATAATGGCATTTAAACATTTTATATAATGTGTGTGTTTGTGTATGTACACATGTCGACACATTGTTTGTAATATTATATATTATAATGTTTTGCCTATTTTATTTGTTATTAAATAATAAATTATGATTTTTTTTTATTCTTAATGATAATCAGGAGTCAATTAATTATTTTACTTTAATTATTATTAATTATAAAATATTATATTATTTTTATTTAGTATTAAAAATAAGGAGTAATTGCACTGATAAATTATATATTTTTTATTATTAATGATAATCAGGAGTATTTTAGAAAGGTGCATGTTTATTTGTTTTGTATTTATTAGGGCTGTTAAACGATTATTATATTTTAAAATGTAATTTATTTCTGTGATTTCAAAGCTGAATTTTTAGCATCATCACTCCAGTCACATGATCCTTCAGAAATCATTCTAATATTCTGATTTGCTAAACAAAAAAACATTTATTAGTATTATGTTGAAAACAGTTGAGTAGAATTTTTTCAGGTTTCTTTCATGAATAGAAAGAAAGTTCAGAAGAACAGCATTCATGTGAAATAGAAATCATTTTGTGCCCCTTTGATCTTTGGATCTTTCTATTAATCAAAGAATCCTGAAAAAAAAATACTCAACTGTTTTAAATGTTGATAATAATAATAATAATAATAATAATAATAATATATATCATCATAATCATAATTATGATGATAATAAATGTTTCTTAAACAGCAAATCAGCATATTATAATGATTTCAGAAGGATCATGTGACACTAAAGACTGGAGTAATGATGCTGAAAATTGTGCTATGATGACAGGAATAAATTACGTTTTAAAAATATATTCAAATAGAACACAGTTATATTAAATAGTAAAAGTATTTCACAGTATTACTATTTTTGCTGTATTTTGGATCAAATAAATGCAGCCTTGGTGAGCAGAAGAGACTTCTTTTAAAAAACATTAAAATTCTTATGTGTGTTTGTGTGTGTGTGTGTATGTATATATGTATGTATGTATGTATATATATATATATATATATATATATATATATGTATGTATGTGTGTATATATATATGTGTATCTATGACATGGTATACTTCATGAAAATACTGCCCTAAATTCAAGGAAGTAGCATGTTGCAGCCTAGAACTGTCCCAAAGCAACTAACTACACCTTCGAAAGGTCAGGTAATGAATTAATAATTATGCTGAGCTCTGAGGTAACAGGACTGGTAGTACGGTCATACTGCACAAGCACTGCTAAAACGATGCTATAAAGCAGAATAGTTTGAGAGTTTGGTCATTTGCACACAGTTATGGAGCTTGGAAATTTTCCTCGTAAATCCACTGGCAGAGGGAGGCCGGTGTTTTAATTTTGAGTCTCAATAGGAGCCGTGCCCTGTGGCATCGCTTAAGCCTTCTATGGGTGGCATAACGTGCCAGAAATTCCCAATCATGCCACAGTCAAGGAGATTAATGAGGTGCCATTATCTTTTACAGGGGTCATGTCATGCATTTCTTCACTTATAATGTTAAAAAAGTTTTTTAGGTGTGCCAAAGCAGTTGTAGTTTAATTTATGAGCTGTCTTTCCCTTTATTCTGACCCATAGACATCTCAAAGGCACAGTAGCAAAAACAAAAATGACGCGTAAATGTTTCTTTGCATGTAAATGAAATGAAATGTTTTAGGATTTCAGGATTCTTTGAATGAATGATAATTGATGAATATAAAGTTGAAAAGAACAACATTTTTCTTTTGTAATCAAGTCTTTACTGTCACTTTTGATTAGCTTAAAGTATCCTTGCTAAAAAACATAATATCTTTAAAA
Organism: Labeo rohita; assembly: GCF_022985175.1. Classification (NCBI taxonomy): domain Eukaryota; kingdom Metazoa; phylum Chordata; class Actinopteri; order Cypriniformes; family Cyprinidae; genus Labeo; species Labeo rohita. The sequence goes on along the minus strand of NC_066876.1, from coordinate 35,789,324 downwards.
TCTTAAAAAGCTAAATAAATAAATAAAAAACTTACTGACCCCGAACTTTTGAACAATAGTGTAATTCCAAAACCATAAGGAACTGGATGCATTCCAGAGTACATTACAGTCCAAATTGGATCACTATTAACAAAATATGCCCAAAAAGGCAGAGACGGGACGAGATGCCAAAAGTTATTTTTGCAGCTTAATGCTTTTAATGAACGCTCTTTATGGACCAGAATGGAATTTTTGATGTCCGAAAGTTGATGTTCATAAAACCAAAAACTTTTATCTCAGAAAATTAGAGAAAATGTGATTCCACATATGACCCCATTAACAGTCTCCAGTAAATGTGGACAGTAAAACGTACCATCTTTGCGTATGCAGTCCTTGTGTGTGAGTATCTGAGCAGAATCTGTGCCGTATCTGAGCCCTTCTGCATGCTGATGTAATGAATAGATGCGTTTGTTAGCCAATGTGAACAAGCTCAGTGTTTCTCCTCGTAGCCAGAGTCTCTCACAGGCGCTGTATTTTCGCATTCAGTGCATGGCTGTAAAACCCATTATAGCAGCTCCTGAATGATTTACTTTCTGATCAGAGAAACCTTTTAAAGTTTAAATGAACCGAAGTAAACAGATACGCTGTTGTTGGTTGTCTTTTATGTTCTCAAATGTGCAGAATAAGTAAAGTTACACTGACGTAAAATGTAAGATGGAGTATATGTTAAAGAATAATCCAGCTAATCTAAGTGTGTGAGTGAAGTACGGAATGTGCCAACATGATGCAATGCTGTTGTGAGTGGTTTTGGCTTAAGCACATTGCAGTTGTGTGTTCAGGTGGTTACTTACTAGACTAGGTCTCTGATGTTCTGCTCTCCTAAACACAAAATATCACAGAGAATGATAATAGACTTGTTAGACTTGGATAACTCTGCATAGCAACAGTCTTAAATCCTTGATTCTGTTTCTAAAAGATGCATAGCAACATTCTAAAAACCTTGATTCTGAAAACTGCATAGCAACCACATAGCAACACCCTGGCAAACACCCACAACTAAAATACTTAATACTAAAACATTATTCACTCCCCTTGCAACACTCTGGCAACCAACCACAACACCCTAAAAAAAAAACATTCTAAGGAACCTTAGCAACCACTTAGAAACACCCTGACAATTACCCACACAACCCTAGCAACATTCTAAAATCCTTAATTGTAAAACCTTATCCACTCCCTCAGTGACACCATGGCAACCACCCACAACACTCTAAAAACTTCATAGGAACATTCTAAAATCCTCAATTTTAAAAACTGCATAGCACCATTATAAAATGCTTTAATTCAAAAAAAAATCTTAGAAACCATGTAGCACTGCCCTGCCAACCACCTACTCACAATGTCCTATCAACATTAAAAAAAAATCCATAATTTAAAAATCATAGCAACCACCCACTAAGCCCTAGCATTCTAAAAACTGCATAGCAACCACATAGCAACACCTTGGCAACCACCCACAACATCCTAGCAACTGCATAGCAACATTCTAAAATCCGAAATTCTAAAACCTAATCCACCCCATAGAGACACCCTGGCAACCACCCACAACACCTTAAAAATTGCATAGCTGCATAGCAACATTCTAAAAACCTTAGCAAATACATAGCAACACCCTGGCAACCACCCACAGCACCCTAGCAAATTCATAACAACATTTTATATCCTCAATTCTAAAACTGCATGGCATCATTATAAATTGCTTAATTCTAAAAAACCTTAGCAACCATGTAGCGCTGCCCTGACAACCACCCACAATGCCCTAACAACATTTGAAAATCCTTAATTTTAAAAACCACAGCAACGCTCTGGCAACAACCCACAAAGCCCTAGCAACTGTATAGCAACATTTGAAAATCCTTAATTCTAACTGCATAGCAAACACATAGCGACACCCTGGCAACCACCCACAATACACTTAAAACATTCCAAAGAACCTTAGCAACCACATAGGAACCCACTGACAATCACCCACAATGCCCTGGCAACTGAATAGCAACATTCTAAAATCCTTAATTCTAAAACCTTATCCACCCCCCACAGCGACACAATGGCAACCAAACACAACACCCTAAAAACTGCATAGCAACATTATAAAATGCTTAATTCTAAAAACCCTAGAAACCATGTAGCACTGCTCTGGCAACCACGCACAATGCCCTAGCAACATTTGAAAATCCTTAATTCTAAAAACCATAGGAACGCCCTGGAAACCACCCACAAAGCCCTAGCAACTGTTTAGCAACAGTTGAAAATCTTTAGTTCTAAAAACTGCATATAAAACCTTAGCAAATACATAGCAACACCCTGGCAACCACCCACAACACCCTAGAAACTTCATAGCAACATTATAAAATCCTCATTTCTAAAAACCTCATAGCAGCATTATAAAATGCTTAATTAAAAAAAACTTAGCAAACATGTAGCACTGCCCTGGCAACCACCCACAAAGCCCTAGCAACTCTATAGCAACATTATAAAATTTTTAATTTTAAAACCTTATCCACTCCCATAGCAACACCCTGGCAACCACCGACAACACACTAAAAACATTCTAAAGAACCTTAGCACCCACATAGGAACCCCCTGACAATCACCCACAACACCCTAGAAACTGCATAGCAACATTCTTAAAACCTTAGCAAATACATAGCAAGACCCTGGCTACCACCCTGAACACCCTAGCAACTTCATAGCAACATTCACAGCAAATCCTCAATTCTAAAAACTGCATAGCAACATTTAAAAATCCTTAATTCTAAAAACCATAGCAAAGCCCTGGCAACCACCTACAATGCCCTAGCAACTGTATAGCAACATTTTAAAATCATTCATTTTAAAAACTATAGCAACCACATAGCAACCGCCTGACAATCACCTGCAACACCCTAATACCTGTATAGCAACATCTAAAACTCTTAATTCTAAAACCTCAGCAAGCACATAGCAACACCCTGGCAACCACCCACAACACCTTAAAAATTGCATAGCAACATTCTAAAAACCCTAGTAAACACATAAGAACACCCTGACAATCACCCACAGCACCCTAGCAACTTCATAGTAGCATTGTGAAATCCTTCTAAAATTCTAAAAACTGCATCACAACCACAAATCAATCCCAGAAAACAATCCCGGAAAATCTAACAGTGCAAGTGAGGTTTACCTGAGTGATGTTTGCCTGTGATGCTACGTGTTTGTTTTTTTTTTTTTTTGTTGTTGTTTTTTTTTTAAGCTAAAGGTTGTTATGGTGTTCTGGGTGTTTGCTAGGTGCTTATTTACTAGACTGGTCCTCCAATATTCTGTTCTGTAGATATGGCCCTCAGGCAAAAATTGTAGGCCAATCACTTAGAGAAATAATAGCAACTCCAAGTCTTTGTCCGGCTTTGACCTTGAATGCAGCACAATGTCTTCCTGTACTAACACACAGACAATTCCACACATTACTGTATTTACCCTAGCTGCAGATGTAAATCCACACTGTAAGAGAAAAAGTCTACAGAGAAATGGAAAAGGTACTGTTGATTTTGAACACCTGTGAAAAATCACAGTGGAAAATTCCTTCATATTAATGAAGTACATTGGGACCTTTTTTACGGACTGCTCAAGAATTATTTCTTCATATTTGCAATTTTTTTTTTTTTTTTTTTTTTTTTTTTTTTGGAAACCATGAGATTTTCTTTTTTCAGGATCTCTGAATACAGTTCAGAATGGCTTGTGATAACATTATACATGTCTTTACTGTCACTTTTGATTAGTTGAATGCTTCCTTGCTGAATGAAATGATTCATTTACACACACACACAAAACATCTTACTGACCTCAAGCCTTCGAACAATGGTAAATTTCAAAGGTTGAAGTTGCAGCTGGGTACAATCCAGAGTACACAAAGCATTTGTACTTAACTATTGAGCCTGAACTGGATTGCTATTAAATTAGAGTGCATTCTGAGAAATGTTCCAGTTACAGTGAAATATTTTGGATGGCTTAGACAAACAGTCCAGTGTTTTAAACGTTTTAAAGAGTGAAATAAGAAGGTTATGTTGAAGCAGATGATTCTGCACAATGCAGATATTTAATTTACTGGTAAATGTTTTAGACTATTTATAGTTGTGGAATGTAATAGAGTTGGAGTTAACAGTTGTAACAAACTAGATTTGTACATTTTCTGCAGAATACGTGAGTGGTGCTTACCTGTGCAGCACTGCTGTGCTTGTGTGCTGTGGGTGGTTGCTGTGGCAAAGCTACATGCCTGCTTCAGGGAGCTTTTTAGTGTGTTGCTATGCGGTTGCTAGGGTGGTCTGGAGATTGCTTATTAGCCCAAGTCAAAAGAGTCCATACTCAGGTCTGTGTGATGTTCTGCTCTCCATATATAGCTCGGGTTCCACCTTCAATGTGAGTCTGTTGGGTTTTAGTACTGGCATGTCTGTTCTTGATTGCTCATGCAGGCACTTATTTCATTTCCAAGAAAAGCCTCGTTTCCCTTGTGTTGTAAGCTGTAGATCATATTCTAAATGAATTTTGCTGAAGGATGATGCCATCCAACACACTGGGGTGTTTAATGAGAAATTATGAATTGATATAGAGTGATTCACTGATTAGCTGAGCTTAAAGCCTTTAGAAGATAATGAATCAGAGAATGAAAATAGCATTGGTCACGTGATCAAAAATCTTTGTCTTTACATGTAGGCTAGTATGGACTCTATATACATGTAATGCATGTATACATGTAAATATCTGAAAAGGAACTTGTACTGTACATTTACAAAACATCATACAGAACAATGGACTTTTTATTTACTTCTCTCCGAACACTATAGCAACCACATTAGCAACACCCTAGCAACCACCTGGAACACACTAGCAACTGCATAGCAATATATTAAAATTCTAAGTTCTAAAAACTGCATGGCAACATTCTAAAATCCTCAATTCTAAATACCATAGTAACCACATAGCAACACCTTGGTAATCACCCACAATGCCGTAGCAACTGCATAGCAACATTCTTAAATACTTGACTCTAAAAATGATAGCAACCATCCATAACATTCTAAAAACTGCACAGCAACATTCTAAAACCCTTAATTCTAAAATTGTTAGTAACCACATAGCAACACCATGGATACAACTCACAATGCTCAACAACTGTGTAGGGACAATCTAAAATCCTTAATTCTAAAAGCCTAAAAGTCTAAAAACCCACAACATCCTGCAACATTCCAAAAATCCTTAACTCTAGAAATATTAGTAACCACATAGCAACACCCTAGCAACTGAATAGCAACATTCTAAAATCTTTCATTCTAAAAATGATAGCAACCACATAGCATCACCCTGGCAAACATCCATAGTGCCACAACTTCATAGCACCATTCTAAAATCCTTAATTCTAAAATAACTTAGGAACCACAAAGCAACACCCTGGCAACCACCCACAATGTCCTAGCAACTGCATTGCAACACTCTAAAAATGAAAGCAAACACATAGCAACACCCTAGCAACTATCCACAATACCCTAACAACTACACAGCAACATTCTAAAATCCTCAATTCTAAAATACCTTAGCTACCACATAGCAACACCCTGGCAACCATCCACAACACCCTAACACCTGCATAGCAACATTCTGAATTTTTTTTTAGCAACCACATAGCAACATCCTGGAAATAACCCACAACACCCTAACAACTACATAGCAACATTCTAAAATCCTCAATTCTAAAATACCTTAGCTACCACATAGCAACACCCTGGCAACCATCCACAATACCGTAACAACTACATAGCAACATTCTAAAGCCCTTAATTCTAATATACCTAGCAAACACACAGCAATACCCTGGCAACTGCCCACAACACCCTAACACCTGCATAGCAACATTCTGAATTTTTTTTTAGCAACCACATAGCAACATCCTGGAAATAACCCACAACACACTAGCAACTGCGTAGCAACATTCTAAAATCCTTAATTTTAAAAATGTTTGCAATCACATAGCAACAGCCTGACAACCATCCACAACACCCTAACACTGTGGCAGTGAGTTGTTCAGCAAATGTCTAGCATAATCTTTATAATGAATAAAATGAGTAAATGCGAACCCTGTTGTTCTCTCTTTATTATGCAGATCCGAACAGTGCTTGACTATAGTTAGTCGTTGTTTCATAAAGTGTAAATTGAAAACCTCTCTTTCATGATTTAGAGCTCATACGTTCACCTCTTGGCACCTCATTTTTCATGTCACATAGATCATCATTGTGTCTTGAATAATATTCCGATTATGGAGCTTGAGCTTGACCATGGGCTTTTCCCTTTAGCTAAAGTCTTTTATGTAGCTAAAGGTTTTGATATGTCCAGTTCTATGAAGTTTCCTTCCTCCAGGTAAAGCTTACAAGTCTGTGTACAGGATGGATGTTGTGTTTGGGATTCTTAAAGTGAAATTAATCAGGAAAATAATTCAGTTTGGGACTATTATTCCATAAAGAAGGTCATGCAAATTTCCTTCAGGTTTCTGTTTTTGGACTCTGTAGGCAATTATGTAGCACCAACAGAACTGCTAGTCATAATTCCTCTTCTGGGTGGAATTTAGACTTTTAAATCATATGTTTGTAAATAATACAGCAGTGTGATTCGTTGTGATAGATTGCGCTGTTGGAATGCATTGCCAAACATGATGTATAACCCCATTACAAGACTCAGCCTGCATCAAACATCTTTACAGACACAAACATGGAATATTCCAATAGGAAGGTTTCACTTGTTGAGCATGTTTCTGAGATTTGAATAGCATGAATATTTTATTTCAGTGTCATAGTGGAAATGAAATAAGTGAAGCTCGGATCTTTGACCAACAGGGAGCCGGGACCATTTGCGTGCTTTTATCCAGAACATGAATTCACATTTAATGTTATTCAAGCTAGATGCATATTTCATTCCTTTGATATTAGAAAGATACAACTCACAAAGGGGCGTATAATTAGAAGTACACTGGGTATTAAGTGCATGCATGTTCTGTTTTAAAATGCAATCTGACAACAGTGTCCTCTTTGATTTCAGGATCTAACGTCTATGTATTGTGTCTGTGGCATGCTGTCAGTGTCCACGGCAAATTTCAGCTCAAGCCAGAAAATTCCACCCACAGGAATTATGTCAGTAATCCATGCGAAAAATGTATAAAGAGTAGAGAAATAGTCTTACCTCAAATGGACTATTCAGGCAGTTTACCGTGTGTGTGTGTGTGTGTGTGTGTGTGCGCATGTTTTTGTGTTTTTAACACACACACACATTAAATATTACATAAATATAGATTAAAAATATATAGTAAGCTTTATTTTATGTATACAGTGCCTTGCATTCATTTTTTTCACATTTTATGTTGCTGCCTTATGTTAAACTGCTTTTAATGACACCCACACATCAGTCTACACGTCATACACCATAATGGCAAAGTAAAAACAGATTTTTAACATCTTTGCAAATTTAATAAAAAAAAAACTTAAATGATTCCATTGCATAAGTATTCAGACCCTTATCTAGGACAGTTGAAATTTGGCTCAGGAGCATTCATATCGCTTGTTGATGTTACTACACTTCGAGTGAAGTTAACCTGTGGCAAATTCAGTTGAATAGGTATGATTCGGAAAGGCACAGACATCTTATTAAAAGGTCTAACAGCTGAAAATGCATATAAGAGCAAAAACCAAGGCCTGAGATCAAAATAACTGCCTGTAGAGCTTAGAAACAGGATTGCATCAAGCCACACATCTGAGGAAGAGTTCAGAAAATATTCTGCTGCACTGAAGGTTGACAGAAGCATTTAGTCTCCATTACCTTTAATAGAAGAAGTTTGAAACAACCAGGGCTATTCCTAGAGCTGGCCTCCTGGTCAAACTGAGAAGGAGAAGGGCTTTGGTTAGAGTGGTGACCAAAGACCTGATGGTCACTGTAGTTGAGCTCCATGACAATAAGTGGAGATAGGAGAAACCTACAGAAAGACAAACATCACTGCAAAACTCCACTGATTTGGGTTTTATGGCATGGCAAGACTCAATCTTCTCCTCAGTCAAGACACATGAAAATGCACTTGGAATTTGCAAAAGAGAATTTGTGAGAAACAAGATTCTCTGGTCTGATGAAACTCAATTCCAAGCATCATCTTTGAAGGAAACCAGGCACTGCTCATCACCTGCAGTGTAGCATCCCAAAAGTGAAGTGTGCTGGTAGCAGCCTCATGCTGTGGGCTGTTTTTCAGCGGCAGGGACTGAAGGACTCATCAGAGTAGAAGAAAAGCTCAGTGCACTAAAATATTAAGATAGCCTTAATGAAAACCCAGTCCAGAGCATTCAGAACCTCTGACTGTGCAGAAGCTTCACCTTCCAACAGGACAATGAGCCTAAGCACACAGCAAGAGTGGCTTATAAACAACTCTGTGAATGTCCTTGAGTGGCCCAGCCAGAGCAGCTATTTGAATGCAATCAAATATTTCTGGAGAAAAATGTGCATCTGCCACCATCCAACCTGACAGAGCTTGAGAGGTGAAGAGGTGAGGAGAAGAATGGCAGATAATTGCCAAATGCTTATGTGCATAATTTTTTTGCATCATACCAAAAAAAGACTTTAGGCTGTAAAGGTGCTTTGGCTAAGTACTGAATTATGGGTATGATTACTTATTCAATGTAGTTATTTCAGGTATTTTATCTTTAGTAAATTTAGTAAATTTAAAGTTGTGACATTTCCATTTTTGCTTTGATATTATGGTGTATGGAGTGTAGATTGATGTGGAAAAAAAATATTTAAAGCAGTTTAACACAAGCAGCAATGTGGAGAAAAAAAATGAAGGGGTATGAATACTTTTGCAAGAACAGAAGACTGAACAAATATAAGATGCTTTAATAAAAATAAATTTCACATTTTTGCTTTTTAATCTAATTTCTAATCTGTGTTGAGCATAATTAAAAGATGTAAATTAATCTGTTCACATCCTAAAAATGATTTCTAATTATTTTAATTTAGAATCTCTTGAATGTATGAAATTTAATCCAAATTATTATGAATGTGATGTGATCTTGTTTTACACGCCTGTGTACTTAGAGCATTTGCTGTAAACTGTACAGCAAGTTATTTTATTTTATAAGGAGAACAAACATTATTGGAGTATGATTTCATAGTTCAGTCTTTCTACATGAAAATTTTGTTTAATTAAATGTTACTTGAAGTTCCTTTGTAATTATTTGTGATACTTACTGGCAATTTATTAGTGAAACAAAAAAAAAAGTAAGTTTTAAAAGTAGAAGTTTAAAGTATTTTTGAACCAGTACTTTGTTTTATTTATTCATTCATTCACTCATTTTATTGTAAAGTATAAAATGCAAATACATTTTTCTATTTATGATATTCCACAGCAATGCTGCATATGTGGTACACTGACATTAGGTTTAAAAAAATAATAATAACCACAATGTTTCTTCAACACTGCAGGTACAGACCTGGGTGAATCATGCTAGTTTTTTTTTTTTTTTTTTTTTTCTTTTTTTGTTCCGTTTATCTATATGATGTACGCAGCTCTAAATGTATACTGTCCTCACGAGATGGTCTTTCCAAGCGTGCTGAAATAGTATGAGCTATAAAGCCCAGAGAGAATCCTTGAGATGCTTTACAAGGCTTCATGGTGCATTTGCAGAGCACAGAGCGCAAATATAAAAATAAATAACATACCGATTAAAAAAAAAAAAGGTTGTGACTCATTGAAAATCCATCAAATCTGGAGTTTAATGCCCTGTAAATGCTTGTTATAGTACCATAATACAGCCCTTCAACTGCTGCCCTAAAACACCAACTGATCTTAGCAAACAATTCATAATTCATTTCAGAATTCTTGCTTTCATTATTACCAGCTTGGAGATTTTAATAATTTATCCTTTAAAAGGGATAGTTAATAAAAAAAAATTTAACATTCAGCCATTATTACTCTCACTGTACTTCTGTGCAAAATGGCAAAAAAAAAAAAAAAAAATTGGGGGGAAACTACTGCTACAAATTTCTCTGAGGTTTGGCATGTGTCTTGTTCAGGATACATTAAAAAATAAATAAATAAATAATCCCACAGAATTACATTATAAGGAAAGACTCGAGGCACATCTAGAGGCCAGAATACTGCTCATTTGCTCGTACTTCTCACACACACAAGTAAAAATCTAGTTCTCCTTCAATTACGCTCAAATTTAGTACAGTATTAGGCACCTGATCCCATTTTGTAGGACAGATTCATCATCTCTGATATATTTTACAGCCAGAAACTCTTCTTGCTATCAGTTTAGCTGTTTTCAGCATCTCTCCTCAACACTTATAACAACTTCAGCCAAGACACTTTCACCACAGTCTAAGAGTCATGATGTAAATATGCAAAACAGCTGACTTCTCCGAACAAACAACTGTCACAAAACATAAGTCGTTGATCATTTAATACAAATTATTAAAATTCAAATACTGGTTGAATAGTGTAAATTCAGTTATTATTTTGTCTTGGTAACCATATGTAATCATCTGTTATGAATAACAGGTTAATCAAGACAGTCATGAATAAGAAATATCATGCATCTTGTATATTCTACATGGGGTGTGTAAACTTAAGAGCAGAATTGTATCACAGACACTTGAGGGTGGACTATTTTGACTTACAGAAACCAACCAAAATAGCCTGGCAACTGCATAGCAACACTAAAAACGCTCAATGTTCTGGACTTCTGTTTGCACATTTAAGCATAACTTGCATTTTAAATACTAAATGGGGGGTGGGGTCTTCTTCAGTTATGTCTAAATTTAGGGCAATATTAGACACCTGAACCCATTTTGTAGAATCGATTCATCATCTCTGCTGCTTACTGCCAAAAACTCTTCTTGCTGTCAGTTCAGCTGTTTTCAGCTGTTTTCAACACCTCTCCTCAACACCTAAAATAAGTCAGTATCTGGTGTGACCACCATTTGCCTCACGCAGTGCAAAACATATCCTTTGCATTGAGTTGATCAGGTTGTTGATTGTGGTCTGTGGAATGTTGGTCCACTCCTCTTCAATGGCTGTGCGAAGTTGCTGGATATTGACAGGAACTGGAACAGGCTGTCATATACGCCGATCCAGAGCATCCCAAACATGCTCAGTGGGTGACGTCCGGTGAGTATGCTGGCCATGTAAGAACTGGGATGTTTTCAGCTTTCAGGAATTGTGTACAGATCCTTGCAAGATGGGGCCATGCATTATCATGCTGCAACATAAGGTGATGAATGGCACAACAATGGGCCTCAGGATCTCGTCACGGTGTCTCTGTGCATTCAAAATGCCATCAATAAAATGCAACTGTGTTCGTTGACCATAACATACGCCTGCCCATACCATAACCCCACCGCCACCATGACATCAGCAAACCGTTCATCCACACAACGCCATACACGCTGTCTGCCATCTGCCCTGTACAGTGAAAACCAGGATTCATCTGTGAAAAGAAAGCCTCTCCAAGGCTCTCTCAGGCTTTGGGAAAAGTGAATTCACGTCTGTACAGTAGACCGCAGAAGAAAAAATATCAACTCTTCAGCAATATAAAAAAAGGAAAACTAATGTTAGATTATCTTGAGTCATTTTTGCTTATTAGTATGGTTGAATTGGATCATTGAAGGTCGGCAGCAAATACATTGTTTAATAAAATGGTATTAAATGCTTACAAGATATTTGTATTATTTAACATTTCATTATTGCAGGTTTGCGCCATATTCTGAGTTGAATTTCACAGTTTTTATTCATTTTGAGGAATACTGAATCTGTTTTTTGTGAGTGAGATGAATTAATAATGCATGTTCACATTTATTCTAGAACTAATATCTTACTCCCGATTTCTCTCAACATAGGTAAAGGAGAGCTTTTAATCAATAAATGGGGAAAAAAAAAGTAACTGGCATTACTTATTTGAAAAAAGTAACTCAGATATTTTCTTGTCAATTAATAAGTAATGTGTTACTTTACTAGTTACTTGAAAAAAGTAATAATATTACTTAACATGCGTTACTTGTAATGCGTCACCCCCACCACTGCTTGTGACATCCGTGGCATTGTGCTGTGTGATAAAAATGCACATTTTAGAGTGGCTTTTTATTGTGGCCAGTCTAAGGCACACCTGTGCAATAATCATGCTGTCTAATCAGCATCTTGATAAGCCACACCTGTGAGGTGGATGGATTATCTTGGCAAAGGAGAAGTGCTCACTAACACAGATTTAGACAGATTTGTGAACAATATTTGACAGAAATAGGCCTTTTGTGTACATAGAAAAAGTCTTAGATCTTTGAGTTCAGCTCATGAAAAATGGGGGCAAAAACAGAAGTGTTGCGTTTATAATTTTGGTCAGTGTAGATTTGAGGGTGGACTATTTTGACTTACAGCAACCAACCAAAATAGCCTGGCAACTGCATAGCAACACTAAAAATGTTCGGAACAGAATTTGCACATTTAAGCATAACGTTTTAAATACTAAATGAGGGGTGGGGAAACTTGATGATTCTTCAGTTATATCTAAATTCAGGGCAATATTAGACACCTGAACCCATTTTGTAGGACCAATTCATCATCTCTGCTATATTTAACAGCCAAAAGCTCTTCTTGCTGTCAGTTTAGCTGTTTTCAACACCTCTTCTCAACACCTAAAATAACTTCGGCCAAGACACTTTCAGCACAGTCCGAGAGTCACAATGTAAACACGCAAAACAACAGACTTCTCAGAATAAATAACTATCACAAAACATAACAACAGTAGTTGAATGGTACTAAGTGGTACATACATTTATCATTTTGTATATTCTGCAAGGGGTGTGAAAACTTATGAGCAGAACTTGAGTCTTGGACTCTTTTAACTGACCAAAATACCCTAGCAACGATGACACTTTAAAAAAAAAACTCAGAATGCCCTGGTATTGCTTTTGCACGGTTAAGCAACACTCACATTTGCTGTAATAAAAGTAAAAATCTGGTTCTCATTCAATCATGTTCATATTTAGGACAATATTAGACACCTGATCCCGTTTTACAACAGATACATCATCTTTGAACTCTAAGAAAAGTCTGTAAAAATACTGCCCAATGTACTGTTAATATGAAGGAATCTGTATTGTTTTACCTATATTTTGAATCACATTGCATTTTGTTGTGGTGTTTTAGAGTTGAAGGAAATGTCTGTAAATTTAACTGTTTAATTGTTAAAAAAATAAAAAACATAAACCGTCAACTATGCAGCCTTAAAACCATTAAAAATGGGTTTCTATAATGAGTTTTGGGATGTATTCCATTAGAATTGATTGGTTTTAAGGGTTTAGTTAACTTTCAGAATAAAATTTCCTGATAATTTACTCACCCTCATGTCATCCAAGATGTTCATGTTGTTCTTTCTTCAGTCAAAAAGAAATAAAGTTTTTGAGGAAAACATTCCAGGACTTTTGGCCATATAGTGGATTTCAATGCAGGCCAACAGGACAAACATTTGTGGTTTTAAAGTATGTTAATTTTATTATTATTTGGGTTTTTTAAGAAAATGACTGATTGTTCTTCCAGATAAGACCCTGATTTCTCATCTGGGATTGTGTAAAGCCCTTTGAAGCTGAATTGAAACTGCAATTTGGACCTTCAACCCATTGGCCACCATTGTATTACACTATATGTGACCCTGAACCACAAAACCAGTCATAAGTAGCATGGGTATATTTGTAGCAATAGCTAACAATACATTGCATGGGTCAAAATTATCAAATTTTCTTTTTATGCCAAAAATCATTAGGATATTAAGTAAAGATCATGTTCCATGAAGATATTTTGTAAATTTCCTACCGTAAATATATATAGCAAAACTTAATTTTTGATTAGTAATATGCATTGCTAAGAACTTCATTTGGACAACTTCAAAGGCAATTTTCTCTATATTTAAATTTGTTTGCACCCTCAGATTTTCAAATAGTATCTCAGCCAAATATGGCTATCCTAACAAAACATACATCAATGGAAAGCTTATTTATTTTTATTTATTATTTTAAATAAAATTAACCTTTATGACAGGTTTTGTGATCTGGGGTCACATATGGAAAAACATTCTGGAATGTTTTCCTCAAAAACCTTATTTTCTTTTCAACTAAAGAAAGACAGACATAAACATCTTGAATAGCAAAGGGGGTAAGAAAATTATCAAATTACAAATTACCAGTAGATACCCACAGTGACCTTTACAGTTTCCATTAAAACCAATACAATTCCCAATTCTGTGATGGTTTCTATTGCTTTTTTCAGCAGGGTAATTTATGTAAAACCATAAGATGTAAAAAAATGTTGTCAAACCTTAATTTGTGTTTTAGGGTTGAAGGAACTGTCCATAAATTTAAAGGGAAATATACTGGTAATTTTCTGTTTTCATACAGATTGTTTGCTTGCAGCGTGGCAAATATTACAGGCCAAAAACTCTTGCTGTCAACGCCTAAAAATAACTTCAGCTGTGACAGTTTTACTGCACATCACCACAATTCAAGAGTCACGATGTAAACACGCAAGACAACGGACTGCACTGTACCATGCTGTTATTTATATAAGGAGTGGGGGTTCCATCATTTCGTTCAAGTCATGTAAATTAGGTGTAACATCGGCCATCTCTTGAGTCATCACTTTGGAGTCGGTGAGATAACCGTGGCGCGTGTGTGTGATTGAGAGAGAGAGAGAGAGAGAGAGCGAGAAAGCCCTTTCCGCTAATGCTAATTTAAGGTCCCGAAACAGTGACAGGCTTGTTGTTCATTATTCCACACGCCTGCCTGGCTGTGTTCACCGAGGCACATGGGGCAGAAGCAGTGCCAATCGAGACAGCTCAGCTCAGCGCGAAACAGCGGGCGGCACCAGGCTGGCGTGTCGAGGCAGAGTGACTCATGTTTCTCGTGCGCCGCTCTCCGCCAGCCTGTTACCTGCAGCTCGCATCCGCAAGACTGATGGGTTTTCTGACCCGTTGAGTGGCAATTCTCATCAGCGACTCCATGTTCTACAAGGCTGTCAGTATAGGCCGAGAGATAATAGGGTACGAAGGTCATTTCTGGTGGCCGTAAACATTCACTGCCCAATCACGTTTGACTGTGTGCTTGTAATGACGCCCATATTTCACCGGTGTCAGATGGTGGCATTTATCCGGGCGATGATTGCAAGCCTTCACCTTCTTTCCTTCTGCATTCAATGACTTAGGCATCAGACGGTGAGGAATAAATATACAGTACTGCATAAGACCACAATCAATGCTTAGATTCGATACTGTCGATGTTGTTCACTTTTAAAACATCATGAGAGGAAAATTGATGTTGACGGCGGTGATTTCTCTACTCGGTTGTATTAGAGAATTGCGGGGGGAAACTCTGCTTCTTACAAACTTAGATTAAGGTGTCAAGGAAAAGGGTAAAACTGATTGCTGTTATATAAATGCATGGCTCAGTCCACCTTGGTTTTCAGTTGCTATTGAATTTTACAGACAGCATGTATAAGGAATTTTCGGTCATTGTTTTATATACTTATATACTCTGAATGCAAACACTTCATGGAAAAAAAAAAAACTGTTTGAAATACTGCCCACGTCATTTTCTTTATGAATAAGTGAGCTGTAAGTGTTGAAGATAAAACTCATGCATTTGTTTACCATGCCTTTATGCATAAAAGACTTTGCTCCAAATGTACAGCAATTTATGTACATATATTACATTTCCATATACTGTATGAAATGTATTGTCATATGAAGTAAAACATATATATGAAACCTTATTAGAAACTGCATAGAGAGGGGAGAGAGAGAGAGAGACTTGATGTGACACTGGACCACAAAACCAATCATAAGGGTCAATTATTTTATATATATTATTTTATATATATATATTTTATATATAATATTTTTTTTTGCATTTTTAGCCTTTATTATGACAGAACAGATCAGAATGGATAGGAAGCGAAGTGGGAGAGAGATAGGGGGCGGGATCAGGACAGGTCCTCGAGATGGGATTCGAACACGGGATGCCCGTAATGCAGCAAAGTTTTGATATATTTACGGTAGGAAATTTACAAAATATGTTCATGGAACATGATCTTTACTTAATATCCTAATGATTTTTGGCATAAAAGAAAAATGTAACATTTTGACCCATTCAGTGTATTTTTGGCTATTGCTACAAATATACCAGTGCTACTTAAGACTGGTTTTGTGGTCCATGGTTGCTACATATAATATCTAAAAATAATCTTCTACTGTATATATTATTAACGTATGTATTATTAACATATGTACAGGTTTTATATGTTGTAACCTTAGAGCTTCATACAATGTACATGTAAAAAAAAAATGCAAGGCAGTAGAGAAATATCTGAAGTGCTTCAGCCTAATAAACAACCTTCTTTTCTAACTTAATCCTCAGTGTCAAGTTGCTCGTTGCCTTACCTGCTTGTTATCTTAACCTGTTTGTATCTTCATTTGCTGCACATTAGCAGACTAAGTAAGTAATAGTTGCCGCAAAGACAACTCCACCTCCTTATTTGCTCTACCGAGACCTGGGAAAGTGAAGTGTTTGTCAGGACTAATCACGTCTCAGCACACGGCAGTCTTTGAAGGTCTGTTATCCAGGGAGGTTTTGGAGAACAGCTGAGAGCACAGCTGTGTTGTTCACTGACTTCAGGTCTGTTGACCTGCTATCTGAAGAAGCTGGCAGCTGACTCTGGCCGTCCTCTGATGGAGTGCTTGTGAGAGGTTGAACTGGCGAGCTTATCGCTGCGGAGAGCTGCTGCAGGTGTGAGGCTTTCAGGATTGCAAAATTCCACCTAAAATGAACATTTTACCTCAGATGGTCTGGTAACAGCAAGGTTTGTTTTTCTTAAATCTACCATTACCACACCAAATTTGACACATTATTTAAAAAGAACAAAATGGAAAAATGAAGAGCACTACAGTGGGTTTTTTTTATTTATTTACTGGAAAGATGTGAGTGGTTTTCCACTGTGCGTAAAGATGCAAAAGGTGGTTGCCAAGACAGGAATATGTCCTAAAAACCAGAAATGAATTAGCATTTTTGCACTTCCAGTTCCATCGTACCCAAAGTCAATAGGTTTTTTGGTTAAATATCTGTAATAAGGCCTATGGTTGACACAAACTTGAGATATTTTCATGTTTTATTCTACACCGTCATGCCCTTCATCCCAAAGTCCAGTATCTATTAAACATAGTTTATTAAATTGCACTGGTTTAAGTTCTTTTAAGAAATTATATTCCTCTGCTTTTTTTTTTTTGAAAAAGAAGAAATTAACAAGTCAACCCTGAATCCATGTGGAGGTTTTAGCAAAAGCAAACTTTAAAGACCTTATTTAGGTTTTTAAATTGTTGTTTTGTTATATTTCAGCTTCTTACTAGCCATGTACAAGGCATTAAAATACCAACCAACCAACTAAATGGGAATACAGGTGTTGTCAAGGACATTAATGTTGAACAGCTATACTGATCTACTCACCATAGTGAAAAATAAATATACAAAAATGTATTTAAAATACATTTATTTTATGCTAAGTACACTAAAAATAAAGAGTTTGTTTACAAAAACAGATGACTCTGTTTTTAACAAATTTTAAAAATCATGTTTTTTTTTTTTTTTTTTTTGACTTTTAAAATACAGCTAACTAACACAATAAAACAATAAAAACATCATAAAATAAAACAATTTTTGAAAGTTATCTATTTTTGCAAATAAACTATAAATTAATTTAAATATACTTACATATTACACTGTAAAAAAACGATTTGAATCAGCTTAAAATAATTTGTTACCTGGCTGCCTTAACATTTTAAGTTCAGTCAACTCAAAAAAAAGTTTAGTCAACTTAAAATGTTAAGTTGTACTAAGTGAGTCAACTTAGATATCTGAGTTAATTCAACTTAAAATTTTAATGCAGCTGGGTAACAAGACCAGCTTTTAAGTTTAACAGACCAAATTTTTTATTTAGTCAGCTCAAATATCCAAGTTGTCACTAAGTTGTATATGTCAGTAAATATGTTAATAAACTTGAACTATACTTAGTATAAAATAAGTGTATTCACAGCCTTGTTGTGTTTTTGCTCACACTATAACTCAAACTTTCCAGTTTGTGGATTTTAAAGAGTTGTTGTTAAGAGACGGTAATATTAAAATCATGCAACCATGGAGTGATTTGTTTATAGTCTCTGCCCTAGTAAATTTAAAATGCATTTATTTTGTACTGTCAGTAAATATTAACATATTTACCGACATAGTGCTCAAGACTTACTAATAAAAATTGTAATTAAACTTCATTTGGAGTACTGCTTGTGCACAATGCACATTTCTTAATATTAAGCCTATAATATGTTTTAATGATGAGGACTGCATGATCTTTAAATAATATCGGTCTTTAAATACAAAATATTTAAAGTGTATCTAAAGTATACTTGCAATAGTTTCATTCCACTTAAGTATATCTTTAGTTGGACTTCCGCACAATTAAAGTGCATTAAGTATAAAACTAGTTCCAATTTAGCAGACTTTAAATATACCAATGTAGTATAGTAAAAGCGCAAGTGCAAGGTATTTTTAAGTGCATAATATGTGAATGTATTTGTAGTATGCTTAGCATAAAATAAATGAATTTTAAATAATTGTAGTATATTTATATTTATTTTAGCTTGTATTTAGCCTGCAAAATTAATAAAATTTGTATTAATTTGTGAAAATTATCTTGATGAACAAAACATGTAAAAATCACAAACTATAGTTGGCGACTTTAGTTGAGAGTCCAAAGTGTAAGTCTGATTACTTAGAAAAGTAACAGCACACCTCTCCTCAGCAGGCTGTGCGATGTGAAGTTTCATTTATCTCCATAGCACAAACGGTGCGCACCAAAGTGTGATACTTAATGGTTAGGATGAGCAATAGCAAATGATGGTTGCTTTAGCAAGCGTCAAATGAGTGCATAATAAACGTCAACATTTTAGATGCTAAAGGCATTTAAATCATCTTTGCTTTGATGCATGACAGATCAGTATCTCGGGTTGGAAAAACAGAACAGAATTCACAATTCAACTGTCAAGAGAAAATTAAATGAGTTTGCTGGCTGTCAGAGTTTCCAATGCATGTTTTATTTGATTATATCCGAGAGTTTCTTTTCTTTTTCAAGCCTCTGAACTCCTCCAGTTTGACTAGGATAATGTTTAAGAATAGTTGTCAGTGCAGACAGTGCTGAATAAATCATTATGACACAAGGACACAAATACAACTTTGTTTAACAAGGTAGGATGGGTCCATATGTTATCATAGAGACTCCATATGCTGCAGTAGCAGTATCCAGTGTAAGGCACAATACCAGACACAACCTCTGAACCTTATCTGAATTGACATTTCTGTGTTTTTATATTGGGGAGAAGAAGAAAAAAAAAAAAAAAAGTCTGGTATTTTTGCCTGAGTCCATGTATATTGATCATATATATTGTAACCTGAACGAAGTAGTGGTGAGCACTGGGCTCTGGCTTGGAAAAAAGAATAAAGAACAGATTTCAATTATTCAAATCTTTTGAAAATTTCAGGCTTCGGAAAAACAAAAAAAAAGAGCACTGTCATTTTTGAAGATTTTTGGACTTGGCCTGCTTCCCGCTCAGCTGGTGATCACCCTATAATTTATATTTTCCAGATCATAAACTTCACAGAGATGGAGTTAAACTTTCATCCTGGAACAGTTTTGGTTAAGCTACGTGATCTTCACAGATGGCGGGGTCTAGTTTTGTGGTGAAATGGCTCGGAAGCATATTTTGATGACATCCCGTTATCTAATTATGAGAAGTTTCAGAGAACCTAACTATTTTCACAGTTTGTGGCAGATGGTAGGTTGTGAATCCTCCATGTAGGTGTACGAGTTAAAGACTATGAAAACAGACTGGATCTCACAAAGGGACCAATCTCAGGATGTGAAATTGAGTTAAGTGAGAATATTTTTGGAAGCTTTGAGCACACATTTTTGTAATTACGTTTTTATGCTTTCTTAAGGTTAGGCATTGGCAAAAAATATTGACTTTGAGAATTACTTGGGCAATATGAACATTTACCTTCTTATTGCATACTCTTGATCTTGTGCACAATTCACCTGCCTCTTTATGCTTTTAATTAGTCCAAATAGTGAATGAAAGACCAGTGGAAATCATTTCTTATTGTAAATCATCTGAACTAGTCATAGCTGCCTGCCCTGGCGTTATATAAAAGAATAGTTCAGCAAAAAATGAACATTTGCTGAAAATGTGGCCTCAGGCCTTCCAGGATTCACTTACTTAACAGTGGATCCTTTGCAGTGAATGGGTGCTGTCAGAATGAGAATGCTTCCTTCAGTGAACAAGTCCATCTCCTGCTGTCCTCTCACCCCAAAATCCACCAACATTTTTGTTTAGAGCTGTTTTGGACTGTCTTTGCTTGTAAACAGTGTTTGATCTGTGCATACTTCCCTCCTTAATCAGATAAGATGACACTCTCAATGGAGAAAGCAATATTATCGATAGAGCATTCAATCGTTTAAAGGTAAAAATATCACAATGATTAATTTGTTTATTGCAAACATGCAGTTTTTCACTTCACAAGACATTAATTGGTGGACTGGAGTGGTGTGGATAATAAAGATTATAATGATGTTTTTATCAGATGTTTGGTCTCTCGCTCTGACGGCACCCATTCACTGCAGAGGATCCATTGGTGAGCAAGTGATGTAATGTTACATTCTCCAAATCTGTTCAGATGAGGAAACAAACTCATCTCACATCTTGGATGGCCTAAGAGTGAGTACATTTACATTTTAGGGTGAACTATTCATTTTAGTAGGGTACAACGGAGCTAAAGGTGCCCTGGGGTAAAAGGAGCCTTGGATATTATTTTCTTCTAAACCACTAGATGGCAGAAAAACATGGTATAGCACTTTCCAAAACATCCACTTTTCAAGATGCACGTGCAGATTTGGCTGATGCTTGATGCGATCGCGGGCAGCAGCGCAAAGTCGATTCTATGCTTACTTGATCTAATATTTGATGTTTTTAAAAATGTGGATTTAAGAAGCAAATGAGAATCACTAAAATCTGTGAATATATCTTAAGACAAAGGTCTTTTTCAGTTTTATTTAAGATAATTAAAGCAACAGTTTTTAAATAATGAAAAAATAGGTAAAAGTATGGTATTTGGGAAAAAAGCATCCCTGCTGTTAGGGCTAAAAGACACAATAATTAACATGATAATTAATAGAAGGCTGACTGTTACGTTTGTTGACATGACATTGTTAGATTCAGATGGTAAATATCATATATTATGTTGGGTGTCCATCTTAGAGATAATCACCATGTTTAGAAAGAAACCATCATATTTAAAACATGCTATTAATCATATCATATAATAAAATATCATTTGTTGTTACTACTGTAAATCTATATTAAATTACTATGGGATCTCCTTCAATGCTTTCAGAAACTTTTTTTTTAAATGATTTTGTTTATGTATTTTAAAGTATATGTTTTATAATAACATTTTAATAACAGTATATTTATTGAACAAAATTGAATATTTGTTTATCAAAATAAGCAGAAAATAGTACAAACTTTGCTAAAATTATTGTTTTGAACAAGTAATAACTTTAAGTAATAAACATTATTTTAGCTAAAGTATTTATATCAATACTGTATGCCTTTTTACCCCATGCTGGTGAGCCTTTTACCTCATGTGTGGGGTAAAAGGTCCCCCTTACCACCTCATACATCAATAAGATTTTTAAACAAAATAAACAACTTGTAAGATTTATATTGACACAAAATCTGTTGCTCCATAAATGTTTAATACAAATGTATATATTTTCTGCAATCATACAATTTGGGCGCAGTGAAAACACGTTTTTTTTAGGGTGTGCCTTTAGCCCCGTTGTACCCTATAGCTTTTGGCTTTAGGCTACAACGTTGTGATGCAGTTTGGATTGTACACTAACGTCCTCCATGATACGATTGGCAATTATTATCCTGCACATAACAGTACATTTCTCCTCTGCAATCCAGATGATTGAAGGTATGATTCATACCTTTTGCACAAATAGTCCAGGTTAAATATAATGCTTCGCATTAGGGGTTTAGAACAAACCTCATTCTCTTGCATGAGCCATAGGAAGAATAATGTTGGTCTTAGCTCCAGTAAGGTCCGCTCTGTACAAGAACAGCGTAGGCCAAATAATGCCATACAAGTCATCAGAAGTATAGTCGTTTTTTTTTTTGTAGTAATTGTCCCATTCTTAAAGTAGAAAAGTTTCCGATAGCGAGGTGGAAATCTAATTTGCAGTCAGTTAGGAGCTGAAACTAAACTCATGTGGAGGTAGGAAATAAGATGACGCCTAGCTCAAATGCATTATTCTTTTGCCCAGGGCACCAGGTTTTATGTGCCTTAATGGTTAAACATCTCTTAACCTTAATTTATTAATGCTTAACACACTTTAAAACCAATATTACACAAAAATTGTTATAAAATTTCACAAATAATTACAAAGAAATGAGAAGAAAACATCAAATCAAACAGAATTTTGAAGCAGAAAGACTTTAAATGGTATTTTCTCATAAGAAGATTTTTCAGCGTTGTAAAAAAAAACAAAGATTATTGGAGTACATTTTACAAGAAAATGCTATTTGATTTTTTTGAGTATTTGAGTTGCCAAGTTTTGTGAATGTTTGTAAATTTTACTAGAAGTTTCTGAGTAAAAAACTGTTTGTACACCTATTTTTAGTGTACATGTTGGTGAGCATGGTTCATTTTCTATCATTTCAAAGACCTTTCCCTTGATCCATGAAAGAGTGTGTTTTTCTAATCGCTGCACCTGCTATTCAATCATGTTTTTCTATTCAGACCATCCGTCTTCTGTGGAACTCATGTTTCCTTGAAAGCTTGCTTATCTAAATGCTAATTGTCAGACCTCTTTTATTACTGACAGATACTAATGCTAATTGCTAATTGGCAATCAATCTAATGTGACTCACCTTTGCAAATGCATTCATAATTATGATTAAGTTACCTCAGTTAAAGGTGCACTCAGCAGCTTTTTGATAATTAAAAAAGTTCTGCACATAACAAAATGATATATATATTTTTAAATATACACATATCTATCTATCTATCTATCTATCTATAAATAATTTTTAACACAGGAAGATGTACGTTGTTCCATACAGTCTCATTAGACACTATTGGTTTATAGTCATTATCATTGACAGTCGATAGATGTTACATGCAGGATGCGGGCATAATGAATGCTCCGCAAACCCGCAATGTAACCATATTACATCCCAGCACCCAGAGCAACAGACAGGCCACGTATGATCAGTAAATGATCAAAGATCTGAAGATGGCATCGTCATACTAGCATGCTAGCGAGCAGCTCTGGTGTGCTTCCAACTCATGCGGTCCAGCTGGTCTTGTCCATCTCAGCCGGTCTGTATCTGAAAACTGCACCTGCTGTCATGGCACCATCAAAGCTGCGGTCGCTTCATTTTTCCAGCAGAAAACTCTGTATAGAGCTCGAGTCTACAATGTTCAAAAGGAATTCAGTGTGCAGTGGTCACGGTACATATTATGCTTGCATTAGATTCCCTGGTGACATACTATTGTAATCCTGTATTTGCATTATACTACATACTTCATAATGCAACAGAACCTCAGAACCTGATCTTTTGTTAAAATGTACAGGCATCAGGTCTGGCTTACTACAGAACCATGGAGTATACAGTATGTTTAGGGGCCAGTCTTTCATTGTGTTTTATTTTGAGCACATACTGCTTTAAGCAGGCACAGTAGTCAGTAGCCAGACTTTTTAATGCCAGCATGAAGTCTGCTCCATTTATTCAGCTAAAAAAGACCATTTGACCGACATGTAAAGTGTTTTTAAGTGCCATTTCTGATGCAAAAAACAGAGTGCTGTGTACTGTGAGAAAAGACTTTAAAAATAAGGCACAATATGTTGAGTTAATATGAAGTTAATGTAAGAAGTAAATAATATTGTCTTACATTTTGTTGTTGTACTGCAAATATTTACTCTTATGAAATATTGCTTGTAATATTCCTCATTTGTAACTCACTTTGGATTAAAGCGCCAGCTAAATGAATAAATGTAAAACCAAAAAAACTTGGTTGAGCATGTGAACAGACAACAAAAATGTGTGTAGAATTTGTGATCAAAATGTGTTCATACAAAAGTAATAAGTTAGAAATATTTTAAAAACAACATTACACACACATATATACAGGTTTATGCGAAAGTTTGGGAACCCCTTGCAGAATCTGTGAAAATGTGAATATGTTTAACAAATATGTTTTTTTATTTAGTACTGTCCTGAGTAAGATATTTTACATAAAAGGTGTTTACATATAGTCCACAAGACCAAAAAATAGCTGAAATTATTAAAATAACCCCCTTCAAAAGTTTGGGAACCCTGTGTGTGGTTACCCGGATGATCTACAACTGTTTTTTTTTTTTTTGTTTGTTTTGTTTTGTGATGGTTGTTTATGAGTCCCCTGTTTGTTCTGAACAGTTAAACTGAGCACTGTTCTTCAGAAAAACCCTCCAGATTCTTCAGTTTTCCAGCATTATTTGCATATTTGAACCCTTTCCAGCAGTGACTGTATGATTTTAAGATCCTTCTTTTCACACTGAGGATAATTTAGGTACTCAAACACAACTATTAAAAAAGGTTCAGACATTCACTGATGCTCCAGAAGGAAGCACGATGCATTAAGAGCCGAAGGTAAAAACTTTTGAACAGCATGAAGATGTCCAAATTTTTCTTATTTTGTTGAAATATCTTTTCTTTTTCCGTTTAGTACTGCCCTTCAGAAGCAACAGAAGATATCTGCATTATTCCCGGAAGACAAGTTAAGTACAATTTAGCCTGATCTTCAAGCATCAGAGCATCAGTGAATGTTTAAACCTTTTTTAATAGTTGTGTTTGAGTGCCCCAACTGTCCTTTGTGTGAAATGGTGGATCTCAAAACCATAAAACTGTATAACCAATATACACACAATACACACACACAAACAAAATATGAAAATATATTTCAAAGTATACAAAAATTCAATACAAATTCAATAAAAATATCTATAAAAAAATAGTTTAAATAATTAATTTTAATTAATTTTCAATTTAATATAAATTAACCGTTAAATCTTTTAAAATATTCTTTTGATCTTTAGTGAAATATATTATATCAAGGTTGCCAGGTTTTCCCACCCAAGTGCTACTTAAAATGTAAACCAGCAGACATCAAAAACAACCCGTGTGTTAAAGTAGCCCAATTCCACGGGCTGCTTTATATATATGTATATGTATATATATATATATATATACACGGGGTGCTTTATATATATGTATATGTATATAAAACCTGGCAACCTTGATATAATATATTTCACTAAATATATATATATATATATATATGTGTGTGTGTGTGTATATATATGTATATGTGTGTGTGTGTGTGTGTGTGTGTGACCCTGGACCACAAAATCAGTCTTAAGTCGCTGGGGTATATTTGTAGCAATAGCCAAAAAAAAAACAAAAAAAACATTGTATTGGTCATAATCATTGATTTTACTTTTATGAAAAAAATCATTAGGAAATTAAGTAAATATCATGTTCCATGAAGATATTTAGTAAAATTCCTACTGTAAATATATCAAAACTTAATTTTTGATTAGTAATATGCATTTTTATGAACTTAATTTGGACAACTTTAAAGGCAATTTTCTCAATATTTTGATTTGTTTGCACCCTCAGATTCCAAACCACGCATCAATAGAAAGCTTATTTATTCAGCTTTCAGATCATGTATAAATCTCAAGACTCGGACTTGTCACGGACTCGGATGCATTTTTACTCGGACTTGACTCGGACTCGAGCATTTCGGACTCGGAAAATATTCCGAGTCCAACCGAGTCCAGGGACAGTTGACGGAAATGTCACTGAGTCAGGTTTAACTGTTCAGGTTTAACTGTAAACCTGAACAGTTGGGAGAAATACTGACGCGTCAAAATATTTTATGTGTGCGTCAAATCTTAAAGCGACAGCAGCGTAAACCTGCAAATGTTACTCAAACAACAAAATAAAAAGAGAAAATCACTCACTGTTCTTGACTGAATCACATTAACTTTAATAAGAATCATCTTTAATGTATACAGTGAAGGTTTTGCAGTGTTTTATTTTTCCATTTATTAGCTACTTCATGAAATGTCTGTAGTAGGCTGTTTATGTAATAGCCTTTAGATAGACCTGAAAAACTGATAAAAAAAAAAAAAAAAAAAAAAAAAAATCTTATTTTTTAATATATATATATATATATATATATATTAAGATTTTATTTTTATAAATATTTCACATTTGTATTTTTGATTTAATATATTTATTTATGTTTGCTTGTAAGTAATACTTGGAGTGCTTACTTGCCTACAGTATACCAAATGTTTTACTTATATTAGTTTATTAGTTTTTGCTGTATTGTAATTATTATTATTTTTTAAACATGGTGGCAGTTTCTGGCTTCAAAGAAAAATAATTTTTCTAACATCTTTGCAGCAATAGTTTTTATGGGTCCAAAACCACCTTGGGTGTGCATGATTTTCTAATAATTCAATGGCCTCTCATCAATTAATCCTTACTTAATGTAATTTATTATAATTAATGTAACTATAAATGCATTCAAAATAAAACAGGCATGTGTTTATAGCCTACACAGTGTGTGCTGCACAATCTCACCTTCAACCAAGACTAAAATTCAAAATGCCCTCTCTCGTGTCTAACCATTTGTTATATAAAACCCAAAACACACAGAGCCAGATAAGAGATTCAGAGATAAGAGGTGCATTTTCTGCTTTTAAGGTCCCATTCACCAAGATACCTACTCCTTTACCACCACCCTTGAATTTATACATTTACTATAATGATGAACAAAGTCAAGTCCCGCCCTATAATTTTTCACATTCTAAAACCTGAAATATGTCACAATACATAAGTCATTCATAACTTCTATTACAGGACTTTTTTGTGTGTGTGCTAAGTTTGCTAAGCAGAGCAGGACACTAATTATGAGATATTGTGATAACAAAAATCAAAATGGCAAGATCCAATAGAGGTTTGCTTTTCTTAAATTTCAATTGACATTATGTTTTTCTAGTTGTAAAGTTTAAAAACAGGGATGACCAAACTCGGTCCTGGTCCTTGGTTTAGCTCCAGCTTGCCTCAACACACCTGCCAGGGGGTTTCTAGTATGCCTAGAAAGAGCTTGATTAGTTGGTTTAGGTGTGTCTAATCGGCCCTCCAGGACCGAGTCTGGGCACCCCTGGGTTAAAACAATGTTTAGATACTTGGACTCGGACTCAGCCCTTTGGGACTCGGACTTGAGTCCGACTCGGCCCATTTTGGACTCGGACTCGACTCGGACTTGACTTAGGTGGACTCGAACCCAGCACTAATAAGCATTGTACTACACCTGAACAATAGTTATAATTTAAACACTATTTAACTTTTGTCAACTAAAATATGCGCAGTTGATTAGTTCAGATTGCTGTATTGTTTTACGAATCAAACATGCTGCTTACTGTCTTCCATATCTGTAACTTCACATACAGAACTTGTCTAGCAGAACAGAATTTGATTGTGCAATCAAAGTATTCACATTTTAGGCGGCACAGCTCTAATGAAAATCTGGT
Organism: Labeo rohita; assembly: GCF_022985175.1. Classification (NCBI taxonomy): domain Eukaryota; kingdom Metazoa; phylum Chordata; class Actinopteri; order Cypriniformes; family Cyprinidae; genus Labeo; species Labeo rohita. The sequence goes on along the minus strand of NC_066876.1, from coordinate 35,761,492 downwards.
ATTCAGTGCAGTGTGATTTTTGTATTAGTGGACTGCATTAGTTCCATTAGAGCAACAGCCTACAGGAGAGGAACGGCAAATGGAGGTTGAGAGGCCTAAAACGATCGCAGTCGGTTGCTGATTCAAGCACAATGATGTGAATTAGTGCAATCCATGTGCTGGAACATAATTAAGAACCCCAAAATCTCAGCATTACAATCAGAGGCGCAGGACTTAGAGTGGCTCTCCACTGTTTCACACGCTGGTACTGTATATGAGAGAGAGATTCATATACGAAATGATACTGTAGGCATTAGTTTATTTGAATTAGGATTCTTTCATCTTTCGCTCATCCTTGTATCAATTCAAACCCGATTACATTTCTGCCGTGGAACACAAAATGAGATGTCCTGACTGCTGTATTACATGCAATGAGAAGGAAATGGATAAGAAGGCACAATGAAAGGAATGGTAACCCTTTAGAATAGGGTACACTTTTCCCTCAATAAATTCTTAATTTGCTGCTTATTAATAGTTAGTAAGGTAGTTGTTAAGTTTAGATATTGGGTAGGATTAGGGATGTAGAATAAGGCATTAATATGTGCCTAATTAGTACTAATAAATGGCTAATATGCTAGTAGAGACCGTAAAATAAAGTGTTGCCAAAGGAATATATGACTATTTTCAGCTTTCTACAGTCATTTTTGTCAGTACTCATCTCCAATCTCATTCAGATATTGATCATCAAGATGCATTAGGCCACGTTTGATGTCATTGGTTGGTCTGCAAACCTTAATGTGACGCACTTGAACTTTAAAATCCAAGTGTGAATGACATTTTAGAGCGTCAGAGGTGAACTAATTTTATCACTGACTTTTTTTTTGTAGTCTCTAAATTATTTTTCAGCCTCATAAATTGCACAGTTTGAGTTTATGTTCACCATACTGAGTCTCACAGAAATTACTTCTCTTTTCCATCACAATTAAGACCAATTCAATCTTCAGTGCATCAGCTTTTATGAGAAAACACTCTATATTCATTTAACAATAATTAAATTATAATTGAAATAAAGCTACATTAATTATAATCATTTTTAATTTATTATAATACACAATTATATAATACACTATATGGGTCATTCTATAATACATACATTTATGTAGGGGTACATTTAGAATTTGACACTGTGAAGAAAAAAAGTTTCCTTTTTTCACAATAAAGGTGATCTGTAGGAATATGTGCATAAAATACCATCTATGTTTGCCACCATGTTACTTTCACTGGGTAGCACAGTTGACAGGTAACTTAATTGACATTTTTAAAGTTTTGGGCCTTAACATGGAAGCCTAGAACTGAGCATATGGTATGTTTAAAAATATATTTTCACAAACAAAACATAAGTTCTAGTTAAATTGTCTTGTTAAAATCTGCAGCAATAATACTTGTGTAACACTGTTGACAGTCAATTACAAATAAATAAAACAAATAAAACAAGTTATATCACAATAAACACTTATTATTTTTGAAGCGCACACCCAAATGTCTTGATAACTGGCAAAACTATAAAATTAATTCATATTTGAGGTAATTTTCATGCTTAAATGCAGAGTAGAATGAGCAACATTCAACATATAGTAGTGTGCTTGGAAAAAATATAATTGTGTACTAGAAAATTAAGCATTTAATTAAGCAGGACTTTATATTGCTGAAAATATATTAAAAATATACTTCATGGACATGAGATGTACCCACAATTATAGAGTGATTTATATATATATATATATAAATTTATTGTTGTTAATAATAATATCTATTTATTTTTTATATTTTATTATAAACTCATTTTGGCAAGAAAAATATCTCTTAGTGTGATTTTAGTTTTTTTTTTTTTATATATAAAGGCTGTGTTTTTTTTTTTTTTTTTCTTTTTTTTTTATAAAGGCTGATCCTATTTTCCTCCTGTTTTCTTCCTCTTTTATTGCTGTAGACCAAATATTGTGGTGCTTTGATAATGTTGGGGATTGTTGGCGCTCTGTGTCTTGAATTCTGTCAGGTGAGATTTAGCTTTACCCTAGTGAATATGAAATTTACACACACCGCCGTTTCTCCCTCCTGCTCCAGCATTAGATGTTTGTTTTAATATTTTTGAGAATAGGAGAGATATTGCTTTCTTTTCTAAATAACCCATAATCTTTCGTTTGTTTGTCAAGCGCTTTTTTGTGCTCGGATTGATTGATGGTAACTCTTGTACTTTCTTGAAAACGGTTAAGATCTACCGACTTTTGCCGGAAATAATGTTGAAACATAATTTTGTGTTTGGCAAACAATTTAGAGGTTTTTGGAAAGCACTTAAGCAAACAGAAGAGAAAGTCAGCATGCTTCAAAACTGGATTATTAGTATATAATAATTTTATATTACCACAAATTTGCTTCTGTATCCAAGGCCAGACATAGAAAACTCATATATAGCGAGCTCAGTACTGATGAAGTTGATTGGTTTACTATTCATTTGATTCTGTGTGGCAAAAGAGAAGAAAGTAATGCAAACATTAGTGCAGTGATGGTGGGCTGCAGTAACCTAAAAGTCATTATAATCATGCACAATGAAATAATGTTGTGGTGCTGGTGGTGCACAGTTATATAAACAGACTGAATATTTCTCGCCTCTTCATCCAGAGTCTGCATATTGCACACAAAACTGACAAGAAGTAGCGAAAAACTTGCAGTTTGCTGACTTTACGCAGCTTTTCAGAGTTTGTGTGCATCAGTGTTTACAAGTTTACGGGTTGATAAAATGAGTGCATGTGTAGGAACTAGTTGTTGGACTTGGCAACGTTTGCAAGGTTAGTGGCATCAAGTCTTTGACATGCACTCAGAGTTTTGCTCAAAGCTGCAAGTGAACCAGGTACCCATGAGCACAAGTGTATATTTAACTTTCTGAGTTGCTGTAGGCAAAAGTTTTCAGCGATGGAGCTTAAAGGAATAGTTTACCTTAAAATAAAAATTTGCTGAATATGTACTCCCCATCAGCCATCCAAGATGTACATGGGCTTGCTTCTACATCAGAACGGATATGGAGAAATTTGCATTATATCATTTGCTCACCAATAGATCCTCTGCAGTGAATGGGTCCGTCAGAATAAGAGTCTAAACGTCTTATAAAAACATCACAATAATCCACATGTAATCCACCCCACTCCATTCCATCAGTTAACATAAATCAACCAACATATTTGTTTTGGACTATTTTTGCTTGTAAATGCTACTTGATCTATGCATTTCTCTTCTGACTTTTTCACTAAAGAAAGCAATATTATTGATAAAGGACTTATATTTTAGCTGGAAGCAATGGTTTGAAATTAAAAATGTTTTAATAATTTTGGCAGTACATCCAACCGGCCTCCACAGACCACGTGTGACCACACCAGCCCAGGACCTCCACATCCAGCATCTTTACCTCCAAGGTCGTCTGAGACCAGCCACCCGGACAGCTGCTGCAACAATCGGTTTGCATAACCAAGAATTTTTGCACAAACTGTCAGAAACAGTCTCAGGAAATCTCATCTGCATGCTCGTCGTCCTCATTGGGGTCTCGACCTGACAGCATTTTGTCGTTGTAACCGATTCAAGTGGGCAAATGTTCACAGTCGATGGCGTCTGCCACTTTGGAGAAGTGTTCTCTTCACAGATGAATCCCGGTTTTCACTGTACAGGGCAGATGGTAGACAGCGTGTACACTGTAAAAAACAATTTGTTGAGTCAACTTAAAATAATTTGTAACCTGGCTGCCTTAAAATTTTAAGTTCAGTCAACTCAAAAAAAGTTTATTCAACTTGAAATGTTAAATTATACTAAGTGACAATTTAGATATTTGAGTTGAATCAACTTACAATTTTAAGGCAGCTGGGTTACTTACCCATCTGTTAAGTTTAGCAAACACAAATATCTAAGTTGTTACTTAGTGCAACTTAACATTTCAAGTTGAGTAAACTTATTTTAGTTGACTGAACTTTTTTTTAAGGCAGCAGGGTAACAAATTATTTTAAGCTGACTCAACAAATTGTGTTTTTTATTTTTTACAGTGTATGGCGTTGTGTGGGTGAGCGGTTTGCTGATGTCAACGTTGTGGATCGAGTGGCCCATGGTGGAGGTGGCTTTATGGTATGGGGAGGCGTATGTTATGGACAACGAACACAGGTGCATTTTATTGATGGCATTTTGAATGCACAGAGATACTGTGACGAGATCCTGAGGCCCATTGTTGTGCCCATTCATCCACGACCATCACCTCATGTTGCAGCATGATAATGCACGGCCCCATGTTGCAAGGATCTGTACACAATTCCTGGAAGCTGAAAACATCCCAGTTCTTCCATGGCCAGCATACTCACTGGACATGTCACCCATTGAGCATGTTTGGGATGCTCTGGATCGGCGTATACGACAGCGTGTTCCAGTTCCTGCCAATATCCAGCAACTTCGCACAGCCATTGAGGAGGAGTGGACCAACATTCTACAGGCCACCACCAACAACCTGATCAACTCTATGCGAAGGAGATGTGTTGCACTGCGTGAGGCAAATGGTGGTTACACCAGATACTGAATGGTTTTCTGACCCTCCCCGGACCCCCACAATACAGTGGCCACCTGTGAGGTGGATGGATTATCTCGGCAAAGGAGAAGTGCTCACTAACACAGATTTAGACAGATTTGTGAACAATATTTGAGAGAAACAGGCCTTTTGTGTACATAGAAAAAGTCTTGGATCTTTGAGTTCAGCTCATGAAATATGGAGGCAAAAACAAAAGTGTAGCATTTATAATTTTGGTCAGTGTATTTGTGTGCATATTGCATGAATGGAGAAGCACACCACATTGTCTTTTCTAATGGCTGATGAAATTTTCACAACCTCTTCTGTCTGAAGACGGCCCACAGACGCCACTGCTGAACAGCAGTGCATGCATTATCTATAGGGTTTAGGTGTTCTCTGCCGGTACCTGAGAGGGAACCTTTAGTTATTTACTTCATAATAGTACAGTCTGTTTATGTAATTAAACAGATGACATTTAAATACCACCGAAGTCTTTAAAAAAGTCTGTGCCTCATAATTGCTTGTAGATTTGTTTATTCAAAACATTAAGGTAGGAAGCAATGCACAAGATTTATAAATGCTAGAGAGTTTTAAATTAATGGCTGTCGCGTACCACAGAAAATATTTTGAAGCATCTCTTAGTTTGTAAAAACAAACAAAAATCATGTTTTCAGTAATGCACTTGTAATGGAAGTCTAAGGGCAACATTCCAGATAATTACTTTGTAACTGCACTTTGTTTAAAGCACTTATTAGTTTCTTCCAAAACAAAAATGTGTTATTTAAGCTGTACTGTAAAGTGTCTAAATGATCCTTTTAGTGGTTAAACTACTGTTTTAGCTGGATAAACTCAATCCTGTGGGTGAATTTGCTTTGTGTAAACAGTTCAGCTGCTTGTCTCACTGGCTTTACAAGGTCATAGCATAAAGATATAAAGTTGTACAGACGAGGTTAGTAAGTGGTTTTAGCACTCTAGATTCGTGTCAGCATGTGGCTTATTTTGCAACAGTGTGTTTAAAGATTTTCAGTTTCTTGCCCACATACAGTAGATTACAAATAATCTATTTATTTTTTAGTTTTATCAATATACTATTATCATTTTTATTCATATGTTGAATTTTATTTTATAATTTTTTTTTTTATTGAGATCGAATCTCATTTTGTAACTGACGTTTCTTTTTGTTTTAAAGATGTTCTCTTTATTTTGGATTGTTTGACTACTCAAAAGAGAATATAGGAAAATACAACTTAAACTTAATCTGTGTTTCCTGCTTGCTGAATTTCACATACATAAACAAAAATCTTTCTCTCTAGGGAAAATAAGAATCTAAAGCTCTGTTCATCCTAAAAAAAAACAAAACAAAACTGTATCTCTGTATTTTTCCTGTAAGTTAAACCATGCAATAGCTAAACAATGCTAACCACAAATTAACCATAGTTTTGCTACACTAACCATAATTTAACCATGGTATTTGTATTAAAACTGTGGTTATACAAAACAAAGAATATGGAATTAGAAAATGGAAAAGAACCCCAGTTAATTTTTTAAAGCGATTTATAGGGTGGAATGGGGAAAAATGCCCCCTTACTGTTTGTCCCAAAATAACCACAGGATAAATTCAAGATACATTTTTATTGTAACTATGGACTACGCTGACAAGAGTGATGTAGACGTTTTCACCATGAAACTTACGGTGGTGATGCACTGAAGAAAAAACTAATTTCATAGAAAATGATCGGTAAGAAAAAAAATGTTTTAAAGCTTAAACATATTTGGATTTTATATGTAAAAATTACCTCAGGTTAGCTTTAGGTAGCTAGTTATCTAGCATCAGCTAACAAAATGTTTCAAATAGGCTGTTATAATTTTGTAATTCATAATTATATTCTTTTTTTAGCATTTTATCCCACCCATGGGGGCGTTTTGCCCACCCTACCCTATTTGTGAATCAAAAGTTTTGCGAACCTACACCGAAGTTTCGATCTAAATCAATTGATTTGCGCTACACGCTCTGAAGTTCATAATGATTCATTTCAGTTCAGGACTCGGAGCGCGAATCGTGAATTATTCAATTTGCGAAATGATTTGAAGTTCAGATCTAAATAAAATGATTCGCAAACCCTCTGAAGTTCCGATCTGAATCAAATGATTCATGATACACGCTCCGACAGTCTGAACCCGCTCCAAAGGTCAGATCTAAGTCAAATGATTTGCAATTCACGCTCCGATGTCCTGATCTGAATAATGATTCGGGAACCATCATTTCAGTTCAGGACTCGGAGCGTGGATCGCAAATCATTCAATTTGCAAAATGATTCGCGATCCACGCTCCGAGGTTCCGATCTAAATCAAAGTTTTGAAAAGCTCCGTTTCAGCCATAACTACGTGCTTTTTAAAATCTTTTCGAAATTCGAAAATGAATAGCTCTTTTGGTCTGTTTTTTGGTAGTGAATCACTTGAACTGTCACGAGTTTGAATCAATTGGAGAGGTTCCAGTGTAAGTGACTCACTCAAGTGATTCGGTTTGTCTGTTCCTCTTTTCGCGTCTTCAGCCATGTTTACACTGTCCGTACTACTACTGGCTTAGCTTGCTAGTTTTATGGCATTGACTAAAATACACAAAAAAATATAATGTTTACAATTAGAATATAAATATATATATTTTTTTTATTCCATAGATAACATCCAACACAAATCTATGAACATATTCAGGTTCCGGTTTACTGCTAACTAGTGAAATACTCAATTAATATGACGAGCTGCATCTCAAAATACATGTTAGATGGAAATATTATAATCAAGTTTGTAGCTTAATTCACTATATTTTAAACAATTTGACCACTGCAGTTCAGTTGGTGACAATTCAGTAGAAAATCAGTTGAAAGCATCCAGTCATCTCATATACCGTTGAAGTGCATGATAAATTTCTGAGTACATATTGTAATAAATGTTTGAGAAATTATTATTGTATTTGAATGTATTAGTCTATGTCTATAGAGCAATAGTCAATGTAAAAGGGCAAATGGGAGAATCAGATTAGTGCAAAACAGCATAACAACAAAGTTAAAGTTAAACTTTATAATTTAACTAAACTGTGCACATATGTTTTAAACACTTCGGCTACTTGTATGTTTACTTCTCAGGCTACTGAACTGCAGTGGTCATATTAATGGTACTATTTCAGATGTGGCTGAAATGACAACAACAGTGGTTACATACACATATATTTTTAATTGTTTGATCAAAATTATTGCTAGGGACAATTTAGTAGTGGTTGGATTTTGGTAGGGACATGTCCCTAGTGTCTCTGCTAAATTCTACGCCCTTGATTTTAATTGATTATATTTCCAGTTAGTAATTTTACTTCTTTAACTGGTAACACTTTACTTGACGGGGTGTGCATAAGACTGACATGACACCTTCATAATCGTGACATGAATATGAAGGAGGTTTTATGCATGTTTATGACAACTGTCATTAAGTGTCATTTGCTCAGTTATGTCATTTTTAATGCAAAGATGACATTGTTTGGGATGCCTTTGTCATGACAACTTGACATTATCAAGACATAACCTTTCATAAATCTGTCATAAACATGACATAGCAGATTCATTATCAAACTTAATAAACTACTTAGCTTTATGGGTTAACATTACATTAAACTGTCATGTGGTTGGTTTTGACAGTCATGGGGCCATTATAATTGTGTCATGAATATTTTTCTGACCACTTTTTTCAGTCTGACAAATTGAATTTATTATTCAAATGTCATTAAGTGGTAATACTCTGTCAAATAATTTTATTACAGTGTCATTAATATTTTTTCTTGACCTCAACTACAGTGGTACAAGTTGAATTTGTCATTAAAATGTCATTATGTGTTAATACTCTGTCAAATTATTTTATAACAGCATCATGAATATTTTTCATTTCATAATGTGTTTTTTTTTTAAGTTTCCGTTTTTTTAAGTGTCAGATAATAGACAATTTCAAATGTTGTAAAAAAAGATTAATTGGTGTTATAGAAATAAATTCAATCATTCAATAATAATAATAAAAATAAATAAATAAATAAAATATTGATAACATTGTATTTTATTGCATTTGGAGAGCAATTCACCCAAAAATGAAAATGAAAACAGTTAAGTCATGAGTCCATATCACTGGTCCATATAACTGCAAAAACAGTTAAGTACAGCATCCCACACATTTATATTTTCTTGACATGCTTTTTTATATCATGGAAGAGTCTACCCAAGACACCACCATAATGGCATACACCTAACCAGTGGTGCCACTCTGTCATTGTGAGAAAACAATTTCCTCTATGACGCCATATGTGACCTCGGACCACAAAACCAATCATAAGGGTCAATTTTTTTTATATTGAGACTTATACATCATCTGAAAGCTGAATAAATAAGATTTCCATTGATACATGGTTTGTAAGATACAACTATTTGAAAATCTGGAATCTGAGTGTGCAAAAATATCAAAATATTGAGAAAATCACCTTTAAATTTGTAAATTTAAGTTCTTAGCAATACATATCATGATCAAAAATACGTTTTTGATATATTTATGGTAGGAAATTTACAAAATATCCTCATGGAACATAATCTTTACTTAATATCCTAGTGATTTTTGGCATAAAAGAAAAATCGATAGTTTTGACCCACACAATGTGGGTTTAACACAATGTTTAAAAATATACCCGTGCCACTTAAGACTGGTTTTGTGGTCCAGGGTCACTTATTTCCAACTTGTAATTCTGCCATGCACGCTCAATAGGTTGTTTGCACATGACGTCATTGCTGTGACGCGAAATGCAGCTGGAGGGCAGGAAGTGATATTTCTCCATAGGAATCATCAGCAGAAACTCAAAAATGCCTATGTTTTGTGTTGTTTATGGATGCTCAAATCGGTCAAACCGAGAAACCACAAAATATCTTTTATCATGTATGAAAATTTGCTGTTCATAAGGACGGAAAGGCAAGAAATTGACTGAAAAGCGCAGGAAAAAATGGCTTGTAAACCTCCGTCTGTGGTCAGGAGGAGAGTCGGATAATGCTTGTGTGTGCAAATAGTTAAGAAAAGATATAATAATATGTTAAGATATTAATAAAGAAATATATAAGTATATACCGGGTGAGACAGTGAGAATTCATCTAATACTAAACGCCACACGTAGACACAATGTAAGGTTTTATATCTGTAGTTCCGAGAGCGTCATTCATTATAAGGAAACATTGTGAGATTGCAATAAATTGAAGTGAGTGACAGCTTTTTAGTGACTATATGGAAGTGCTATTTGCTCACTTTCTATAATCAGTTCGGAATTTGAATAAAAGTTTCGCTTTACTTGATGCTAACAGGACCAATAGCCACAAAACCCTGCACATGCAGCGAACTTTCAGGAGTGACTGGAAAAGCAGAACGGATGAGATGGAGGAATGTCTGTACTGTACAAGAGAAATGTATAAACAAAAAAATCACAACATATGTTGGATGTGATCCTTATGATTTTTGAACTAAACTGAAGTAGCTGCCTCAGTTGCCTGTCATCGAGACGGTGGAAATAAGCTACGCAACTAAGCCTGATAGCAAACAAACTCTTTCGAAAGTGATTCCCACATTTATATGAAGGATGCAGGATATATGTCACTCCTAAAACTACTGCTGTACAGGGTTTTTGGCCATTGGTCCTGTTAGCAGCATGTAAAGCGAAACTTATTTCAAATTCTGAATTGATTATAGTCTAGAAAGCGAGCAAATAGCGCTTTCATATAGTCACTAAAAAGCTGTGACTCGCCTCAGTTTATCGCAATCTCACAAGGTTCAATTATAATCAACTGCAAATATCTTATTTGCATTGTATGTACGTGTGGCATTTAGCATTGAGTGAATTCTCACTGTCTCATCCTGTATCTGTTTATATATTTCTTTATATCTTAATATTATTAATCTTTTATTAACCATTCGCACACACAAGCATTATCTGACTCTCCTCCTGACCACAGACGGAGGTTTACAAGCCACTTTTTCCTGCGCTTTTCAGTCAATTTCTTGCCTTTTCCTCCTTATGTAACAGCAGATGCTCATACACGATATGTAATAAAATTTCTCGATTTGACTGATTTCCATAAACAACTGAAAACATAGTCATTTTGAGATTCTGCTATTGATTCCTATAGCAAAAAATCACTTCCTGCCCTCCAGCTGCATTTCGTGCGTCCTCAGAATCACGTGATTGCAAACAACCTATATGCTAAGTATGAGCACCAGTCCCTGCATCAACAAAGTGTCTTTTATGGCGGACAGAATACTGATGATATCTGTACTGGGTAAGCTGTCTCTTGTAGACACGCCATTCATCCGTAAGGATTGATTTTCTTGGTCTAATGTGTCTTTGAATTTGGCCTGTAAGTGTCAACGTGTCTCAGAATGGGTTTTCTGGAAATACCATCAACCTCTAGCATCCAGAAGACCCACTGGTGTTCATGACGCCAAGTGTCAACATCAGCTACGATGGTATTAAAAAAATAAGTAAAACAAGATCAATTCTTTAATAAGGGTTGTGTTGTATTTTATTTATTTTTTTCAATCACTGGAATCCAGTTCTCTTGGACAGGTAATAGACTGATCCTTCTTATCTGGCTTGATAACAAATAATTGCCCAACAGGTGCACATGCATTTTTATTTCTTTTTTTTTTCTTCCATTTTTTAATTCCTTTCCTTTCATATTTTTCTGTACAAATGTTATCATATAGTACAACATATATAGCATATAACATATATAGTTGTCGTATAGTACAACATTGTCTTGGTAATGTCAAGTTGTCATGACAAAGACACTGACAGGTTATGATGTATTGGTTTATGTCAAGTTGCCATAACAAAGGCATCTCAAACAATGTCATCTTTGCATTAAAAATGACATAACTGAGTGAATGACACTTAATGACAGTTGTCATAAACATGCATAAGACCTCCTTCATATTCATGTCATGTCACGATTATGAAGGTGTTATGTCAGTCTTATGTACACCCCTTCAAGTAAAGTGTTACCGTTGAATTAAAGAAATGAAAATGAAATTTGTAATGTTTTTAATATAATAATATAATGTAATATATAATATAATAATATAATATAATATAATATATCGAACGTGGCTCAAAATCAAGATCAGAATCAAGGACTGGATATATTATATACTATATATTATTTCAGTTTTTTTTTAAGTTAATGATTATAACCCTGAACCTAAATTGTTAAACCTTGTGAAAAATGAGATTGTAATCAGATTTTGAAGAAAAAACCTGAAGGAAAAACCTCTGACAAATCCACATTTGTCCATACATTTGACAGCTGCGACAGAGTTTGTTGCAATCATCCAGTCCTAGGAAGAAGAAAAACTTTACAGCAGCCGGTCACAAGAAAACCCTTGATTAAACCTCAAGCGTCTGGCATTTCTAGAAGTGAGTGGGAAAAAACCCCACCAACAACAGCTTGCTAATAGCCTGAATCAACGTGTAGGTGAAACCGTAGAAAGTATCCTGACAAAGCTCTGTGATGTTGTGTCGTGTAGAGCTTGTTTCCCAATGTTATTCCCACGGCTTGCTCCCACTCTTTCATCTTCTTCCATCCTTATCCCAAACCCTAACAAACCTAACAAGCTTCCACTTTTAGACCGTCTCACACTGACCTGTTTTCCCATGTACCTCTCATATATTATCCAGACTGTTTACCTCAGGAATCTGAAAGTCTTCACTGTCAGGTGTTTTTGGAAAGATGAAGGTAATTATTATCAAAAACAGATGGTGTTCAGTTTTGATTTTCCAAGCTTAGGTATTGTTTCCGTTTCCTGTGTTTATAATTGTATATATTTACAAGACTCAGATGAAGCCCGGCTCTGGACTTCCTTAATTATTAATAGCTGCTTTCAACCAAGAAGCTGCTGTCCTTCAGTCATTATTTTATCAAATAATATGGACATTTTAAATGTATTTGAGGACTTGAATTGATTGCAATGATTGCAATAGCACGGTGCAGGTTTCTTCCTTTTATTATTATTTTATTTATTTATTTATTCATGCATTCATTCCAAATATATAAAAAGGTTGTTCTATGTGCCATTTATTTATTTCTAAAAGTAATTTTAAAACATTTCATAGTCTCCACTAAAACCCTCTAAAACCTCACTAAATTCCAGCCTCAGCCCAATCAGAAGTACCAGTACTTACATAGTAACCTATACAAAGTAGCCAGAAAGAAATGCTAATTTTAAAGAAAAACGTCAGATGGATTTAGGGGCTTTTGCATCTGAACTCTTCATATATAGTTTTATTTATATACTTTAATAGTTTCATATTTTGAATGGGCTTTTATTTTATAATTTCAGTTTTCATTTTAATTTTAGTTACATTTTTAGTAATTTTGTCATGTTAGAATTTTGAGCATTTTTTTTTTTAAATTAAGATTTAGGTTTATTTATTTATTTATTTTTGAATTTCAGTTTTATCTTTATATTTATTATATTTCCAGTCAGTAATTTTAATTGTTCAATTTAAACTAAATAAAATTTAGAAATGTCACTGAAATTATGTTACTGATTTATTGATCAACTTACTGATCAATTATATATAATAATATAATATAATATAATATAATATAATATAATATAATATAATATAATATAATATAATATGTATTTATGAATGTATTTATTTTAATCATCAAGGGTCCATTTGACTAATCAAAAGTGACATGCAGCCTAACTGCATGTCTAACATTGATAATAATAATAAGAAATGTTTCTTGAGAAGCAAATCAGCATATTAGAATGATTTCTGAAGGATCATGTGACACTGAAAAAAATCAGTTTTGCATCACATAAAAAAATTATATTTTATAATATATTAGAGAACTGTTGTTTTAATTTGTAATATTTCAGAATGTTATTGCATTTCTGATTATATAAATGCATCCTTGATAAGCAGAAGGTACTTATTTCAAAATCATTCCATTGACTAGTATTGTATGTTGTTATTTATATTTTTATTTTTTGTCCACGTCTCTCAGTTTAAGTATATAAACCAATTAGAAGTCAAGGCTGGTTTCTGTAATTCCATTTGATAAGGCTTAATGCTTAGAAACTGCACTTGTTTTCAGCCTGTGTTTTTGCAGGACATGTATGGTTGTTCAGAGTTGTTTGTGTACCAGTCATCTGTCATTACAGGAGTTTGAGGCTGGTTTAAGCTGGCAGCTGATTGTTAGGTTAGTTGCTAGTAGAAGCTGTTGTTACTTCAGAGTGATGCACTACAAAGAGATTGTGGTCTGAGCAGCGCGGTCGACGTGAACTTCACATCTCTGTCTATTTCAACCATGTGAAGAATGATAAGAATTGATCAAAGCTTGAGGGAAAATTAGATGGCCAGAGAAGAGAAACTTGGAAATGACAGAGCTGAAAATCCAATATGGCATGTGAAAAGAAAGGGTTAAAGGTTGAGATGTGTCACAGCTGAAATGACTGTACCACTCGTAGAAAGAAAGAAATCAGTTTTTCATTCTCAAAGGATGTTTCAGGTTAGAGCCTCTTCTTTAACCCCAGTGTGCTTTTGTGCGTGTCAGTGACTCAAAGGGATCAGACGCGGCAGTGGATAAAATCTTCTGCATAATAACAGTAGAGCTAATAAAGGATTATATATAGGCCTAATCTAAGTCGGGATTAACGGTTAAATTGATACCTAAATTACACATAATCAAAATAAGAAGGGTTTATTTAGTGGCGTCGCAGGTTCAATCCATAAGGAAGCACTTGTGTACCTTTGTGCCCTTGAACGAGACACTAAAGCTCAGGTAATTTCAGAGGGATTGTGTGTTGTAATTGCCATGAGGCACTTTGGGTTTTGTGTAGGCTGTATAATTGAGAAAGCAATGCCTCTTATCATATAGCCTTATAATATAGAGTTGAATGTGCAAATAATAAATTAATCATGATTGCAGCCATAATTAGATCAATCTCATTGCCGCCGTCCTTATTGAGTTAAAAGGGCATAGAAAAATCACGCTGTTTGCTGAGGTTTTCCATGCACTGGGAAAATCAACATGCGCATGATTAATATGTTTGTGACTCTGGACTGATGTTCTCTCGGAATTAAACAGCTTGATTATATATTTAACATGTTTATCCGATAAATAAGCTCAAAAATGTGAATGCGTCTGAAATGTTGAGTGCTGTTGTAGTCTGATGTTTATAAAGTGTGGTGTTTGGTGGACTCTGGTGGATTGTAGAGGTAGTTCATCGCTGAAATCAGTGTTCTAATCAGATGCATTAATCAGTTTAAAATCAAAGTATTCTCTAGGTATTATATTAAAATTTATGTGACCATTTGTTTAATTTAAGATAAATAGGTTTTGTAACAATGACTATTGTGTGCAAGTCATAAGTCATATGGACTATAGCCTACTTCGCCTTTTATGGGTGCATTTTTTAATACAACATAACAGCCCTGTCTCCCTTCAGCATTTATTCTGTTTATTATATGAGATCAGCTTAGATAATTAGCTAAATTATTCCCTTTGTATTCTAGAGAGAGAGAGAGAGAGAGAGAGAGAGAGAGAGAAAGAATTGTGGGTGAATCAGTTGTTTTGATATCACTGAGATATATTTATAGTTCTTATAAATATTTTAATGCAAATACACTGTTCTGTTTTCATTTTTGAAAACATTTTTAATATGTCTATGTAGATTAATTAATTTAAAGTAATTTTTTTAGATTCATTTTTTATATTTTTATAGGTTTTTAATACAGCAAATGAAAATCTGATATATATATATATATATATATATATATATATATATATATACACACATATATATATATACATATATACATACACTGACCAAAATCATAAACGCAACGCTTTTTTTTGCTCCCATTTTTCATGAGCTGAATTTAAAGATCTAAGACTTTTTCTATGTACACAAAAGGCCTATTTCTCTTAAATATTGTTCACAAATCTGTCTAAATCCAAAAACAAGTCAGTATCTGGTGTGACCACCATTTGCCTCACGCAGTGCAACACATCTCCTTTGCATGGAGTTGATCAGGTTGTTGATTGTCGTCTGTGGAATGTTGGTCCACTCCTCCTCAATGGCTGTGCGAAGTTGCTGGATATTGGCAGGAACTGGAACATGCTGTCGTATACGCAGATCCAGAGCATCCCAAACATGCTCAATGGGTGACATGTCTGGTGAGTATGCTGGCCATGCAAGAACTGGGATGTTTTCAGCTTCCAGGAATTGTGTACAGATCCTTGCAACATGGAGCTGTGCATTATCATGCTGCAACATGAGGTGATGGTCGTGGATGAATGGCACAAGAATGGGCCTCAGGATCTCGTCACGGTATCTCTGTGCATTCAAAATGCCACCAATAAAATGCACCTGTGTTCATTGTCCATAACATAGGCCTGCCCATACCATAACCCCACCACCACCATGGGCCACTCGATCCACCACGTTGACATCAGCAAACCGCTCACCCACACGACGCCATACACGCTGTCTGCCATCTGCCCTGTACAGTGAAAACCGGGATTCATCCGTTAAGAGAACACCTGTCCAAAGTGCCAGACGCCATCGATTGTGATCATTTGCCCACTCAAGTCAGTTACGACGACAGACTGCAGTCAGGTCGAGACCCCGATGAGGACGATGAGCATGCAGATGAGCTTCCCTGAGATGGTTTCTGACAGTTTGTGCAGAAATTCTTATGGTTATGCAAACCAACTGTTGCAGCAGCTGTCCGGGTGGCTGATCTCAGACGATCTTGGAGGTGGAGGTACTGGGCTGGTGTGGTTACACGTGGTTTGCGGTTGTGAGGCCGGTTGGATGTACTGCCAAATTCTCTGAAACGTCTTTGGAGACAGCTTATGGTAGAGAAATTAATATTGAATTCATGGCAACAACTCTGGTGGACATTCCTGCAGTCAACATGCCAATTGCATGCTGGCACACCTGTGCAATAATCATGCTGTGTAATCAGCATCTTGATATGCCACACCTGTGAGATGGATGGATTATCTCAGCAAAGGAGAAGTGCTCACTAACACAGATTTAGACAGATTTGTGAACAATATTTGACAGAAATAGGCCTTTTGTGTACATAGAAAAAGTCTTAGATCGTTAAGTTCAGCTCATGAAAAATGGGGGCAAAAACAATAGTGTTGCGTTTATAATTTTGGTCAGTGTATATATATATAATAAACACATATGACATGCCGTTCAGGAAATAATTATATTTATAATATGAAGTTTAAGTATATGGAACAAAACTCTGAATATATATATATATAATGAAAATCTGAGTATATGAAATAAAAGTCTGAATATATGGAATAAAATTCTGAATATATGGAAAGAAAGTATGAATATATAAAATGAATGTCTGAATATATGGAATGAAACTGAATATATGGAATGAAACTGAATATATAGAATGAAACTGAATATATAGAATGAAAGAATATTTGGAATGAAAGTCTGAATATATAAAATAAATGTCTGAATATATGGAATGAAAATCAGAATATACATAGAATCAAAGTCTGAATATATAGAATAAAAGTCTGAATACATGTAATAAATGTATGAATATATAAAATGAATGTCTGAATTTATGGAACAAAATTTGTAGCTATTGAAGGAAATCTGATGCACTAAGAATGTTGCAATAATGGAAATATGATCCTCAAGATGATGTGATGTAGACTCCAAACTGCACTGTAAAAAAAAAAACAAACAAAAAAAAAAAGTTGTTTCAACTTAACTTAATTTGTTATCCCACTAAAATAAATTTGTTTAGTCAACTTGAAATTTTAAGTTACTTAATGTTAATTTAAGAGACAACTGGAATATTTTAGTTGACTTAGTTTTTTTTTTTTTGTGTGTTGTTTGTGTTGTTTGGAGTATGACCAGCTGCTGCTGCAAAAAAGTGTTGTAGTTCAACGAAGTATTGGAAAATTTCTGGGAATGACATTTTAATTGAATCACAACTCAAAAGCCTATTGCTCTGATAATGAGGATAAAGCAAGCTATACATTACTCAGTGAGAATTGTTTAATTTGCTTTCACACTTTCACATTCATTCTATATATTCGGACTTTGATTCTATATATATTCAGACTTTGATTCTATATATATTCAGACTTTCATTCCATATATTCAGAATTTCATTCTATATATTCAGACTTACATTCCATATATTCAGACTTTGATTCTCTATATATTCAGACGTACATTCCATATATTCAGACTTTGATTCTCTATATATTCAGACTATCATTTTATATATTCAGACTTACATTCCATATATTCTGAGTTTCATTCAATATATATTCATACTTTCCTTCCATATATTCAGACTTTCATTCCATATATACAGACTTTCATTCTATATATTCTGACTTTTATTCCATATATAAAATGAATGTCTGAATATATGGAATAGAAGTCTGAATATATGGAATAAATGTCTGAATATTTAAAATGAATGTCTGAATTTATGGAACAAAATTTGTAGCTATTGAAGGAAATCTGATGCACTAAGAATGTTACAATAATGGAAATATGATCCTCAAGATGATGTGATGTGGACTCCAAACTTTTCAACTTAACTTAATTTGTTACCCCACTATTTTTTTTTGTTTAGTCAACTTGAAATTTTAAGTTACTTAATGTTAATTTAAGTGACAGCTGGAATATTTTAGTTGACTTAATTACTTAGTTTTTAACAGTGTGTTTGTGTTGTTTGGAGTATGACCAGCTGCTGCAAAAAAAGTCTTGTAACTTCAGGCATTCCATAAACATCTATTAATTTTATATAAATATATTTTTTTATTTATTTGTAATGAATTAATTATTAATTATTGTGACCATGGGGTGAACTATTCCAAAACTTGCTTTCGCTTTACATTAAAAAAAGTTTTTAACTATGAGCTTTAAGCAGAGTTTAAAAATCATCCCAGGATGCACCTCATCAAATACATTGAGACTGGACAAAGGAAGCACTCAAATACAAGTGTTTTGATTTTTTTTATTATTATTTTTATTATTTCTTTGGTCAATATATAATTCTCACTTCAATTTCGGCTGTTGCATAGTGTTCACAATTATGCTATTTGTCACAACATAGAATAATAGTCAATGGAATGAATACAACAACTCCACTTCAATCATAAAAACTGAAATGTTGCAGTTCCTCATTTGAAACGGCAGATGGCAGACTTTCTCTGTTTTTAAAAATGACCTCGGCTGACTGGGATGAGAGAGTGGATAAAGTGATGTTCTCAGGAGACCTCTGTTGTTGTAGTTTAATTAATATTAATTAAAATGTTTTGTATTGCCTATTCCTTTTTTTTAATAAACTGAAGAGCGGGTTAATTATTCATTATTCAATTTGTCATGTCACAGCATGGAACTTCACTTGAATTGAATTGGGAGTATTACAAAAGTTATTTTGACAAAAATAATTAATTGGGTCCAAAGCGTTAAGGGACATGTGGTCATATCGTAGCATAATGCCGTCATTCGGAGTTTTAATTGGGTTCTTTTACCAAGATGTCATTGTAGAAATTCATAACTGGAATTATGAGTAAAATGACAGACAACTTTAAGGTGGAACAGAAAAGGGCCCCGGGGCCTTCAGTCCTGTCATATAAGAGATTACAGCAATGAGATAGTGCCACAAAAACCATATTAGACACAATTTTTCAGAGAGACAGGGTCAATGGAATCATATCCAGCTGGCTTATGGAGGTCAAATTGATCCGGCTCCACAAGTATATCGAAGGCATTAAGTGGAACTGATGAAAATGTTGGCCAGAGGAGAAAAGACACAAGAGAAAATTCAGATCAAACGCACAGCAGATCAGAATGATACTCTAACTGATGTCATGTGATTGTTGTGTGAGGAAATGTCTTTTTTAAAAGCAAATGCAGGAAGTTGTATTGACAGTTTGAGAAACAAGTATACCACATTCAGTAAGTGAATGAAATTAGTCCATGATGTGCAGGAAATGAGCAAGCAGTTGCCAAGTTGATCTGTCTGTTTTTATCACATTGTTGGTTGCTAGGTTGTTGCTAGAATGTTCTAGATGGTTGCTAGGTTGTTCTGTGTGGTTGCTAGGGTGTCACTAAGATGTTCTACTGGGTTGCTAGGTTGTTGTGGGTGTTTGCTAGTGTAGAAAATGAGCAAGCAGTTGGTAAGTTGATCTGACTGTTTTTATCGCATTGCTATGTGGTTACTAGGATGTTCTAGATGGTTGTTAGGTTGTCCTGCATGGTTGCTAGGGTGTCACTAGGATGTTCTAGTGAGTTGCTAGGTTGTTGTGGGTGCTTGCTAGTGTAAGAAATGAGCAAGCGGTTGCCACGTGGATCTGACTGTTTCTATTGCATTATTATGTGTTGCTAGAATGTTCTAAACGGTTGCTAGGTTGTTCTGTGTGGTTGCTAGGGTGCTGCTAAAATGCTCTAGAGGGTTGCTACATTGCTGTGGGTGCTTGCTAGTGTAGAAAATGAGCCAGTAGTTGCCAAGTTGGTCATACATTTGTTATATAATTGCTAGGTTGTTTTGGTGGCTGCTAAGGTGTTTCTATGTTGTTGCTAGTATGTTCTAGACGGTTGCTAGGTTTTGTGGGTGGTTGTTACTGTAGGAAATGAACAAGCAGTTGCTAAGTTAATCTGACTGTTTTTATAGCATTGTTATATGTTGCTAGATTGTAGCTAGGGTGTTGTTAAGATGTTCTACATGATTGCTAGGTTGTTCTAGGTGGTTGCTAGGGTGTCGCTAGGATGTTCTAGTAGGTTGCTGGGTTGTTGTGGGTGCTTGCTAGTTCAGGAAATGATCAAGCAGTTGCCAAGTTGGTCTGTCATTTTATAACATGTTATATGGTTACTAGGTTATTTGGTCATTGCTAAGGTGTTGCTAGGGTATCATTAGGATGTTCTAGATGGTTTCTAGATTGTTGTGGATTTTTGCTAGTGTAGGAAATGAGCAAGCATTTTGACAAATTGATTTGACTGTTTTATCACAGTGTTATATGGTTGTTAGGTTGTTCTAGGTGGTTGCTAGGGTGTCGCTAAGATGTTCTAGTAGGTTGCTAGGTTGTTGTGGGTGCTTGCTAGTATAGGAAATAAGCATGTAGTTGCCAAGTTGATCTGTTATATCACAGTGTTATATGGTTGTTAGGTTGTTCTAGGTGGTTGCTAAGGTGTTCCAGTGGGTTGCTAGGTTGTTGTGGGTGCTTGCTAGTATAGGAAATAAGCATGTAGTTGCTATGTTGATCTGACTGGTGTTATCACATTGTTGTATGGTTGCTAGGTTGTTCTAGGCTGTTGCTAGGGTGTCACTAAGATGTTCTAGATGGTTTCTAGATTGTTTTGGATTTTTGGTAGTGTAGGAAATGAGCAAGCATGTTGACAAGGTGATCTGACTGTTTTATCACAGTGTTATATGGTTGTTAGGTTGTTCTAGGTGGTTGCTAAGGTGTTCCAGTGGGTTGCTAGGTTGTTGTGGGTGCTTGCTAGTATAGGAAATAAGCAAGTAGTTGCTATGTTGATCTGACTGGTGTTATCACATTGTTGTATAGTTGCTAGTTTGTTCTAGGTGGTTGCTAGGGTGTCACTAAGATGTTCTAGATGGTTTCTAGATTGTTTTGGATTTTTGGTAGTGTAGGAAATGAGCAAGCATGTTGACAAGGTGATCTGACTGTTTTATCACAGTGTTATATTGTTGTTAGGTTGTTCTAAGTGGCTGCTAAGGTGTTGCTAGGGTGTTCTAGATGGTTGCTAGGTTGTTGTGGGTGGTTGTTACTGTACGAAATGAACAAGCAGTTGCTAAGTTGTTTTGACTGTTTTTATAGCATTGTTATATGGTTGCTAGATTATTGTTAGTAAGTTTTCAAACCGGTCCTGGAAGCACCCCTGCCCTGCACGTTTTATATGTCTCCTTCATCTAACACACCTGATTCAACTCATCAGCTCGTTAGTAGAAACTGCACAACAGGAATTGAGTATGCAGGGCAGGGGTGCTTCCATGACCGGTTTGAAAACTACTGTTCTAGATGGTTGTTAGGTTGTTCTAGGTGGTTGCTAGGGTGGCACTAGGATGTTCTAGTAGGTTGCTAGGTTGTTGTGGGTGCTTTCTAGTGTAGCAAATGAGCAAACATTGGCTATGTTGATCTGACTGTTCTCATCACATTGTTATATGGTTACTTAGTTGTTGTTATGTTGTCATTAGAATGCTTTAGATAGTTGCTAGGATGTTCTAGGTGGTTGCTAAGGTGTTTCTATGGTGTTCTTGATGATTGCTATAAGTTTCCATACTGGCTCAAGTCAAAAGACAGGCTTGGGTCACTCCTTAAATTTGTGTCAGTTGATTTTTTTTTTTTTTTTTTTTTTTTTTTTATGTTTTAGGCCACTGGGGAAAAACTGTATCTGATTGTCTAGAAAAGTTGCAATGTTTGCCTCAGTAAACAATAAAATTACATCAGTTTTTAAAAGATACTAAAAAAACTTGTTCTTGTTTGGTAGAATTAATCTGAAAGTAGCTGAAATTGATTTAATCAAGTTAATTGAGACATCTCATTTACAATAATATAAATGAATAAAACTTTCACAGATATTACTTTTTTTTTTTTTGGCCATAAATGAAGTGGAACAGTCCAAAAATGACTTGGGGATCAGAATGAAGGAAAGCAATATGTTGATTTATCAGAGATCTTAACAGAAATAGGATGTTTCCTCCGAAAAGGGAGTTTGACCTCTGTACATAATGTTTTATCGCAAATCAGGATGAAATAATTCATTTGGCAAACTGTTTTTTCAGATGGAGGACGCAGCATGTGTGATTAAATTAATATTCAGCTTTAAAGAGATCAAAAAACAAGATGACATCTTGAGCTGGATGAAGCAGTAAAATCATTTACAACATTTTAGAAAGAGTTTCACTCATTTTTACGTCATTATTACATCAACTCAGTCTCAGATGTCTCAGAATTATTTTTTTCTTCAGAACAGATTTGGAGAAATGTTCCATTGCATCACTTGTTCACCAATGGATCCTCTGCAGTGAATTGGTGCCGTCGGAATGCGTTTCCAAACAGCTGATAAAAACATCACTCCAGTCCATCAATTAACATCTTGCAAAAATGAAAAAAAAGCTGTGTGTTTGTAAGAAACATCTCTATCCTGGCGCCCGTTCTTCGTACGTTGCTTATTAAATCTGAGATCAAATGACACATCCAAGATGATACAATCGTGCTAATCATGACCTGACTAATTCGGTTCTTCGAACGCACCTGTTGTTGATGATTAGTATGGCTGAATTGAGTTATCCATCTCCTGTTGTCCTCTCACACCAAAATTGTTTAGAACAGTTCTGGATAGTTTTCACTTGTAAATGGTGCTTAATTTGTGGATATATAACTTTTTCACTGAGAAAGCAATATTACAGATAAATAGGCCTTGTATTTTAGCCGGAAACAACGGTTTGAAGTTAAAAACTGTACAGCATCTGAAAAGACAGATAATAGAATTGTTTTTGTTTTTTGGTGATTTGCTATTGGCTTGTGTTTTTATCAGCTGTTTGGACTCTCATTCTGACGGCACCCATTTACTGCAGAGGATCCATTTGTCCAAATCTGTTCTGATAAAGAAACAAACTCATCTACATCTTCGATGGCCTGGGATGAGTTTATTTCTTCTTCTGGACAGATTTGGAGTAATTTAGCATTACACATGCTCACCATTGTATCCTCTGCAGTGAATGGGTGCCGTTGGAAAAAAGAGTCCAAACAGCTGATAAAAACATCCGATTAACCCACAAGTAATCCACACCACTCCAGTCCATCAATTAACGTCTTGTGAAGCGAAAAGCTGCATGTTTGTAAGAAACAAATCCATCATTAAGATGTTTTTAACTTTAAATCGTCGCTTCTGGCCACAATATGAGTCCTTAATCCATAATGACTCTTCCCACAGTCCATCTCCTGTTGTCCTCTCACTCCAAAATCCACACACATATTTGTTTAGAACAGTTCTGGATAGTTTTCACTTGTAAATGGTGCTTAATTTGTGGATATGTAACTTTTTCACTGAGAAAGCAATATTACAGATAGATGTATTTGTATTTTAGCCAGATTCGTATTTTAGACGGCTTGTAATGTAGCCAGGAAACAACTGTTTGAAGTTAAAAACTGTACAGCATCTAAAAACACACATAATAGATTTGTTTTTGGTGATTTGCTATTGGCTTCATACTTAATGGACTGGAGTGGTGTGGGTTACTTGTGGATTATTGTGATGTTTTTATCAGCTGTTTGGACTCTCATTCTGACAGCACCCATTCACTGCAGAGGATCCATTTGTCCAAATCTGTTCTGATAAAGAAACAAACTCATCTACATCTTGGATGGCCTGGGATGAGATTATTTCTTTTTCTGGACAGATTTGAAGTAATTTAGCATTACACTTGCTCACCATTGGATCCTCTGCAGTGAATGGGTGCCGTCAGAATGGGAGTCAAAACAGCTGATAAAAACATCACAATAATCCAAAAGTAATCAACACCACTCCAGTCCATCAGTTAACATCTTGTGAAGCAAAAAGGTGCATGTTTATAAAAAAACAAACAAACAAATAAAAACAAAACAAAAACAAAAACAAAAAACAAATCCATCATTAAGGCATTTTTAACTTTAAATTGTCACTTCTGGCCAAGTCCATAACAGTATTTTAGCCGGAAACAACGGTTTGAAGTTAAAAACTGTACAGCATCTGAAAACACAGATAATAGATTTGTTTTTGTTTTTTGGTGATTTGCTATTGACTTCATAATTATTGGATTGAAGTGGTGTGGATTACTTGTGGATTATCGTGATGTTTGGACTCTCAGTCTGATGGCACCCATTCACTGCAGAGGATCCATTGATGAGCAAGTGATGTAATGCTACGTTCCTCTAAATCTGTTTCCATAAACAAGCAAATTTGTGGCTTAATCATTTATAGAATATTACATCTGCGATTCTATAATAATATACTCTGTGGTTTTCTAGTTTCAAACAGGTTTGTCTGCTTTAAATCTAAAAGCAGATTTGTTCTACAGTATATATAATGTTAAACTTAAGCAAAAGCATTTCGAGTTCTCTTCATTCTACAGTAATTGTCCACAGCCGCTCACAGTACCAATAAAGTGTTATTTTGTTGCATTTATTGCGAAGTCTGTTCATTCTAGTACTCCATTAAACTAAATCTGTCGTTGCTTTACAGCTGTTACTGCAGGGGATACTGGCATTATCTGATTTGCCCCGATGACTTTGCTGAATGCCAGAGCCTGTGGTATCGCCTTGATGCAGAATAAATTGGACTCATCTTGCAATTTATTTCCCTTAAAGCAAGGTAGGCATTCATAGCAAACATGTTGTGTTCTTATAACCAAAGCTGATATCCCAATATTTCAAGTGACATTTCTTTTTTTTTTTTTTTTCCTGTCAGTAGATGAACACTAGCACAAACGCTTTTCTGGGCATATGTCACATAACGACTTGGCAGATTCAGTGTCATAACCGGATTGAAAAGACCCTCTTGTGCTTTTACAATCTTTGTTGTCTGGCATGAGTGTGGTATAATCTGTCTCAGTTTGGGTTCACTGTGACTTTTGTCAGATCATTACAGCGAGTGAGAGCGGCCCAAATTGAAGGCAAATTGATACACCCACATGTTGTCATTGCTTGAAATCTTGTCCCACCGGAAACGCCATTATTGCGACGGCGATTCATATATTTCTATTCTGTCAGAGATGGGAAGTTGGCAAATGGATATGAACATAATGTTTATTTTTAATATTAAGATTTTAGGTTGCAGTAGGGAAGATACATTTTTAGATGCTGTAACGGTTCACCATTTATTTTAACATTTTCAACACTTTTAATTGATTTTACAATTAATTTTAAATGTCTTGTAGACATTAATTTTTAAAAGTAAAATTATTTAATGTCATTATGAACTTTATCATAATGCAGTTGGAATAAATGTTTTTCTAGATTGTAGAAAATTGTAATGTTTTCAGCTATTTTTACACTATTATTTCGGTAATATTTTGGTAACACTGCAATAAGCTCTAATTTGTTTACATTAGTTAATGCATTCAACAGCATTTAAAGCAGTACAGCATTTATTAACCTTTGTTAATATTAATTAATAAAAATGTTTTTGTAAATGTTGACATTAACTGTAAGTATATCAATTGCTTAATTATGTAATTAATTAACTATAATTATAAGTGTTAGTTAATGTTAGCTAATATAATTAACTAAGAAATCAAATCTTAAATCTTAGGTTTTACAGTTTAGACATCCACGCAAATGCATAAAAACGTAGACAAACTTTCATTCTGTTTTATTTTATTTTATTATTTATTTATTTTTTTCTTTTTTTTGTACAAATACAGAAAGTCCATGTTTATATGCTTGGTCTTACTGTATGTGGCCTCCACATAATAGAACGATTTTTTATTTTATTTTATTTTATTTTATTTTTTATTATTATTATTTTTTTTAATCTATTTATTTATTTTTTTGTACGAATACAGAAAGTCTATGTTTATATGTTTGGTCTTACTGCATGTGGCCTCCACATAATAGGAAGATGTATTTTATTTTATTTTATTTTATTTTATTTTATTTTACTTATCTATTTATTTATGTTTTTGTACTAATACAGAAAGTCCATGTTTATGTGTTTGGTCTTACTGCATGTGGCCTCCACATAATAGGACGATGTATTTTATTTTATTTTATTTTATTTTTATCTATTTATTAAATTTTTTGTACGAATATAGAAAGTCCATGTTTATGTTTGGTCTTACTGCATGTGGCCTCCACATAATAGAAAGATTTATTTTATTTTATTTTATTTTTAATTTTTTTATTATTATTATTTTTTTAATTGTTCTGTTATGTTGAGGCCACACGCAGTAAGACCAAACACATGAACGTGGACTTTCTGTATTTATACAAAAATAAATAATAACATAAAATAAAATAATTAAAAATATTACATTAAAAATTAGTACATTAAATTAAATTAAACAATAAAAAATAATAAATAGCAAATAATTAATAGTAAATCTCTGCTCAATTTAAAAGCTTGAAAATGTCTGAACTACTTCCGAAT
This sequence comes from Labeo rohita, assembly GCF_022985175.1. NCBI lineage: Eukaryota > Metazoa > Chordata > Actinopteri > Cypriniformes > Cyprinidae > Labeo > Labeo rohita. The sequence continues at coordinate 35,734,683 of NC_066876.1, read as the reverse complement.
GGGTCCTGATTAGTCACATTTTCAAGGATTCTCAAGAGATTGCACATTTTGAAATGAATTTTGTCAATTCAAAAGATGTAAATACATACATACATACATGAATGAATGAATGCAAAATTAGACTTGTTTAAACATTAAGGTTAAATGTAGATGCATAGTCATTTTGAAAATAGACTTATATATTTCACATACTAATTCACATTAGTAATTTTTATTTTTACTAGGTCATGATGAGGACAAAGTCTCTTTTCGACCTGCCAGATAATGAATTTATTATACTGATGAAATGATGAAAATGATTGTTTTTTTTCTTTGTTCAAAGTTGTTGGGTACGCTGTACTTTGAGCAAATGTATTTCTAAGAAATTCATTTCTTGCTGCATATTCCACCATGGCTACACAGCGAGACGAAGATAACTGGTAAACACAGCGTACGGCGGCAGACCTATCTACCTAAAGTTAATAGGTTGCGATTCATCCCCCATAGACGCCACAATCCCCTCTCCTCATTTTCTCGCTGTCATACTGTCTGTTCTTTCCGGTTCTCATTCTGAAGATGCATAATTCCACCTGGACGTTCACACTCTCTTAATTAACTTGTTTTCTGTCCTGCTGACATCTTGCTCATGACAGAAAGCAAAGATAATCAGAACTTCTCTTAAAATAAGGCACTGAATAAAGCATCGAGTTTGCTTTCATCTTCCCACCACATTTTTTTTTTTTTTAGTTGAAGCTATCAAACGCTGACCGAGAAAAGTGAAACAGGCTCTCTTTGAAGATGACTAATTGTTCCAGGTAATCACATTCACTAACTGTGGCGGTTCTGCGAGACTGAGCGAATGCGACATGGCAAGCTGAGGTGAAATTATACTTATACTTTATGAAAGGATGTTGTGCCAATACTGATGTGCAGTGTTAAAGTCAATTGAGCAAAACTGCTTGCAGTATTTCAGAGGAGAAACAGCATCATATCCATTAACCACCCGCAATCCAGTTTAACCAGTTGCTAAATGTGCTGAAATCTGCATTTAAATTTAGTCATTATTGTTCTTTTCACCACAAACATGCCTCTTTTGTATGCAAATCAGCCATGTTATAGTATCAGTCATATTCACAAAATGCATTGCTGTTTGTCTGGCTCCATTAACATTTTAGGTCACATTATAGAAAGTGAAACGACTTCACATTGCACATTAAGATTTTATATATATATATATATATATATATATATATATATATATAAAGAAGTTAATTTATTTATGCATAAAAAGATGCATTATCATAACTGGTAGTACATTATAATTGTACAAAATATTTTTATTTGAAATTTTTGAATTTTTATTTATATTAATTCTGTTGTTTTAAACCTCCTATATCTAAATAAATAAATGCACTACCAGTCAAAAGTTTTTGAATAATAAGATTTTTAATGTTTAATATTTTAATGTTTAAGTCCCCTCTGCACACCAAGCCAGCATTTATTTGATCCAAAGTACAGCAAAAACAGTACAAATCTGAAATATTTTTACTATTTAAAATAACTGTTTTCTTTTTCAATGTATTTTAAAATGTAATTTATTCCTGTGATTTCAAAGCTGAATTTTAGCATCATTACTCGTCACATGATCCTTCAGAAATCATGGTAATATTCTGATTTGCTGCTCCAAAAACATTTATTATTGCATATATATATATATATGTATGTGTGTGTGTGTGTGTGTGTGTGTGTGTGTGTATTATATATTATCAAGAAATTAGTAGAATTTTTTCCAGCATTTATCTGAAATATAAATCTTTTGTAATGTTATAAATGTTTTTATTATCACCTCAGTTCAAAGCATCCTTGCTAAATGAGAGTATTAATTTCTAAATAATAATAATAATAATAATAATAATAATAAAATACTGACTCCAAGCTGTTGAATGGTATAGTGCATAATGTTACAAAATGTTATTATTTAGTTTATATAAATGCTGATCTTTTGAAAATTTGAAAATTTAGGTTTGATCACAGGAATAAATTACATTTTAAAATATATTCAAATAGGAAACAGTTATTTTAAACAGTAAAAATATTTCACAATATTACTGATTTTGCTGTATTTTGGATCAAATAATACAGGCTTGGTGAGCAGAAGAGACTTCTTCAAAAAACATTACATAGCTTACTGTTCAAAAACTTTTGACTGGTAGTGTAAATAAAAATGTGTTTAACACTGATAATAATCAGACATATTTCTTGAGCAGCAAATCAGCATATTAGAATGATTAGATTTCTGGTAAGGCTGAGGGCCATGCACTGTCCCTGTTAAATAAACAAATAAATAAATACATTTCTGAAACTTTATGTGTGACACTGATGACTGCAGTAATGATGCTGAAAATTCAGCTTTGGATCACAGGAATAAATTACATTTTAAAATATATTCAAATAAAAAAAAGTTATTTGATTTTGTAATAATATTTCACAATATTACTGATTTTGCTGTATTTTGGATCAAATAATACAGGCTTGGTGTGGATAAAAGACTTTAAAAATGAAAAGTCTGACATGCAGTCTTTTGTACTTTGTTCACATAAACAGACTCTTCCTCAAAATCACAATGCACAAACAACAGGTCAGAGTTTTGAAAAAATCACAATCCGTAGTGTTTAGTCCCTTTGGGATTTTTTTAGCATTGGTCTTTAGAGAGGACCTGTTCTGTGAACTATGCATTCACAAGCTTTGTGCTGGTAGAGCGTTTCTTCTTACTTTACAGCGATGTGGATTTACTGGCTCTGACAGTGAAGTGTTTTGAAGAGCTCTCTAGTTTTACAGCTGACAGCCTGTCTGGGAGGGTCAATTAGCATCTCAATAATGGTGAAACAATCACGTTGAATCCTCTGAAATAGGACTGGTTATTTGATTTGACAGGTCATCACCACCTTCACATTCTGTGTCTTAAAAGCCTACGGACATGCAGTCTTGCCGCTTATCTTGCTGTGTAGCACTCAGAGCTGAGGAGCAGGAAGGTAAAATGAGGTGAAGTAGTACTGTTAAATTGAGAATACCTTGTCAGTGTGATGTTTTAAGATAGACATTAGTTAAATTATAGAGCTAGGGTCTATATGGAAGCACTAATAAATAATTACATGTCTTTAATGCAAGCTGATGTGTGTTTGACCTTTAAGACTCCATGATGTTAAATGGCTGATTCGCTCCATTGTTTGTTCATTATTTTATTTTTTTCTATGAATACAGCATTGATTTTTGCTTTTGTCACTGTAAGATTGTTTTGAATCATGCATGTTCTTTTTCTTTTGAAGGACATTAAAAGAAACTTTAAAGCTTTTGCTGAAAATGTACTCACCCTCAGGCCATTCAAGTAGATGAGTTTGTTTGTTTATTAGAACAGATTTGGAGAAATGTGGCATTACATCATTTGTTCTCCGATGGATCATCTACAGCAAATGGGTGCCGTCAGAATGAGAGTCCAAACAGCTGATAAAAACATCACAATAATCCAAAAGTAATCCACACCACTTCAGTCCATCAGTTAATGTCTTGTGAAGTGAAAAGCTAACTTCAAAGTGTCACTTCTGGCAAAAATATGTGTCCATAATTCATAATAACACTTTCTTAAGGGCCCTATGAAGTCAATTTTATTTTTTTTCCCAAATTCCATTTTATTTTTTTCCAAATTCAGTTTTTTCAGTTTTAATTTTTCTGGATTCCGTTTTTTTTTTTTTTCCATTTTAATTTTGCAAGTCTAATTAATTAAAAGTATGATACTTATCAATACAATTTAACATCAATGTATTAAAGGCTTAACAAAAATTACATTTTTAGGGCCCTATGAAATGTTGTATTTTTTCTCACCTTTTATCATGAGATTTTGTCCAAATGTATTAAACAACAAGAAAAACGTCCATATAGTGACACTAAATTTAGGCTATAACATGTAAATTGTTAAAACGTAATGCGATTAACTTACCACCTAAGATGCGGCCTTTCTAATGATGGACAAACACATACCTCTGTCCTTTGCTAGTTACAAACCTCTTTAACTCTATTTGAGCATGATTTTCAGAAACTGTTAAGTGCAAGTGTCTGATCATATACAGGTGCATCTCAATAAATTAGAATGTCGTGGAAAAATTCATTTATTTCAGTAATTCGACTCAAATTGTTTCACAATTTGAGTTGAATTACTGAAATAAATGAACTTTTCCACGACATTCAAATTTATTGAGATGCACCTGTATAAATTCAAAATACCCCCATTATGTTTTGTTGTGTGTGTTTTTTTTTTAGTTATCAAAACTGTGGCGCGGTAACAAAAAAGGTTGGGAAACATTGGTCTATCTGATATGACGCTAGTTTCTCTCAAAAGAAACGGGAAAATGCTCATGCAGAAACTTCAGAGCACTTCTGGAAATGTTGTTCATGTAGAAATGAATCACCGCGAGCATCACGTGCACTTCAGCTTTATATTTAGAGTCCATATCGTGATTTGATTTAAGTGTAATGACCTACTTTTGATTAATTCATCCAAATTTTTGACACATTCCGTGACATTCCGCCTTATACGGTAAATTCCGTTTTCATGACTGGATTCTGCAATTTTGTCCACGTTTTCCACATTGCGGAAATCATAGGGCCCTACAGTTCCTCCAGTGAAAAAGTCAATTTTCTGATGTCCCCTCATATCAAAATCCACTGATATGTTTGTTTAAAGCTGTTTTAG